>NC_082719.1:34138534-34449688 GCF_030144855.1 Hypanus sabinus | reverse complement strand
GGGACACCCGTCTTGCAAGGACACTGCCCAGTAGAAGGCAATGGCAAACCACTTCTGTAGAAAAATTTCCCAAGAACAATCACGGTCACAAGACCATGATCACTCATGTCATAGGGCACAACAAATATTGGATGGTGATGATACTCTGAAAAAGCCAGTTAGTTGTAATAAAATGCAGCTACAAAGTAGGATAAGTGCAAAATAGGGGATAAGAGCACCAATAATCTCGTTGAATGGATTTGACTGGCTAACTCCTGTTACCCTTGGTGTGATTAACATCTGTGGTTGATATAGACCAGGGGTCAGCAACCTTTACCACTGAAAGAGCCACTTGGACCAGTTTCCCACAGAAAAGAAAACACTGGGAGCCGCAAAACCCGTTTGACATTTAAAATGAAATAACACTGCATATAACGTTTTGTTTTGCCTTTATGCTATGTATAAACAAACTATAATGTGTTGCATTTATGAAATTGATGAACTCCTGCAGAGAAAACGAAATTACATTTCTGCATGCAACAAAAACATTTTGAACTCCGAAAAAAAGACGTTGGGTTGAAGGTTACTTTTAAGTAAAATACTCAACGTCTATTTGAGTCCTTCTTGTATTTATGAAAAACGCCAAACTTAAATTTGCCGCCAGCAGCAAACCAAAAATAACGTCAGCCAGCTGTCAACCTGAAAAATAAAAGGACTATTTCACTGAACAATGAAAACATATGAATATACGTAAAATAATAGGCAATTAAAATATTTATCATACTTGGTCAGGTTGACTCTCACCTGACAATGCAGTCGTATTCAGTAGGGATGGATCGATGCTTAGGGGAGTGACCGGGAAGGATAATGTGTTTTTTTCCTCTCTGAACTCACAGAAGCGTTTCCCAAACGATGTTTGCATTGCGATGATTGCAGAATGTAAATACTCCGAATTTATCATGTCGTGACCTTGTTTGAACTCTCTCAAATTGGGGAAGTGAGACAATGTGCCTTTCTGTAAATCTCTGGCAAGCAACGTCAATTTGCGCTCGAATGCCAAAACATCCTCCAACATGTGCAGGGCTGTACGTCCTTACCCCGTTGAAGAGCTGTGTTCAGCGTGTTCAGGTGCGCTGTCATGTCTACCATGAAGTGTAGCTTTTCCAGCCACTCTGGCTGTTCCAGCTCAGGAAAGTTGAGCCCTTTGCTGCCCAGGAAAGTTTTCACTTCTTCCAGACACGCGACAAACCGTTTCAGCACCTCCCCTCTGGACAGCCAGCGATAAAAACACGTTGTAGCGGTGTGCTACACGCAGTCAGTAAACTGCAGTCAAAGATAGCTTTATTCGAACTAAACAGCCTTGCTTTTAAGCCTCCCTCAACCCGCCCCCCATGGGCGCGTTTGCTGCAAAAGACACGTACTCACAAACCCCCGTAGGCTATCTCCCTTAGCCTGAACGCTGGCTAATTGTGAGCCGGTTCGGATGTGTCAGGAAATGGGTCGCCACAACGTCTTATTTAAATTGTACAAGATCACCATAATCTTCAAATTTAGAATTACATTTCAAAAACTAACAAACTAACATAAAATACATTTTAATTAAATACTGACCATGTAGCGGTGTGCTACACGCAGCGCTAAAATTACGACACGGAGTCGGTAACTGCAGTCGAAGGATAAAACTTTATTCGAAATCTTCAGCCTCACTTTTAAGCCTCCCTCAACCTGCCCCCCATGGCGCAGAGGCTCCAAAGCTCTGTGCTCGCAAACCCCCGTAGGCTATCTAATTGTGAGTCGGTTCGGATGTGCCAGGAAAAGGGTCGCCACAACCAATTATTTCCCAAAGCAACAGGGAGCCGCAGCACAGATGTAAAAGAGCCACATGTGGCTCCGGAGCCGCGGGTTGCCGACCCCCGATATAGACCCTGCATGTGACACAAACAAAGACACATTCAGCATTGTTAACCCTACAAATTACCATGTGCCTTTTGTGTCTTTGTGAAATCCCTTGGCCTCTGAACTTCGCAAACCTACTACAGATTCTTTACCTGGCTGCTGAATCAGTATTTCTCTGTTAAAAATCACAGAAGAGCAAAACAGATGTCCACAAGGAACAGAATGCACCCTGGGTAGAGATCTTAATGTCTTTCGTATTGATAGCACTGCTACTGACCAAACAGACCAAATACCAAAGCATAAACTCAAGAGATTCTGCAGATGCTGGAAATCCAGAGCAAAACGCACAAGATGCTGGAGGAACTCAGCAGGTCAGGCTGCATCTAAGGACGGCTATAAAGAGCCAATGTTTCAAACCGATTGTTGATGAAGGGTCCTGGCCTGAAATATCAGCTCTTTATTTCTGTCTATAGATGCTGCCTGACCTGCTGAGTTCCCCCAGCATTTTATGTGTGCTACTCCAAACACCAAAGGATGCAGCTGTTTTATCAGGCTCATAGCAGGCAGCAGAAGAACTAATACGAGACAAAAATATACTTGATTTTCCTTAGCTGTACTTGTGGGATTAATGCTTAACATTTTGAGATGACGCTCCATACCTGTTGTGGCATTATCATAGTGCCCAATGTGGTAGACTCAAATCAGTTCAAGTAATTCAAATCGGTGTATTCATGAGGCATTAGGCCATATCAGCAGCAGACTTATACCTCATAAAAATCAAGAGCTCATTCTGCAATGAAGGGAGGTGGAAGATGTCAGTGGCAAAAAGAGGTCTATTTAATAATGAATTGCCTGACATGTGAGCTACAGCACAGAATTATAGGTGCTTAAAACTATGGAAGTAACATGTTATAGACCCACATAAGCAATACCCCAGTAGATCATGTCAAAACTCTGGAGCGATGCTTCAGCCAGTTAGAAAAGTCAATGGACAGTAAAACTACTAAGCAGAAGTAGAGTTTCCTCTCCAGTATGACAAAAGTCAACAAGAAGGGTTTGAGGGAATGATCTAGATCATTTTAATTCCAGGGGCATCACCTTCACTGAATCAGTCTTCCACAGATCTGATTTGTTCCAGAATACATAGACCAAGAAGTAATTTGTTTCAAAGAAAATCATTATAATTCTTGCTGTTTAGCTATGAGGTGAACAACAATTAAGAACAAAAAACCTTGTCAGCAGCCATCTCTATTGCAAAGCAAGCTCTAATGCAAATACTTTATTTTCTGCAAAGTACCACCAAATCATCACCAGATGCAGTTATAGATTAGTTTTTTTTTATTTCCCTCAGTGTTACTTTCAATAAAATTCCATTAAATCATTGATAATGGGGCCTCAAATAACTCTACATGGATTTAGTAACTTTTTTTTTCCCTTTTCCTTAGATGTTGTGGAGCTACTTGATTTTCCATTTGCATCAACAGGATCAGGTTTTGGAATAATAAAAAGGCTAAAAAAGTTTAATAACCCAGAAATGGAACTGACTGGTAAACAACTTATCAACAATCCAAGGTATGACCGACAACCCCACCTATTCCAACTTACATGGGCAGGCAAATTGACATTGTTGGGAGGAGTTTATAATTGATACCGCAAATATCATGACTGCCTACAGAAGAGTCAAATCATTCTAATTCACCCTTTCTAATTTACATTTTGGCAAGGCAGAAAGAGCACACACAATGAATGCCTTTGAATAAAAAGGTCACATGCCAAACATATGCAAATATACATAGTATGTTGCTTGTGGTGTTATTTTGTAGATTAGGCTATTGTTTACTGTTATTTATAGTATTTACATATTATATAATCAGATTTTTTTTGCAAAAATGCCCAATAGGTTTACTGTATCAATATGGATTTATGTACTCCATCCTTGCAAACAGCATCTCTGTGGCATCTTCCATCAGATCAATGAAAAGCAGAAGTATGGCACCCCACTGCTGTTCCTTACAACTAATGGTAAGCTTCTGTGAGATTTTGAAGTTGCCAAGTGTATTTAAACATATACTTCGAGACAAGGTATGAGGATATAAGCTTTCTCATCGCTTTCTCATCTTGTCAATGGAGATAAAGGGGATTTGAAGTTTGAGATCACAGACCTGTCACAAGGTTCATGGTCTACAGAACAGCAGTGGCCTCTGCTCTCGTATGTGCTTCTGAGACGTGGATTGCCTACTTGCAGGCATCTCAAAGCACAAGGAAAATACCATCAATGACATCTTTACAAATTCACTGTTTAGACCTATGAATCACCAGCAGTGTTCTTCCCCTGGTCAACAGATGCAATATTACATCACATAGTTAGCATTCCCAATGTGTGACTCCTGAAACAGACGCTCTGATCTGAGCTCTGTTATAGGGAGAGGTTGCCATTTGGACACGGGAGATGTTTTAAGTAGGTGCTCAAACCAGTTTTGACGACCCCCACCAACTTATGGTGATCTCTGGTTCCATTCAAAGTGGGGATGGGAGCATTTGGGCTGGTATTGGGAGCCTTGAGGTCATGCATCACGATTGCATAGAGGTCTTATGGAAGTAGCAGAAGGTGCGCACCTTCTCATCAAATACCACTGCCCATTGTGCTGGTCTCTATCTTGCCCAGACTAAGGACGAGACTAGAGCTCCAACATTGGACTCACTGGCCATTTCAGAACCCCACATAACTGACGTGGAATGAAGTCACACCGAATCTTAAGGGATTGTCCCAAGAACAAGCTATCACGCTATTTGGTTTGAATAGATAGAAATGGGAAAAATAAAAAGATGTTTTGGAAAAGGTTACAGAGTTGGTGGTCAGTTTTATAAGGAATAGAGAAATTGGATATCTTTTTCTTAACTTAAGTAAATATTTTTTACTACTAATGAAACAGAAAGCCAGGTAAGCAGGGAGCTGGGTGGCCATGAGGCACTTGTGGGCAGTGTAGGAAAATAAGATCAATGATAGAGTCATTTGAGGGGACATATGGGTTGCTAATAGTTTTTTAAATATGAATTGTGGTGGTGGTAACAGGTCTCACACATGGAAAGGCAAACCATGAAGAAAGTGAAAGAGTGATGATTTTGTTGAGGAGTACAATGAAGATAGATAATGAATTCAGGAAATGAAAAGAGATATTATGGAATAATACACCATAGAAGGAACTCTTTCAGCTTATCATGAATATCTGCTGTTAAAGGAGCAGTTCAGTTATTCCCCTATCCTTGCACTTTCTCCAAAGCCTTCCGAATCTTACCCTTCAAACCTTACTCTTCGTGTATTTATTAAATTCAGTTTTGAAAAATGTTGGTGAATTTCTCTGTACTAAGCTTTGAGGCATTCTGTTTCAGATTGTCTTAAGTCATTGTTATTGTCAATCTTCATTGCTGTTGTCAATCTTCATTGCTGTTTCTAGTTTTTTTGGTTACCACAATCTGTGTTGCCTCATTACCAAACTTCTGCAATAGCTGAAACCTTTTGTTCCCTCAAATGATCCCATCATCTATGTCTCCTTCCTACATTACCTACAAGTACTACCAGACTCTGCCTCCAACTTCCCTCCCATGTTGCTCAGTGTTCATCTCTTAAGGTTTGTCACAATAAGCACGGATTAAACAGAAAATACCGGAAACAGAAACAGATTTAACCTTTTGGGGCAAATACTTTACAAACAAGAGAAAATCTACAGATGGTGGAAATCCAAGCAACAGACACAATATTCTGGAGGAACTCAGCAGGCCAGACAGCATCTATGGAAAAAAAATTCAGGCCAAAATACTTTTCCTTTATCAGGTAATTTCACTCACAATGAATAGACTCCTGACCTGAGTAAGTTAGGTGATGTCATAAGACCAGAGAAGGTCAGTACACCACAATCTACATAATGTTTAAGCTCCACCTAAACATGTAGGCTGCAGAAGGATTTAGACAGATTAGGAGAATAGGCAAGACAGTGGCAAATGAAATATAATGTTGGAAAATGCATGATCGTGCACTTTGGTAGTAGAAAAAATATGCAAACTATTTTCTAAATGGGGAGAAAGTCCAAAAATTTGAGATGTGAAGGGACTTGTGAGTCCTTGTGCAGAACATGCTAAAGGTTAACTTACAGGTAGAATCAGTGTTAAGGAAGGCAAATGCGATGTTAGCATTCACTTCGAGAGGTCGAGAATACAGGAGCAGCAATGTAATGCTGAGGCTTTATAAGGCCTCATCTTGAGTATTGTGAACAGTTTTGGTTTCCTCATCTAAGAAAAGATATACTGGCATTGAAGAGGGTTCAGAGGAGGTTTACAAGGATGATTCTGGGAATGAAAGGATCAACATACGAGGAATGTTTGATAGCTCTGGGTCTGTATTCAATTGAATTTCGAAGTATGTAGGGGGATCCCATTGAAACCTTTTGAATGTTGAAAGGGCTAGACAGAGTAGATGTGGAAAGGATGTTTCCCTTGGTGGGGGAGTCTAGGACAAGCGGGCACAGCCTCAGGATTAAATGTCCATTTAAAACAGAGATGCGGAGAAATTTCTTTAGCCAAAGGGTGGTGAACTTGTGGAATTTGTTACCACAAGCAGCTGTGGAGGTCTGGTCGTTGGGTATATTTAAGGCAAAGCTTGATAGGTTCTTGATTGGACATGCCATCAAAGGTTGCAGGGAATGGGGCTGAGGAGAGGGAAAAAGGATCAGCCATGATTGAATGGCGAAGCAGACTCGATGGACCAAATGGCCTAACTCTGCTCCTATGTCCATGGTCTTATGGTCTTAATTGTTAATAACTGTGCTTTTATAATTTTCTCTAGGTAATATTCACTTTCAGGTGATATTGTCCTCTGGAAAATACATTGCAGGATTATCAAACTTCAGATTAGCTTTGAGGCGATGGTGTCGATTGGATTTCACCATACAAGGCAAACATGTAATTAATGTTTTTTTTAATTAAATGATTCCTGCTGTTCTTTAAACATAGTTTTTATCCTTCAGATGAAAAATATCTTTGCTATTTTTTTCAACTACAGCAAATAACATTTCATCTGAATAAAACAGCTGATAATGCTATTGTAATCAATTACCAACTTAGTAACCCACAACTTTGTAATTGGACTTCTGCTTGTTCAACATCTTTTGTAGATGACTTTGACAGCCAGCTATGGAGCAAAACTACAAGCCAAAAAAGAGGCATTTTATACGTAAGTTAATTTAAATATATTTATAACTTAATTTAATGTAATTTAAACATATTTATTGTAATATTTAATTACCTAATAATATTTAATTTCCTAATCAAAGTCAAAGTTGGAGTCAAAGTAAAATTCATTATCAAAGTATATATGCTACCTTGAAATTCATTTTGAGAATTGTTATCTTATGGTATTTATTTATCATAAGAGGTGCTTCATTTTGGTAGGTCAAATATGATGGCAGAATATAGCATTAATGGTAGGACACTTGGCAGTGTGGAGGATCAGAGGGATCTTAGGGTCCAAGTCCATAGGATGCTCAAAGCTGCTACGTAGGTTGACTCTGTGGTTAAGAAGGCATACGGTGCATTGGACTTCATCAATCGTGGGATTTAGTTTAAGAGCTGAGAGGAAATGTTGCAGCTATATAGGACCCTGGTCAGACCCCACTTGGAGTTCTGTGCTCAATTATGGTCTCCTCACTACAGGAAGGATGTGGAATCCATAGCAAGGGCGCAGAGGAGATTTACAAGGATGTTGCCTGGATTGGGGAGCATGCCTTATGAAAATAGGTTGAGTGAACGCAGCGTTTTCTCCTTGGAGAACTGGAGGATGAGAGGTGACCTGATAGAGGTATATAAGATTATGAGAGCCATTGATCATGTGGATAGTCAGAGGCTTTTTCCCAGGGCTGAAATGGCTAGCACGAGAGGGCATACTTTTAAGGTGCTTGGAAGTAGGTACAGAGAAAATGTCAGGGGTAAATTTTTTACTCAGAGTGCTGAGTGCATGCCAGCAGTGGTGGAGGCGGAAATGATAGGATCTTTTAAGAGACTTGTGGATGGTTACATGGAGCTTAGAAAAATAGAGGGCTATGGGTAAAGTCTCGGTAGTTCTAAGCTTTGTGGGCCAAAGGCCCTGTATTGTGCTGTATTGTTTCTATGTTTCTATATGATAACATAAGCAATGCAAAGATGTGTATCAACATGTTGTGTACCTGGAACCTACATATTATCAGTTCTTTGGTAATTACCTCATTTTGAATCGGAACTTTGAGAGTTTCCATACAGACACGTAATTTGCTGTTTACATTGCTGCAGTCCTTCTACTGGTGACATTACCACAGTAGTGTTTGATGGGGATTCAGTGATATTTGACCCTGTGACAATGAACCTGTCCAAATCAGAGTGGTGCAGGATTTGAAGCAAAACCTGGCCGTGCAACTTCCGTTCATGGTCATCTTATTGTTAGAAGCTAGAAGTATTGAAAATGTTGAAATGACATCAAAAAGCTGTTTTCAAGTTATTGAGCAGCTTGTTAAAATACATATGCATTACATTGCCAATATTCATGAGCAATTGCTAATGAAGTCAGGGTTCAATAGTTCTGAACACGATGAGGCGAGTGTATGAAGATGGTGATTGTGGACTTATGGTCCTAGTACTTTCCTTGCCTCATGCTTGCCAATGTGCTTCTCACCTCATTAATTGTTTAATGTGGTTGATTATTTTAATTAGTTGCATGACTGAGATAAACCAACTGAGTCCTTTTCTTTAACTTATAAATTCTATGACAAAGGAGAGAAAACATGATTAGCAATTCATCTCCATTGTAAATACATGTAAATAGTAATTAACTAAGTGTGTTTAATTGTTTCTATGTATGTAACAGAGTGTCAATTGCAGGAATATTTTAATTCCTTTGTATATGGAATGACGCAAGCGTCATTAACCTTTAAGTGTTATCCTTTCCCAGCTTTCCTGGAGATGTTCATTACAACGTTTCAGCTGGATACTTTATACTTGGGGGCAGCAACAATGTACAGAGTTTTCAGGGATTTCTTGGTCCTGTGAAATTTTACCGGGTCGTAAGTCGAAAAGGAAGAGAGGTAAAGGACGGATTCTGTGTACATGCAGAGGCTGACAAGAATTGTGTTCTATTAATTATCTTCACTGTAAAATAACTCCTTCACTATCACTTAATTCTGGGATGAATCGTTAGATGTTGGACAGACTTACAACTAAACTCACTGAAATTATCAAACAATTTCAGTTGCATTGTTCAAATGCTCTGAAGCTGGCCTTCATTTTGATAGTATACCTGTCCAAATTTAGCAGTTAATATACTTTATGTATGGATAAATGCATTGAGATATAGGCTCCTGAATCTAAAATCCAAATGCAATTAAGTACATATATATTTCAATGTTTGCACATGTCAGTCTGCCCACTACTGTTGTAACACGTGGTTATTTGAGTTACTGTTGCCTTTCTGAAAGTTTGAACTAATCTGACCGTTCTCCTCTGACCTCTCTCATTAACAAGTCATTTTCGCTCATAAAACTGCTACTCACTGATTTTTTTGTAGTTTGTTTTTCAAACCATTCTCTGTAAACTCTAGAGACTGTTATGTGTGGAAAATTACAGGAATAGTGGACACCTAGATGAAGGGAAAATGTCTCATTGTATTAAGGAGTGGGGAGATTAAACTGATGGAATAAAAATCCAGAAGGCATTAGGATATTGAAACAACTAGGGCCAAAGGTGTTCAGACAAGGTACTTTACCTGATTGAGGACATGACTAAATTCAGAAGGAACACTTTTATAATTTCAACAAAGTCTTGATATTCTTACAAAATGTATCAGGAAGAAATTTTCCCTCATTCTTCGATCCCTCCACCTTTACCACTTAACAAAAGTATACTATCTTTTCAAGAAACCATATTTGCATGGAAGCACTTAGACAAAGCAATTTTGCACCATAGCATACCTAACAATTTCTGTCTCATAATTGCAGATTTCAAATCCTCTTGAAATTGCTCACAATCTCGACAAACATATTGATCAGTACTATCAAAAATGCAAGCATTTCAATGCATTCATCATCAACTATTTCAAGTCATTTGGATTACACAAGAAAATTGAGCAGAAGAGTAAGTAAACTAAAATGGATGAAATGTGCAAGCAAGTGAAATAAGACTGCTTGATATGTGCACACAACAGAAGTACTGTACTGTATGTCATTATTGTAGTTATTGAATCTGAATGCAGAAAAATGATGAGCAAATTAAAAGCTGAGGTAAAAAGGTAATGGTTTAATCACTTACGTATTGGTTTGCAAAGTACCAATTATCACTGCATATCATACACAGAAAATACATAAAAAATGATGATGAAGGTCCTAACTCAAACAAAGATAAGCCCAATATAGATACCTAGCTACAGGTACCCTCACTAAGGGAATGTTGTATAGTAGTCACCTACTCTTCTCTGTTTAACCTCCATGGGGAGTTTAGCTGTCAATACTCACTATTTCTCCCTAACAAAGAGGAGACACTTCCAGCTAGTGGCGGCTTAAACGCAGTTCATTTATTTTTACTGATACACATTTAAGTTTAGTCTGTGCTCAATAGGCAATGCTGTTTGCAAAGCCGTCCCTTTAACTTCAGACTAATTATTGCTTGTAACTTGCATTAAGAACTGAAGAATTGCTCCCCTTTACAACAAGAAGCTGAACAAAGAATATCGGTTGGAAATTTAACTTACTCATAAACATCTTTTTCACCTCCATAAGTGTCAGCTGCTGTGTTAGAAAGCTGAGCTTGGCAAACCATCGACCCCCCCAACCCCGGGCCCTGGAGAGTTAATATCCTTCATAAAATGTAATGTTCTTAATCTTCTGATTTGTGGTATTTTTAAGACAATGCCATCCAGATATTTCCCAAGTAGAAACTTGTAAAGGTAAGGAGGTAAGGTATTCAAATTTTTCTTAACCAGATGCAAGTAGCAAATACTTTCAAAATAATCCTTTCTTGGGGGTGCTGCTTTAGTGGTGGTGCTTTTGTTACTGTCAAAAGAGAAACAGGCATCAATGATTCTAAGAATTCCCCAACTGGACCTGGTAAATGAAAAACTTCCACATTCTTGACTCGGGAAAACAAACTTGCTAGAAAAGTGGAAAGCTTATGCTGCAGGTGCACCACAATCACTGTTCACAAATTAAACTGAACATTTTTTGTTTGCATTATAACATAAAACCTAGTTTAATGATTTTAAGCAGGGAGTTAATTAAGCAGAGTGGTGTGGCATGCAGTGTAGAGAGACCAGGAACTACAGACACTGGAGCAACACAGCTGATGAAACCCTTGACCTGAAACATTGACTGTCACAGTTCAGATGAAGGGACTCAAGCCAAAATGCTGATGATCTCAATCCAGATGAACGGTCTCAACCTGACATGTTCAACTGTTCGTTTCCTTCCGCTGATGCTGGTTCTTGCAGCAGCTCAATTTGGCACGTAGTGATGCTTCCCCGCAGCTCCAGAGACCTGGGTTTGACCCTGACCGTAGGCGCGGTCCGTGCGGAGTTTGCATGTTCTGCCTTTTACTGTGCGTGTTTCCCCTTGGTCTCCGGTTTTCTCAAGTGGAGGAATGAGATTTCCCCGAGTGTCAGCATAGACTCAGTACATCAAATATTCTCTCTATCGTAAAGTTATATGATGCATAATTATCGGAGGTAAAATATTAATTTAGCAACTAAACAATGAACACTATATTAAGTTGTTGTTGCATTTTGGATTTCCATAGATATCTCCAATGGTATCCAAAATTGTCCTGTTTAGGGAATCCACAGCTTTAACAGTCTTGTCAAATGGATTTGAACACATGTGGCCTGGATTTCCTGTCAGCAACAAAACAACTGAAGCCACTACTGACCATGAGGAAAAAATCCCACAAAGATATGCTGAATTTGTGGGATGCATGTCCTGTCTTCTGATTTTCGTTGTTTTCTGACATAATTTCAAAGGGAGCCCTAGAGTCTAATAAGTACAATGTCATTAAACTAGCTGAGCAATGCATGCATTAAATAATTGTCACGCAGCAAATCAGCAACAAAAAGTACAACTTTTATATTACTTAATCCTCAAGCCAGAAGACACACACTCTCAACATTTTCGGAACAGCTTCTTCCACTCCGACATCAGATTTCTGAACGTACAATAAACCCATGTACATTATTTTGCTCTCTTTTTGCACTACTTAATTTAAAAAAAATATATATACAATATTCCTTCATGGAAGTTATAGTATATTTTATGCATTGCGCTATACTGCTGCCACAAAACAACAAGTTTTACAACATATGGTATTTCAGTGATAATAGGCATGATTCTGATTCTGATATTAATAGAACTCAAAAAGATTAAGGTGAAAACTAAAAGCTGTATAAGCATTTCAAATTTTTAAAATTATTATTTTTTTGAAATGCATACTTAAAGGAAGTTACAGAGCATATGTATAAAATTATACTTTTTTAGGAACTAAGAGTTTGCGAAACAATAGTTATGGTTTAGGGGAAGACATTTGATAAAATACTGCATTATAGGCTTATCATTAAGACGTAAGCTTCCTGTTGAAGTTTAAGATTTAAAACTGAAGAATAAGGTGGTGTGATTTGGCCCTGAACTTAGCTGCTCTCTTTCAGGAGTTTGCACGTTCATTCCAGGACTAAGCATCTTTCCTCCAGGTACTCTTGTTTCCTCTCACATCCCAAAGATATGCTGGTTACCCCTATCATAGGTGAATACTGGGAGAATCAGTGGACATGATGGTCCTATGGGATGAAATAGATAACTGGGAAAAGGAGGGAGAAATGGGACTGTGGGGATTGTTCTGAGTAGTTGCATGGACTTGATTGGTTAACTAGTCTCCTTGGATATTGTGAGAAATGGGTGGAAAACCAGCTATACAACAGAGAATAGTGGGGAGACGTGTTCCTAAGACTGAAGGGGTGAGTAAGGTAGTGTTTCCCAGGGAATGGTATGGGCACCATTAGTTTTCAGAATATGCATTAACTACTTGGATTTGGCTTGGACATGAGTGTGCAAGACACATTTTGAAAAATTGCAGAGAGTATGTAATTTGTACATTAATGCACTGGGAAGAGGTTAATAACATATCCAGGAAGATATAGAGAGGCTGGTCAAGTGGGCAAACACCTGGCAAATGAAATTTATCCCAGAGAAACATAAAATGTTACATTCCTGAAAGAAGAACTGAAGAAAGTAATTTAAACTGGAGGACAAACTTGTAAATTGGGTTTAAGGACAGAGATGACTTTACGTTTATATACACAAAGCATTGAAAGTGACAGGGCTGATTGAAAAAGTAGTTAAATGTCGTGCAGGATCCTTGGTTTTATAAGTAGAGGAGTACAGTGTCAGAACTTGGAGGTGACAATGAACATCTATCAAATGCTGGTTCACCCACATCTGGAGTACACTGTCCAATTCTAGGTGCCGTATTTGGAAAAGACGTGAAGACTCTGGAGAGGGTGCAGAGAAAATGTACTTAAATTATTCTAGGGATGAGGGGTATTTAGTCATGGGGGTAGCATTGAGAAGCCAGAAGAGAAAATGTTAAAAGGGGATCTTCTGAAGTAATGAAATCCGTGATGTATTTAGATTGAGAGAAACTATTGTCTTTGGTAGAAGAATTGGGGAGAAAAGCTTGACTGGAAAAACAAATCACTGAGCTCTGAGGAAGGGGTGGGATTTTGTTAAACCATGCACATATGGAAGGAGGATATGATAGAGTTGTAGAGAAATACAGGTTAGAAGTAGGCCCTTCAACCGCGTGTCCTATTGACCATCAAGCAAAACACACCAGTCTGTTAACCTATCAACTCTCATGTCTTTAGGAGGTGAGAGGAAACTGGAGTAGCTGGAGAAGACCAATATGGCCACGGAAGAACATGCTCCACTCAAAAAGCTCCTGAAGTCAGGATTGAACCCAGGTTGCCAGTCAGCAATTCTACCACCAATCTTGAAGTTTCTGTCAATTTAATGGACTAACATTATCAAACAGTATTAGTTTCCATTTTTAATTTTGACTGCCAAGCTTTGGGTGATTAATTGCTGGTTGCACTGATATGCTAACAGAGGAAAGTTTTAATAGATGTTTGATAAATTCCTTGGGGGACATAACACATCCAACTTTTTGTTTAATTCTGTTTTGTTTTGTATACTTCGATCCTGCCTCCAATATGATAAAATCAGAGTTTTTAAATACATAGTTATGTTCAGAATCTGTGAAGGCTGAGAAAGTGCTCAGGCCAGGCAAACTGAAAGCAATTGTGCTTCGAAAGACCAGGCAGCATTGACACTGCCTCAGTCAAAGGATGCACGACCTTGTGCTACTCCCTGTAAAGAATGCACAACAGTCATGCTGACAAGTCCACAGAGCTCACTTGGCTCAGTTTGGGGGACACAGAAATTAAACTGGAGGATACAGTTTTAAAGAGGAGCTCATTGCTGATTTCAGATGAAACATGGAGCTGACACAGATGAGGTTGCTGAACTCAGCAGATCGCTCACTAGGTGTTCTACACTCACCAACTAGGCACGTGTGTTCTGGACACTCAGTAGCAATAGCACTGTGCCTTCTCTGCACTCACTATTGTGAGTACTGCCTGTTCTCTACACAGTACTGTGATATTATGTGTTGTCTACATGGTAGTGTTAACACTGTATACACTTGGTAGTATGAACAGTGTACGTTGTATGCCCTTGGCAGTGTGAAAGCTGTGAGTTCTCTACATTCACAGTACATACTAGGAAGTGTGAGCTCTGACTGTGTTATACATTTTTAGTGTGTATAAATTGTGTTCTCTGTACTTAATCGTGTGATTCCCTTCCATTCTCTATAAACTCACTGTGCATCCTTTATACTCAGTGATATGAGCAACATGTGTTGCAATCAGTTAAGGGGCCTGGGGTTGCCCCAGGAATACCCACAAGGATATTGATATCCTTCTGGTTGAAAATTATTAGCTCGTTCCCAGCAATAGATACCCTCTTGGTTAAAACTTATAGCTACAGTAGTTTCCATCAATAGATTCTTACAGCTGGGATCCAAACAGCTCTTCTAACTTTCACCAAAGCTGACATGATGTTAAATTCAGAACAGAAGTTCTTGACCATGGGAATACTGCAGTATAAGACTGTGTCTTTTCTGAACGGTAGAGGATCTTTCCAAATAGAGGCCTGGCATTGAGATACGGATGTCAGGGGTGATGGATCAATCGATTGCTGCTGATTGTTTGTCCAGTCTGGTCTATAAGAATTACATTTGTTTGGATTGTGTGCTGCCTTAGTTTAATAACTATATTATGCACTTTCATGATAATGAAACAAACTGCTTGTAAAATATTCCCTAATCTACTTATATTTGCAGCCAGTTTAAAAATGTAACAGTGTCATTACATAGGACTGGTTACACTGTTTATGCACAGAGGGTCCAAAGACAATATTGCAGAATTTGAAATTTGTACATTGAGTACAACATACAATTTTCTAATAATAGTATAATATTTGATAGAATTTCTAAGTCAGACATTTATCAGAAACAGCCATAATGTAAATTAGAGCAACACACACAAAATGCTGGTGGAACACAGCAGGCCAGGCAGCATCTATAGGAAGTACAGTTGACGTTTCGGGCTGAGACCCTGACGAGACACAGAAAAAAATCTATTTTTGGAAACTACTGTAGCTAATAAGTTTTAACCAAGAGGGTATCTATTGCCGGGAACTAGCTAATAATCTTCAACCAGAAGGATATCAATATCCTTGTGGGTATTCCTGGGGCAACCCCAGGCCCCTTAACTGATTGTAACACATGTTGCTCACATCATTGAGTATAAAGAATGCACAGTGAGTTTTTTGAGAATGGAAGGGAATCACACGATTAAGTACAGAGAACACAATTTATACACACTAAAAATGTATAACACAGTCAGAGCTCACACTTCCTAGTATGTGCTGTGAATATAGAGAAATCACAGCTTTCACACTGCCAAGGGCATACAACGTACACTGTTCATACTACCAAGTGTATACAATGTTCACACTACCATGTAGACAACACATAATCACACTACTGTGCAGAGAACAGGCAGTACCAGATGCTGCCTGGCCTGCTGCTTTCCACTAGCATTTTGTGTGTGTTGCTTGTATTTCCAGCATCTGCAGATTTCCTCGTGTTTGCGTATGTAAATTAGAGTATATTTTTTGCACCTCAGCAATAATGGTCAATAATTATAATCCTTTTTCTTCACAGGAAGAAACAGTAATTACTACTTATGGTTACTGAATCAATATGGGCCAATAAATAATGATGACAATAAGTGTCCAGTGTGGCCATGGGGGCAAAGGACAGATAAGCACTATGCAGCATTATTTGATCTACTTCAAACAATGGATTCAGAGTCATTTCAAGGTAACCTCAAATACTTTGAATAGCACAAAATATAAAATATATCCGATCATTTTAACTGGTGTTGCTGCTTTTGTTTTACTTTATGTTCTGTTGTCCTCCTTGTCCACTTCTGCTCCTACCCCTACCACACCCATCTGCTTCAGCTTTGATTCAAGTGCACAGGAGTTGGGTCACTGTTGTTCTGTAGCTCACAAGTGTGATAAGACATTTGTGAACCGAGCCAACTTCTACCTTCATTGTGTGGAAAAATATAGTGACCACATAACATCTTGTCTTTATGAGACAACATCTGGAACACATCATTTATTCAGCGACTCAACTTCCACTGAGTATACTGATGCCATCTGTGGTGATGTTGAATGATGACCCTCCCTCTCTTGTATCCTCTGAAAGTACGTCTGTTCCTTAGCCTTGACCTACAAATGGATGAGTTAATGGCACGCAGTTATGTTATAAATTGTGGGCAGAAGGCTGCCACATTCCAGTGTTCACTTTGCTGATAGGTTACATTCATCAACTGAGTGTTATCAAAAAGATGCTGGATTTGGGATCATCAACTGACTACAAAATGAATCACTGGCAGATTTCAGTGGACATTCTCTTTCAAGTTAAAATAGAATGTTACAATTCAGAGATTATTTTAAAAGGAAGAGCTGAGGCTTTATAAAGCGTTGGCCAGACCACACTTGGAATGTGTGTTGAGCAGTTTTGGGCCCCTTTCTTAAAAAAAGGGTTCAGAGGAGGTTCATGAGAATCATCCTGAAAATGAATAATGCTGGTTTTAGATGGCGGGTCAAGCAATGTCTGTGGTGAGAGAAAGGATTAACATTTCAAAATGATATTCCTATTGGAAGAGCTATAAAATAAGTTATTTAAGGATTTCTGATTAGTTTACGGGTAAGCAGATAAGAGGTACATTATTGCAGAAAGTGTATTTCATTTTATTTGCTTTTATCTAAGAGTTTAATAATTATTATTGTGTTTTTATGCCTAGATTTCACTCATTTACCAAATTTACATTCCATGCTGCTTAAAGTTGGTGAGAAACTTTTTTGGAATACAATGAAGAAACTTGTTGGTGCAATTGGTTTCAAGCACGTTGGCGACCTGATCCCATCATTAACCGTGGCCAGCTGCTGTGGTTACTATAAAGCAGCCTACTTGCTGGGAGTCATTTTTGAGACAGGTCTGGGTGTGGAAGTACAACTGTCAAAGGTAACACAATTTGGCAGGTTATTGAGGTGAACAGGCCTTTCATATACTTCGATTTTATATCCATGATAGGCTTATTTTCCTTCAGTTCTACATTTACTATAACTAGGCAACAATGAGAGCATAGTCTTGAGCAAGTTTTAGACATCTTCAACAAAGGATCAAGATTATCTAAGAAATATTTGATGGCAATGGACAGAACAAATGTTCTTTGATGTTTGTAAAGTTAAGGTGGGATTGATTTGATTTAATCAGGTCTGTACTCCAGCAAAGAAAAGAGATTGGTGGATGAAACAAAGACTGAAGTCCATCTGATTCATCTTCTACCATCCAATGATAGAACATGAATCAAATGGGCTTTAGTCTTTGATAGAAAGATGATGAAGTTGCTGACTAACTATTATAATCAATTGCTTGCCTTTAGTCTACAAACACACAGACCTGAATGAGGAAAACTTCAATGGTTGAAAGTCACCTGTTCTTCTCCAGCATGTTATACTTCCTATATCATGCTCAAGTTATTAATACCACAGTATATCCCAAAATAACTCTTCTAACATGCATTTAGAAGAATTGATACAATTTGACTTTAGATTTTGCCAGCTGCCTGTTCCATGAATTAGGTATTGATTCGCCAATAACCCTGACATTGATTTGGCATGGGAAGGAAGTGGTAACAGTTATGAATCTCACGTGGGGAAATAGAACCGTGGGATTTCTGGATTTTAGAGTCATTGAAATCTACAGCACAGAAACAGGCCCTTCGGCCCATTTGTCTGTGTTGAACCATTAGTATGTCTAGTCCCAACAACCTGCACCCAGACCATACCCTTTTTAAACTAACCCCCCGTCCATGTGCCTATCTGAATTTATCTTAAATGTCGAAACCAAACCCGCATCCATTGCTTGTGTTGACACCTCATACCACACTCTCATTACTCTCTGAGTGAAGTTCCCCCTCGTTCTACTTTTCATCCTTAACCTATGACCTCTAGTTGAGGTCTCACCCAACCTCAGTGGAAAAAACTTGCTTGCATTTACCCTATCTATACTCCTCATAATTTTGTGTACCTCTATCAAACCTCCTCTCAATCTTCTACGTTCTAGGGAATAGAGTTCTAACCGATGCAATTTATCCAAGTCCCAGCAACATCCTTGTAATTTTTCTCTGC
Organism: Hypanus sabinus; assembly: GCF_030144855.1. Taxonomy (NCBI): domain Eukaryota; kingdom Metazoa; phylum Chordata; class Chondrichthyes; order Myliobatiformes; family Dasyatidae; genus Hypanus; species Hypanus sabinus. Next base: position 34,430,933 of record NC_082719.1, on the reverse strand, counting down.
AGCCTTTCAAACTTATTCACGTTTTTCCTGTAGGTAGATGACCTAACCTGGACAGAGTGCTCTAAATCAGGCCTCACCAACTTCAACATAACAACTCCTGTACTCAACACATTGATTTTTGAAGGCCAGTGTGCCAAAATGCTTTCTTTATGACCCAATATACCTTCATAATGAAGACATAATTTCAATAAATTATGGACCTGTATACCCAGATCCCTCTGTCCAACCACACTCCTCAGTGCCCTACTGCTCACCATGCAAGACTTACCCTGGTTGGTCCTCCCAAAGTGCAACATCTCACACTTAACTGAATTAAATTCCATCTGCCATTTTTCCAGCTGGTCCAGGTAGTCTTCCTCACTGTCCACTACAATCTTGGCGTCATCTGCAAATTTGCTGATCCAGTTCTCCACATTATCATCCAGATTGTTGGTAACAATGGACCCAGCACTGATTCCTGTAGCGCACCAATAGTCACAGGCCTCCAGTCAGAGTAGCAACCATCTACTACCCCACAAAGTCAATCTCTAATCCAACTTACTCCCTCATCTTGAATGCTAAGTGACTGAACCTTCTTCACCAAATTCCCATGCAGAACCTTGTCAAAGGCCTTGCTAACATCCATGCAGAAAGTATCCACTACCTTGCCTGGTAGCTTATTCTAAAAACACTATAAGATTGGTTAGACACGACCTACCATTCACAAAGCCACATTGACTGTCCCTAATCAGTCCCTGTCTATTCGAATACTTTATATTCAGTCCCTTACAATACCTTTCAATAACTTTCCCACTACTTAGAGTCTTTCTTAAACAACAGAATTGCATTAGCTATCCTTCAATCCTCTGCCACCTCACCTGTGACTAAGATGTTCTGTTAAATATCTATGCCAGGGCCCCAGAAGTTTCTGCACTGCCCTCCCACAGAGTCCAGGGAACACTTTGTCAGACCCTGGAGATCTTAGGCAGCAAACACCTCCTCTTCTGTAATCTGTATAGGGTCCATGACCTTGCTGCTGCTTTGCTTCATTTCAAAAGACCATTTCCCAAGTAAATACAGATGTAAAATATCCATTTCAGATCTCCCCCAGCTCTTTTGGATCCATAAATAGATTATCTCTCTGATCTTCCAGAGACCAATTTGGTCCCTGCTATCTTTTCGCTCTTAATATATCTGTAGAACTCCTTGGGATTCTCCCTCACCTTGTCTGCTACAGCAACCTCATGTCTTATTTTAGCCCTCCTGGTTTCCTTTTTAAGTGTCCTCTTGCATTTCATATGCTCCTCAGGTACCTCATTTGTTCCTACCTGCTATACACCCTCTTCTTTTCTTAACCAGGGCCTCAATATCTCTCAAAAACCAAAGTTCCCTAAACCTGTTCTCCTTGTCCTTTATTCTAACAGGAACATATAAAATTCTGTACTCTCAAAATTGAATTTAGCAAGTACATCTTTGCCAGAAAACAACCTATCCCAATCCACATTTGCCAGATCCTTTCTGATACCATCAAATTCGGGATATGTCTGTCCATGGCCTCCTCTACCGTCACTTCAATTCCACAGACCACTCCCACTCCAATATGTCTGTCCACGGCCTCCTCTACCGTCAAGATGAGGCCACACACAGGTCGATGGAGCAATATCTCCAATAAGGTAGGATATCAACAATAAGGTAGGAGACTACCTTATCTCCCGCCTAGGTAGCCTCCTACCTGTCGACATGAACATTCAACTCACAGACCTCCGTTGATACCCCTGCCCCACCCCCCCCCAATCCCATCCCTATCTATAATTTTAGTCTGGTTCTCTTTCTCTCTCTTTTTCCCCCTCACTATAATCTCCCCCCAGCCCTACCTTTCTTTCTCTTTTATTTCCCATAATTCTCCACCTTCCCCCTAGCCCATTTCCCTTTGGCCTATCACTTCCCAGCTCTCTACTTCATCCCTCCCCCCCGACCATCCCATGTTACTTCACTCCTGATGAAGGGTTTCGGCCTGAAACGTCGTCACTACCTCCTCCAAATAGATGCTGTCTGGTCTGCTGAGTTCTGCCAGCATTTTGTGTTTTTATTTATTTCCAGCATCTGCAGATTCACTCGTGTTGCCTCTGATGGTTTGTAGATGAATTTTGACTGGCAAACATTAGTGAAAGGTTCACTAATTCTCTTTTTCCTCGATAAACACACTGGGCTTTCATTGATAAAGAGTACAATTGTGATAGATAATTGTTGCATGTGGTAATTAAAGTAGCAACCCATTGATATTCCATCAGGGCATGCTGTATAGTCTGGTTGCTGCACAAGGAAATGACAGACTTGCATTAATGCACCTTGGATACAAGCATAATCAGGGGATTGATGGTTACTCCTGGGATTATGATGCATCATATGGTTACTACTTAAACATTGCCCAACGAACTATTAAAGATCGCCACGTATTTGATGGTGAACAGGTGAGTGTTATTTTATGGCATTTTCTAAATAATGAGAATATCTGTTATTGTTTCTGGGTACATTAGTGTATATATTTGCTGGGACCTTTATCCTTTTTTGTTTTTTTTTGGTTCATTGAGGTTGTTATGGCCTGGAGTGGTAGTGGGGACAAGCTCCCACTACCTATTAAATGCTCCCAATGGCACGCATCTCAAATAGCCTCTGACCACCAAGTTCAGCTCCTGGTCTTCAAGTGTGGTTTAGCTACTGAGCCTGGCGGAACCATTTCTACTGACTGGAGAAGGGGCAAATATGTGTTACTGGCACTTTAAAACGAGTTGCTTCAGGCAGATGGGGGTTTTCAGCCACGGTTGGCAGCTCATCTAGCAGAGGAAAATTCTTATCTCAAACCTCTGCTGCCTTGCAGCTTTACCCACTCATGGGGAGGGCTTTGGGAGTAAAGTCCGAGGAAAAATTCGGAGATGGAATCCCTAAAGCGGTTCTCCGTTGAGTTCAATGTTGACTGGTACCTTCTGCAAAACTGCTGGTACCAAACTCTTATCGGTCTCTGCAGTTCCATCGGCTGTGTGGCATGGGCAACAGCTTGCCCTCCATATCATAGTGCCATGGCTTGCGTATCACATCAACACCTGGGGCGCAACATCCTTGGTTGACCCCGATTAACAGAGGGCTTCAACTTTTTCTTTCTTGCATTATATGGATTGTGCTGTATGTTTTCTGTGTTTCTATCTCATCCCTGCCATTGCGCCTCCCTTCATTTCATCCCTCAAAAACAGTTGGATCCATTGGGCGGGTCATGCCATATACAATCTTTCCTCTGAAAATCTTTCTGACACCTGTCTGTCCTCTCCATATAAAGACTGAGAGCCAGAGGTGATTGGATCTCCTTGTACATTTCATCTCACTGGTGATCACAACCTGTGTTATTGAAGTTGTATCATCCATGCATATCTCCAATAAATCATGGAAAGTCTCTCTTCATTTAAATTCTGAACCTAATGGTTCATGGGACATTATTTGCCTTCCAACTGAAAGGCTTTTTCACAGGCAGTTACGAGTCACCACATTTCTGTGTGAAGCAACATATTGCCCCAAGTGAACTACATTTGGTTTTGCAACAACCTGAAAGTTTCATGGTCACCCGTCAGTAATGCTAACTTTATATTTCGATCTCAACTGTCATAATTGATCTTGAGTTCATGGTCCAGACCTCTGGGTTGCTAGTTAGGAACCTAACCGCTATGCTACACTACCCTATTAATTAGTTTCAAATAATGAGCCTGAACCACTGGGGGAGTTTTAGCCACAGACGATGTTATCAGCACTTGCAATGACCGCCACCCTTTCACACCCCTCTTCCCCTGAGATCAGGATCATTCTTCCCATATGGTTCAGCTGATGTGCAAAATTATCCCCCATTGCTCTATATATACTTAGTACTAGGATTGTTCATCGATTAGTTGGAGTCACTATGCAATTTTCTTTTAGAATTTCCATATTGTAGTTTTCAACCTACAATTGGTGCTGTGTTTTTCTACTTCTGTCAATGATTCTGCTTGTGTCTGGTTGATAGCCACCTTTTCTCTCTGGAACCATGGGCCAGCACATGTATTCCTGTCTTAAGCCTTAACAGCAAGTGTTAACGCTAGGTTTTGACATGCTTTATGACCTGCAGCCCAAGATGCAAGTGAGATCTCATTTAGGACCAACCAAGCTGCCTTTCGGAACATGAACAGAAATAGTAAATTTCTGACTTTTCCAGACGTTTCTCAGTGGGAAAAGCAACATGATCTCCTTTCTCAGATAGTGTCCAAAAGGAATGTTATGCAGCGAAAGGTTTCAAACCATGTGTAACTGTCCCAGAAGTCAAGTTTAATGACTTATGATAATGGTAACACTGTTCAACCTGGGAATGACCAGAGCAGTATTCTCTTCTGGGAACAAGGGCTTTTAGATCTTGAAAGATATTGAAATACATCTTCAATACATGACTGTATTTTTAGGCCTATATCTGTACAATATCTTTAACATGATTATTTCAAATAATTTTGCAATAACGTTTTGACTTTTCAGGCTTTTGTTGAATCTGTAAGGTTAATGGATGATTCAGTTTTGCAGCATCAAACTAAAGAAAACCATGACCTCTTTATCTGGCTCCGATACCAGGCAGAGCGTGGAGATGCATTTGCTCAGGTATATGTTGCACATGTTGGTGAGACTTTAATTAATCTGGTTGCTGTTGAAAGGATGGGCCTTGGGTGGGGAGGAAGAGGAGGAAGTATAAAGGAGTTCTACTTTAAATAAATCCAGCCGATAGAAAATGTTGCCTTATCCCACAAAAATAATCAGACAATTGGTTAAAGGAATGGTTGTGAGGATTTACTAAAACTATTGTGGTAAGATCTTCATAAAACATAGGAATCCTATTTATATTCATTAAGAATTTATGAATGCAGACTTCAGACTATTGGCAGCCAGGCGTTTGCTGAACATTTTGAGATTATTTCCTATTAACTGTACTTATAATATAGGTTACTTAGAAAATAGTTTTGGATCTACTAATTGGTAATGTGAGATAACTTATTAATAACTGATATTAATATTTCTCATTATTAAGTCATTAGATCTGGAGCCATGAGTAAGTAATAGAATGGAAGTATTTCTCCTTAGCTAACCACAATTTACCGAGTATTCATTTGTGTTCACTAATCTGGACCCAAATTCATTTATTTTTTTTAATCATTTGACTCTTCACACCGTTTCCTTTATACTGCCTATCAGATAATTTACCTCCTCCTTCCCAATCTCTCCCAAAACACTATTCCACTGGCCTTCTTGTGGTCTCAGCATCTTGCAAGCTCATTGTTATAACACTTAATTTACTTGTTGCTCCCAGTTTACAAGTAAATATCTCAACTGTCCATTTTCCTCTCCTCTGAATTAACAGTCCCAAGCATTGGTAGGGGATACGCTTACCAATATTTGCCCCCTACCACTAATTCCATCTGTTAGAACTGTGAATCCAAAAATCAGTACCTCATTTTGTATTTCCCCGAGTCATTGGGAAACAACCCTCGGTCCAGAATCTCATTGTAGTTCATTATATTGAGATTACATCAAACAGTAGCCATGGCAACATAACATATAAGACCAAATCTTTCTAATGTGTAACTAATATCATAAATGGCTGCAGTATATGACCAAGTTCTCTTCAGCCAATGACGTGGTGATCATGTCCTCCTTCTGTATTTCTCTCTTATTCAATAGCTGATGGTAATTCATTTTTCTAGTAAGCAAATCTTTCACTTCTATATAATTATCTGTGGAACTTCCTCCTTAAAACCTAGTTCATGTCTTTAGAAACCCAACTTTGTCTGAGATTTCGAACATTTCTCAGAAAATCACTGCCAAAACTATTGATTTTTTTTTTGTATTCTAAAGTCACTGTATAAAGATATTGATGATGAAGATGAGGGAGGAGGAATTATCAGTAATAGTGGAATATTTTCCAAAGTATTGCAAATAACTATATTCAATCCGAATTAAATATTAAAACCATATTAAGTATAGGAATTAAATCTGAGTTTTAAAGATGCCCAACAACAATAATAACATCTTTTTAATCATTGAAAAGAATTGGTCAAATGTTAACTATAACTTAATAAACATTGGAAAGTAATTGAATATACAATCTAACTTAGTCAATCAACACAAATAAAATGTTCTTTTACAGCAAAAACTTGCAAGAATGCTTTACTGGGGTCAACAGGGTATAACACGTGATGTGCAAGCTGCATTAAAGTGGTATTCCAGAAGTGCAATGGAGTCAAAAAATCCATTATCATTGTATGAGTATGGACTTTTTCTTATTAAGGTAAGTGGTACGTACTTCTGAATATAATTATTCAGGTACATTGGATTCATTTGCTCTTTTATTTACATCAGGGTTAAGCATCATAGACCTCCGCCTGATTAGATAGGCTAATGTATTGGTGTAAATATAGTCCCTATTTGACACTTGATTTTCATATCAGTTCACAAGAAGTATAAACAAGCCAACAACAATGTTCTCTCTTGGGCAAATATCCCCTGTATTGAAGCCCAGTTGTACTCAGTTTGTTCACTGGGCAGGCCATGCCTTCGACATGCCCAATACCAGACTCCCAAAACAGGCACTCTTTTTCCAAGTCTTGTCGAGAGAAGAGATTTTCGGATGGACTGAAGAAAATATTCAAGGATGTAATCAAATCTTCCTCTAAAAACCCTTCATTCTCAGTAACTCCTGAGAATCACTGGCACGTGACTACTCAAAGTGGAGAGGGAGCACTCGTCCATACAGGTCACCTTTTCAGAAACCACCCATATACACCCCTCCCTCTCTGCCTCAGCTGTGCGAAAGTGGTTGGTTCCCACATTGGACTCATTGGTCAGCTCGGAACTCAGCAAGTCCCCTCAATCCTGAGAGAATGCTTATAAGGATTGTCTCATTCAAAAATACTCCCCAAAGGATTGGGGAAAAGATGTCAGATATAAATAATTAATATGTGTGCCTTTGCAGCAGAGTGATCACAAAAACATGAATATTTGGACTCTGCTAATTCTATCTTTGCAATTTTTATCCATATGTAATAATGTAATAAGCAGAAAATGCCGGGGATAACCATAAATGATCCCCGAGTGTTAAATAAACAACTTTTCATTGTATTCCACAATTCTATTTCAGATCTTAGTCTTGGAGAATTTTAGCCATTTTTTGGAAGAACTGCTCATTTTAATTGCAATAATTCACTACCACCTCAATTTTTGTATCATGCCAATTATGTTTTATCATTATTTTCAGATAAACATGGTCATAAATTACTAAAAATGATCGATGTTTCAAAATAAACCATTCATAATTACCACTTCTTGATGGAGAGGGGAGAGCAGAAATAGAATTGTGGTTCCTTGTTTACTCATAGATAATCTTCAGCAACTGGAATTGGTTTGAATACGTTCCTCTTTATATAACTGTACCTTTGAAACACTTCACTGGAAAGAGGTGGGATGACAGTGCAATACTTTATATCAAAGAATGGGTGATGGTGTGCAGGGAGTGTGGAATAATGGATTAATCCTGAAGTACATATCTTTACATTAATTCTGCAATGTTTTAACACTCTTTTTAGGGCCAAGGTGTGAAAAAGAATACAAGGTTGGGTTTAAGATTTATGAACGAAGCAGCCTCCAAGGTAAATATTCATATAAAGTAACTGTGCAAGTGGTTAGCTTTTATTTCTGTTTATTCATGTGAGTTTAATATTAAAAGTGTTGAGAATTAAGCAGTAGTCAAGCCCTGCCAGTGTTCATCCTGCAGACCTTGTACCATGAGCATTGAAAACCATTCTCTGGTATATGACATGAGGCAGTGTAAAAAGCACAGAGAAGTCCACCTGGTCTCTGCCAACATTTCCATGTCGTTCAAGTTTCTCCAGCCTATTCCTGTATTCCAATTCATTTTTCTTTCATGAATACATCATCTTCCTCCATATGTGGTTGTTTTATCCCCATCTACCAACACAATAGCATATCTGCATGGATTATACACTTCCTGAGAAACATGCCCATGTGCACCGTACTGAGGTGCATTACTCCTCTCCTCACCCAACACAGGTCTCCTGCGAGTCTGCCCCAGTGCACCTCACCTTTATGCATGTACCCTTACGCGCTGACCATTCTTCTTTCCAGGGCACCTGGTCCTCCTAACCTTATCCCATTTCTCTTGGGTGTTATACAGTATTTATGTCTCCTTGTTCTACACTAAGTTACAAATATATTTCTTTGCAACTGGTCCTTTTTATGTTCTTGGAGATTCTTATCAAACCTTCCCTTAGACTTCTCTTTTCCAGCTACGTGCTGTTTACTGATTTTATACTGCCTGTTTCCATGATCTGTTAAAGTAAGCAAACCAATTATATCTTACTCGTGTTTATATCTTTAATTCTGATAAATTGCCCCGGGACTAGCTAATTTAGTTTAATTTCATTTTCTTAGTGGGCATGGAAAAGCAAGGACTTTCATCTAAGCTGTTGAAGCTGTGCTTTGATCAGTAACGGAATGTGTTCCAAACCCATTCGTATAGAAACTATCAGAAAATACAGCTTTTATAACTTCAAGTATTAAGTTAATTTATTTTTAAAACAGGGATCCCATGAAGCACTTAATGGTTTGGGATGGTATTATGAAACCGTTGAAAAGGATTTTGTGAAAGCTGCAGCTTATTGGGAAGAAGCAAAAGAAATGGGCAATCTCGATTCAATTCATAATCTTGGAGTACTTTATGAAACTGGAAAATATCCCGGCAAACCCATCAAAAATGTGGTAAGTATATACAGAATTCTGAACACTGATCCTTTATTTATCATCAGAAATTATATTAGGTTTCGTTTTTGTAAACGCATTCTTTATTAACTTTTCATCGAAATAGAATTAACATCTTGATATCTCTTGCATATACCTCACATTTCCGTACAAAGTGAAGCAAGCTATTCACCGCAGGAAACTCAGTGTGTATTAGCAGAACATTTTTTAACTTTGCCAGTCATGCTCTGCCGTTCTATGATTCCTGTTTTTAAGTCGATTTTCAATCCACTTTGCAATTTTGTCTTGATATTAAATTTTGTGCTCAACAGCACCTCTACTGGCCACTCAGTGTAATGAACCCTCACCTAATCCTAATTTTGTGCGGACTGTGTCTCCTCCGTCAGTGAGGGGTATTGGGAATGATCAGATATACCCGAACAAATCCAAAAAAAAAACATACAAATAAGGAGTAGGAATAGTCTAGTTGGTCCCTGAAGCTTGCTCTGCTTTTCAATAAAATTATGGCTGGTCTGATTGTAACCTTAACTTCTCATACCTGTCTATCCACAGGTAAGCCTTCACCAATTTCACCCCTTGGTTATCAAAAACCCACAGTATATTCCTTTATTTAAGAATAATGAAAAACTCTTTGAGGAAGAGAGCTCCAGAGAACTTCAACTCTGACAGAAAACATTTTGCCTCAGTGTTAGCAGTAATATACAACAGATTACTAACAGATCCTCAAAGGCCCATATTCTAGGGAATAATTTCTTCTGTGCCTTGATGTACTTGCTCAGACATAGAAGAAATGTCCATGTAAGGCTAAAATCCAGCATGTCAGGACCCTGTTGAACTTATCACTGTTCCATTGTCATCAATGGAAATCTGATGAATTGCATTGAATTTCAGCTGGTTTACAGTCATAATAAATATCACACTGAAACAGACCCTTCTGCTCACCAAGTCAATAGTTACACCAATCCTACGTTAATCCCATTTTTTATTTTCCTTATATTTTCAGTGCAGGGGGATGGGAACCAGAGTGCCAGGGCAGTAAGTGAAGTGGTTGTGGGAGAAGATGAGAACGACAGGGAACAAAAGCTGAGCATGATGGGAGTAATGTTGTGAGTTGCAGCTGTCTCAGTGCAAGGAGTATTGTGGATGAGCTTAGAGCACGGATCTGCACGTGGAATTACCACATTAATGAGACTTGGTGCAGGAGGAACAGGGCTGGCAGCTCAAAGTTCCAGGTTTCAGTTGTTTTAGACATGATTGGGGGATTATTAAAGGGGTGAGGTGGTGTTTCTAATCAGAGAAAATGTCACAGCAGCGCTCAGACCTGACTGACTGGAGACGAGACAGGTGGAATCGAGGAATAACAAAGGGATGACCATGTTACTGGAATTATATCCAATAGTCAGAGGGATTTAGAGGAGAAAGGTAGCAGAGAGATAGCAGACAGTTGCAAGAAAAATTATGTTATGATAGTAGGTGATTTTAACTTTCACATATGACTCCCATACTTTAAAAAAGATTAGATGTGATAGTGTTTGTCAAATGTGTTCAGGAAAGTTTCCTTAATCAATATATAGAGGTCCAACTGGAGAAAGTGTGATACTCAATCTCCTATTAGGAAACAAGCACTGAGCAGGCAACAGAAGTTTGCCAGAACTCAGAACATGCTGAGGAACATTCTGGATCCAGTGATCATAATCCCATTAGTTTCACAATAGTTGTGGAGAAGGATAAATCTGGGCCTTGGATTCAGATCTTAGATTAATAAAGAACAATTCTGATGGCATGAGAAAATATCTGTCATGTGTGGATTGGGATAGGTTGTCTGACAAAGGGATGATTTGTAAATGGCAAGACTGCAAAGGTGAAATTTTGAGAGTACAGAGTTTGTATGTTCCTGTTGGAATAAAAGGAGAGGCTGTTTGGTTCAGGGAGCCTTGGTTTTCAAGAAATATTGAAGACCTGACTAAGAAGAAGAAGAAGAAGGAGGAGGAGGTGTAGAGCAGGTACAGGCATCAAAGAACAATGAGGTGCTTATAGAATATAAGAAATGCAGGAGAACAATTAAAAAGAAATCAAGAAGGCTAAAAGAAGATGAAAGAGAATCTAAGGGCTTAAGAACAAAGAGATAACAAGGGGAAAAATTGGTTGACTTGAGAATCAGCGTGGTCATATATGTGTGGAGTCGAAAGAGATAAGGAAGATCTAAAATGGATTTTTTGAATCTCTATTCACTAGGAAGATGGACACAGAATCTATGTAGAACTGAGGCAAAACAGAAGTGAGGTCATAAAGTATATACAGATTACAGAAGAGAAGGTTCTTAACATCTTGAGGCAAATTAGGGTCAATAAATCCCCAGGATCTGACAAGGTGTCCCCTTGGATTGTATTGGAGACTAGTTCAGAAATAGCAGGAGCCCTGGCAGAAGTATATTTAAAACGTGCTTAGCCACAAGCGAGGTGCCAGAGGACCGGAGGATAGCCGATGTCAAACACATGAGATTCTGTAGAAGATGGAAATCCAGAGCAACACACACAAAAAGCTGAAGGGACTCAGCAGGACAGGAAGCATTTATAGAAATGAATAAACAGTCTATATTTCAGGCCAATGCCCTTCATCAGGACTGGCAAGGAAGGAAGAAAAAGCCAGTTGGGAAAATGGACTGAAAAGTGAAAATAATTTAGTGCAGATAAATGTGAGATGCTGCTCTTTGGGAGGACAAACCAGTGAATAGTAGATCACCGAGGAATATGGTAGAAGAGAGGGATCTGGCAATATCTTGAAAATGATGTCACAGGTAGATAAGGGTCATAAAGAAAGCATTTAGCTATTGTTCTTCATAAATCAAAGTATTGAGTACAAGAGTTAGGATATTATATTGAAGTTGTATAAGGGAGGCCTAATTTAGAGTATTGTGTGCAGCTATGGTCACCTACCTACAGGAAAGATATCAATAAGATTGAAAGAAAATTTGCAAGGATATTGCTGGGACTTGAGGACTTGAGTTATAGGGAAAGGTTTAATAGGACTTTATTCCCTGGATCATCGGAGGGTGGGGGGAGGGCTGATAGAGGTATACAAAGTTATCAGGGGTATAGATAGGGTAAATGCAAACAGACTTTTTTCCACTGAGGTTCGGCGAAACTAGAACTGGAGGTCAAGGGTTAGGGGTGAAAGGTGAAATATTTAAGGGAAACCTGAGGAGAAACCTGTTCGTTCAGAGGGTGGTGCAAGTATGGGACAATTGGCTAGCAGAAGTGGTGGATGCAGTTTGGCTTTCAACATTTAAGAGAATTTTGGATAAGTACATGGAATGGAGGGGTATGCATGGATATGGTCCAGGTGCAGGTTATTGGGACGAGGCAGAAGACAAATTTGCCACAGACTAGACAGAACAAACGGTCTGTTTCTGTGTTGTAGGGCTCTATGACTCTACCATCTCTCACCTAGATTCCACCATTCACCTACGCGGCAGGAGCAATTTACAAAGACCAACTCACCTGCAAAACTGTGTGACCTGGGGACCTGGCAGGAAACTAGGACACCCAGATGAAATCCACGTGGTCCAACAGAGACTGCAAATCCCACACTGACCACAGCTGAGGTTAGGATTGAACCTGGATTTTTGGCATCGTGAGGCAGCAGCTTTCCTTGCTGTTCCACCCAAACTTTAGCAGCAATGATGGCACTATCTATAGTATGTTACGTACCCCGTAACTGGGTTAGCAGACCGGCAGAAATGGAATGATACGTTGGAGTCTGGTGGTACTGAAACTAAAGGTGTTTATTAGTAAACTAAACAATACAGTATCATAAATGCCAATATACATATAAAACAGATTAGCAATAATAAAAACAGAAGTGTTGGAATAATAATCAATAGTAAAAAACAAACTCTATCAAAGTCTAGGGGTAAAGTAATTGTCATAAGAGAATATAGAGTTCAGTTCAGTTCGTGCTGAGGTAGCTGTTGTGTTGTAATTGTTGGAGAGAGAGCGAGCGAGCGAGATGGGAGCAGCTGCAGCAGGCAAACCTTCCGTTGTCTTCTTGTTCTGTTGTACTGATGTGGTCATTCGGTTATGACCCCTCCGTTCTTCCGTGGTGGACTCGTCACTCTGGCATGAGTGGACACACACAAGCCCCCACCGGCCCTGCTGTCACACTGTGAGCTTTGTGACTGATCCTCCAGGCCCCCACCTTCCTGTGGGTTCCCAACACTCTTTCAGTGTCCACTGGTGTGTCTGAGGGTGTCTCCCCAGACCCGTCTTTTATCCCCACTGACGGGTTATCAGCCATCCATCAACTCACTATGTCCACGTCCATCAAACTAGTCCACTCCCTGCTGTCTCAGCAAGAATGTTAACGAGCAAAGAAGCATCCTTGTAGCAAAAGGTAAACAATCAGTGAAGAAGCCATAATACATAAATCAGTCGTCTCTCTCTCTCTCTCTCTTTCTTATCTGTAGCAGATGCCTTTACCTCTGTTCTTCATCTCTCTCTCCCTCATTAGCAGCATAGTTCCCGGGGAGCGGGAGAGGTAGCTCTGGACCCCATTTCCATCTGTTTTGTTCAGCACACATAACAAGTAGAATATGGTAGGATTTGAATCCTAATCCAGAACTATTATGAATGCTTGTCCAATATGTATTGCTAGATAAGGGAAAATTTCTTTCAACTAAATACGTTGGATTCCAGTTAATTTAATTGGGGCAGCCACTTATTTAGGACACCTCTTAAAGAACAAGAACTAATTAAGAAAATAGCCAGGATTCCTTTCGTTTATTTGGGACACTCTCTCACTTAATTGGGACAGGGGACTGTTGCCGAACAGTTTCTAACTAGTGTCAGTCATGTGGCTATTTGACACTACATGGTACTCAGAGCAAACAGTTTTTAAATAGCACCAGTTGCCTGTATTTATGTTCAAAAAGAGGTGATTTTTTTCACTGATAGTTGTCGAGAAAGAACCTAAAGACCATTCAGAACTGTTTTGCTCACAGCTGTTTCAAGCATTCAAGCTTGGAGATATCAGAAACAGCTGGAAGTGAAACTAAAATGATTTCACTTCTTCAGCACGTTAGGAACTATGAAGAATTTGAAGGTATCGACAATCATCTTGAATGTTACAATGAAAATGGAGATTTGCAGGATGCATTGTATGAAGGCAATGCAATGAAGGCAGGTGCAGTTTTGGTCACTTAATTACAGGAAGGATACTAATAAGGTTGAAAGAGTGCAGGGAAGGTTTACAAGGATGTTGCCAGGACTTGAGAAACTGAGTTACAGAGAAAGGTTGAATATTCCCTGGAGCGTAGAAGAATGAGGGGAGATTTGATAAAGGTGTATAAAATTATGATGGGTATAGATAGAGTGAATGCAAGCAGGCTTTTTCCACTGAGGCTAGGGGAGAAAAAAACCAGAGGTCATGGGTTAAGGGTGAAGGGGGAAATGTTTAAAGGGAACATTAGGGGGGGCTTCTTCACACAGAGAGTGATGGGAGTGTGGAATGAGCTGCCAGATGAAGTGTTAAATGCGGGCTCACTTTTAACACTTAAGAAAAACCTGGACCGGTACATGGAGGAGAGGTGTATGGAGGGATATGGTCCAGGTGCAGGTCAGTGGGACTAGGCAGAAAAATGGTTCGGCACAGCCAAGAAGGGCCAAAAGGCCTGTTTCTGTGCTATAATGTTCTGTGGTTTCTAAGACAGTCTGTTATCTGCACTAGGTGCCTGTGCTGATTTTGTTCATTTACAGCCAGTCAAAAGAACACGGCAGCATGTTGTCAATAACCGTCAGGAACTGATACACAGTTTTATAGTATTGTACTGGTATTTGTAGTGTTATAATTTCTTCTGAATTTCATTTAAATACATGATTTGTTGCTCAGTTAAAATTAGTTTTGTCTTTTTTTATGCCTTTTTAACTATTTCCATGAAATTTCGGTTAATTGAGGCAGCCACTATATTGGGCCAACATGTTTTGATTTCGATGTGTCCTAATTAATTGGAATCCACTGTACTGAGAATATCAAAACTATTCTTCTGTACAAATCTGTACAAAACTGTTTCCTAGCCACTGACTCATTCCTATTATACCAACTGTTTGAGACTGTTTGCAACTTTGATGTTATATTTGAACCTGAAATGAATTTGCAAACATAAACCAACTTTCATATCAATGTCTTCTATTTCCAATGCTCTCTTTCACCTTCCTCCCGACATAAATCAGAACTACTTTAAAAAAGTGCTGCTGCCCACGTTCTAACTTGTAATCACCTCACTGTTTGCCTACCTTCTGGAGTGGCAGTGTCTCTGTTTTTACAAAAGCCTCTATGGATTTTCCATTTTAACTTCCTGTTACCCATCAACCCTCTAAGATCTCTCAGTCATCCAATGTGCATTCCTGAATTTAATACCTTCACCAAGTGGCTCTCTAAGTCCTTAGATCTGAAATTCCCTTCCTCAGCTGCTTTCCTGCTCTGTTCCCTTTATAATTCTCCATAAAGCCCATCTCTTTTACCAAAGAGTTGGTCAACTATCTCAGTAGTTTGTTGTCAAATCTTGCTTGCTAGCGACCATAGGATATTTCAGTACATTTGAAAGTATTGTACAAATATATATTTTTATGGTAAGTATTCTAGAATATACGAGTTACCTTGATATGTTTAATGTGTATCAATATAATTAGAGTTCTGAAGACTTATTTGGCTTTGGTGTGGTAATAATATGAGAACATCTCCAATGGCAAAATTTAGCCAGAAGTGTGGGGAAATCCCTGTCTATGAGTAAGTTTAGGATTTCCATTAAAGATTCCAAACATATTACCTGTCGTCATCTCATCAAGTTGTTCCATGTGGATAAGGTTGAACTCAATTATACTTAATTGATGTTCTATTCTTTTATTAGACTGAAGCATTTCGATACTACTATGAAGCTGGATCTGGTGGACATTTTGAAAGTCTAGTTCGCTGCTCTTTCTTCTGGAGTACAGGAAATTTTGAATCTATTCCACACAATCCCAGACAGGCAGTCCTGTAAGTTATCTACTTCACTCTCTCTCTCTCTCTTAGGAACTCTTACATTATAAACAAACATTCAGCCTTTCTCTTTTCCCCTTGGCAGTTGGGCCAGGTTTGTCGCTGAGCGAAATGGCTATTTGGGTTTCCAAATGAGAAAAGCTCTGGATGCTTATCTTCAGAGATCCTGGTAAGATCAACAACCATGCCCTTAAATTTGAGAAGAAAGTTCTCCAGTATTCTCAGTTCCAAATATTATTGTATTCTTCTGCTGCTTCTCAGAAGCATCAGAATATATAGCTTTCATTGCTACCACCAGATCAGCTGTATTAGTATTGTTCATGGTTAATTAGAAAACATGATATTTTGTGACAGATATTTATGTATGAACTGAGCAAAGACACATTGGTGGCATCTGTGTTTATTTATGGGATGAGCACAACCCTGGCAAGGCAAACATTGTCATTTCCAATACCCTTGAGATGTAGCGGCAACCTACCTTTTTGAGCCTTTGTAACCCATGGGTTGAAATTCAGAAGGATGAGAGGGAATCTCATTGAAACCTTTCAAGATGCCTAGACAGAGTAGATGTGGAAGGGTTCTCCCATGGTGGAGAATCTAGGACAAGAGGGCTGGAGGGGTGGAGGCTGGAGGGGTGGAGGCTGGAGGGGTGCCCTTTCAAAATAGAGATGCAGAGAAATTCCCTTAGCCAAATAGTGGTGAATTTGTGGAATTTGTTGCCACATGCAGCTGTGGAGACCAGGTCATTGGGTGTATTTGAGGCAAAGCTTGATAGGTTCTTGATTGGACATGGCATCAACGCTTATGGAGAGAAGGCTGGGAACCAGGAGATAGAAAAAGAAGATCAGCCATGATTGAATGGCAGAGCAGACTCAATGGGTCAAATAGCCTAATTCTGCTTCTATGTCTTATGGTCTTTTGGTCTTATGGTATGGCACGATGCTGTTGAATAGTGAGTTTCAGGATTTCAACAATGAAGGAGCTACATCCAAGAAAACTTCATTGGGACCTTGCATCTGATGGTGTCTGTCTAAGTGGTAAAGGTTGTAGGAAGTGATGGTGAAACCACGCTTACAGATAGCTATGGAATGGGGAGGGGGGGTTGCTTTATATGTAAATCACAGGTGGACAGGGCCTTAGTAAAGTTTAAGACTAAAACTATTGTATCTCCCATTTACAGTTTGCTGGTACAACACAGAAATTGAGAACTAGAAATTAGAAGTCTTAATTGTATTTAAGAGTCTTTGATGATCAGAGATGTTTAAAATAATTTACGTTAAAAATAAAAGCCATTGAAAAATTAAGTTTGTAGCATATTTACTAAAGAAACTGCTAGAAATTAACTTAAAGCACAAAATAAAGTAAAATGCATTAAAATATACAAACTTGCACATACATTTAGTCAGTGAATATGTTCAAATGAATGGGACTTGTCTACTGCTAATGTCTAACTAAGGGGCCAGTCTTTGCACTGAGCCCAGTGGTGTAGGGAGGGAGATCGCTCGTCACTTCAACGGCTTCCATATCATGAGATGCAGGAGCAGATAGCAGAGACCAGCAGACAACGTAGCCAGCAGTTCATTATATCTGCAGCCAGGGGCAAGCCAGTAAGCCAGATCCGCCCTGGAGGATGGGGTGGGTTACCAATGGTATAATGTTTGAATTGTTTTGGAATGGGAAGACCATTTTCATGATTTATGCTTTTACACTCACACTTTTTAATACCAGCATCAGTGCTTTTGCTGGATTTAGAACCAGAAAAAGTTGTGTCAATATTTTCCAAAAATTATGTTATATAATTCTATTTGGATGATAGTGCTATCTCTGTGATTCTGTTGGTAGAAATTCTGGTGGTGTAATGTCCACATTAAATATATCATGAATTTCTGTATTTGGCATCTTAATTCAAGTACTTTAAATTAAAGCACTTTTTGTGTTCCCCAGGAAAGAAGCCCTGCTGTATTTCCTCATCACGGCGGAAACAGGAATTGAGTCATCTCAGACAAACATAGCCTACCTCTGTGAAGAGAAAGCAGTGAGTTCCTGATGAGAGGTTGCTTCTCTTTAACATTAGTGTCTCATCCTTGATTTCATTAGGTAGTTTAATAATCCGGCCTCATATTTCTTCTTGTCACTAGCTCATAAAGAGATGTGCTGATTTTGCCTGGAGGTATTATAATTTATCAGCTTTCCAGCATACCACACAGCCTTTTGGTATGTATATTGTGGAGATGTTTGACCTAAAATAGCAGTTCCAGCTTGCAGCAATGCACTAACTCATTTCTTAATTATGTGTGAATTCCAGTTCTTGTGAAAATGGGCGATTTCTACTATTATGGCTATGATAGCCATAAAAAGGATATTGAGCAATCAATTAACATGTATGCCTCTGCTGCTTTATGGAATTACTCTCAAGTAAGTCCAAAAACTGTTTTTGAATGTCATTAGGTAAATGTCATTTTACCTAATATACCGGTTTCTTGCTTAGTCCTCTGTATGTATCATTGCAAACCAGGTTGTGAATGGAATCACCATTAAAAGATACTGTATTAGCATTTTATGTGTTACGGGGAGCCTAGCGTGAACTGCTGCCCTCTGCTGGTGTGTTGGTGCACTTGCAGCTTTATCCAGTGGCCATCGATGAGCTGGTCACCACAGGGTGGAGCTGTACAGGCAGACTAAGAGGAATTGAGTCATAGCCTACCTCTGTGAAGAGAAAGCAGCTTCACCCCATCCGAGAGAAGGTGATGACGGAGACAGGTGAGATCCGTCAAGGCATGCAGGAGGTGCTGCTTTGCCCAGTAATATTGGCACTCACTGTGCCAGCCCCACAACAGCCCTCACAGTCAGGTTCTCCACACCCAGCAGGAGTCAATTTTTGCTGAACGAACAGCAGTGGAGGACAAGGGCTTCCAGAAGGTTCCCAGCACAAGAGTGAGCTGTGCAAACAGTCGGGCTTCACATCACGCCTCTGGCGCCTCAGTGTACAAGCTGAGTGGATGTCTTTTTGAAAAGTAGTAGAGGGAGTATGACCCTGAGGGGATTGAGGGTAACAGTGTATATCGCTTACTTTCACCGATAACATTGCTCATTTGCCTCCCTATAGGCATTTTATAACTTGGGCTCACTGGCAGAGGAGGGCCTTCACATACCAGAGAGCGTTTTAGATCTGCTAAACCTGAACACGAGGAAACAATCCAATGATATCACACTTCAGCAGGAGCTATATGAGAGGTAACAGCAGAATACTAAGGGAAACCAGACTCCGATTAGTTTATTGCCAATAACGTACACCAGGATGGGATGAAATTTCTTCCTTGTGTGAAGCCCACATAGAAGACAATAGACATTGTAATAATAAGCAGAGTGACAAACAGAGAGCTCTGGAATGGTGCATAAGAGTGCAAACCGAGGTAAAGCAAAAAGAAATACTAATGTGACAATAGAATGAATGGTTTGAGAGTATGGCAGTGACATTGGGAAGGGGATGTTAAAAGAATGACTGGTCGGAGATCTGACAGCAGTGGGGAAGGCGTTGTTCCTGAGTCTGATCATCCAGGCTTTCAAGCTGCTGGAAGGTAGCAGTCAAATCTGCCGATATCCTATTTACCAGTCAATTTGCTGAGTACTGCAATACTAAGTTTAATTATGCAAAAGAAAAACAATTTAAGATTCACCTTTATGTCTTAGTCACTCAGTACCTTTGCATGACCAAATGGTGGCATGTGTTGTCGTCCAGGTGAAAGAAAGTTGTTGGAATAGAAGAGAGTATCACGAGTCCAAAATTTATGATGAAAATAGGAAACTTGAATAGGTAAAGCTGTCCACTCTTAAGAACTGATGGGTGCCAACTGCAGATCCTTTCGTATTGATATTGGAAAACAAGAAAATGCTTTAATGTAATTGACAATGAAAAACTGAACACCACGATGTCAGAGATGCGGACATGCTGGCTACTGTACAAAAAGGTGTTGGGGGGGGGGAGGTGACAGTGAAATGAATTGGGTTAACAGCCTAAAAGAGAAGTTTTCACATTGCTGAAAAGAATGCAACAAGATTATAAACAAAAGTCATATCAAAAGGGTCTAAAAAGACAGAAATTGACCATAACTGTAGCAGGAATGAAGATAATGTGGGGGACGGCACTATACAGAACAACAAATCTTGTTTGGATATAGGATTTTCTGTTTCTAATTAAAGAAAAAATATTAGGTGCCTTTGATGAATAAAAAATTATGTATATTAGCCTTATATGCATGTACCATTCTGATAAATGGGTAAAAGCCAGCTATGTCTCTGACTACAATACAAATTAATCAAGTAGCAAATGATTATGGGACTAGTGACTGAAAACTTTGTATAATCTGAGCAGGAAAGTTGAGAGTATTTACAGAACATCAACTCAGTAATTCAATTCCAAAATGGAACTGATTTCATTATTTTTCTCTATTTTACTAGGTGTATAAGTGTTAATATTGAAGAGGCCTTCATCCCGTGCTCGATAGCTTTGCTTCGCGTTCGCCTGAAATCAATATGGATGAGTAACTACTCTGCACCTCTGGTAGGTATTTTAACAAACCTCTTTGTTTGATTGCCCTCTATACACTGATACTACATTTTTAATACACATATGATTGAACATATGAAATATTCTCCTAATCGTGTATTGAGAATGAGTTTTAATTTTGATTTGTATCATCTTCATGAAATTATTTAGATGCTTTATGGTTATTTGTATCTGTTGAGCTCTGCAACAATACAGTCGGCCCTCTTTATCCGCGAGGGATTGGTTCCGGGACCCCGCGCGGATACCAAAAAAGTCAAGTCCTTAAGAAAATGGCTTGATATTTGCATATAACCTACGCACATCCTCCTGTACACTTTAAATCATCTCTAGATTACTTATAATACCTAATACAATGTAAATGCTATGTAAATAGTTGTTACACTGTATTGTTTAGGGAATAATGACAAGAACAAAAGTCTATACATGTTCAGTAAAGACGCAACCATCGTAGATCTTCAGGGAATGCTGATGCCGCCTCAGCATCAGCCGATCCCGATTCTCCTGTGATCGTTAAGTTCTTGAGGCTGTAGTGCTTTACATAGCTTACCAGCTATCCCTTACTAGCCTTAAACTCCTTCCTCTTGCTCACAACACAAGTAGCGAATGAATGAGATACGGGGCGAACAATGCTCAACTTCTGGGTTTTCCCAATCTGCAGTTGGTTGAATCCGCGCATGCGGAACCCGCGGATAAGGAGGGCCGCTGAATTACTCACATCAAAGCATCATCTGTTAGCAAACAAAACATGCTTGCCATGTAAATTATCGTGCATATAGCACTTTCATATTAACAACATTTCACTGATGCCTGTAATTCAAACTTTCCGTGTGTGTTCTGTATAATGATGTGCCCAGCTATTGCTTAGCTTCCAAGAGATGAAGTCCAAGACTGGTCAATGTGATTGAGGCTTAATCAAACCAAATATTAGATAACTATATTTCAAAGTAAAGCAAGTTGCACTGTTCTCACATAAAAATTAAATATCTGTCTTTTGTCCTAGACTGTCCACAAAATTTAGTGGCCTCTCGAACAATTATATTTATTGAAGCTTTAAGAGATTATCTAGTAAATCATACATGATTTTGTTTTCAGTTGTTCACTGCAATCTCGATGTGCCTTTCAACATTGATTTGTTTTGCTATGAAGCACTACTGGAATTCCACAGGTAACCAATTGTGATAAGTTTGTGTGTAGACTATCCACTGATATTTACTATAAACCCATCGGCTTCCAACGTAATTGGTTAGAATATTGTTATTTACAACATAGAACATAGAAATTTACAGCATATTACAGGCCTTTTGCCCCACAATGTTGTGCTGACCATGAAACCTACTCTAGAGACTGTCTAGAATTTCCCTAGTGCATAGCCCTCTGTTTTTCTAAGCTCCATGCACCTATCTAAGAGATTCTTAAAAGACCCTGTTGTATCTGTTTCCACCACCATTGCTGTCGGTGCATCCACACACCCACCTCTCTCTGTGTGAAAAACTTACCCCTGACATCCCTTCAGTACCTATTTCTAAGCACCTTAAAACTATGCCCCCTCATTTTAGACATTTCAGCCCTGGGAAAAAGTCTCTGGCAATCTACATGATCAATGCCCCTCATCATCTTATACACCTCTATCAGGTCACCTCTCATCCTCCGTCGCTCCAAGGAGAAAAGGCCGAGTTCACTCAATCTATTCTCATAAGGCATGCTCTCCAATCCAGCCAACATCCTTGTCAATCTCCTCTGCACCCTTTCTATAGTATCCACATCCTTCCTGTAGTGAGGTGACCAGAACTGGGGTCTGACCAAGGTCTTATATAGCCGTAACATTGCCTCACAGCTCCTGAACTTTGATTTAGGCAATGTTTTCCCTGCCATGAGACATGAACACACCTTACTGTCACTTCTCGAGTCTAGAAGTAAATGAGGCATTTCAGGGGAACATTATGCATCAATTTTATTCCCATTTTTTTTGGTGTTGTAAGGAGTACACAAGAGATTAAAAGTGTTGCTGCAGCCTTAGAAAGAGTAAGCATTGACTTTGCTGATGCCTTGGGGGAAGTATTAATGGTTATCATGCATCAGATGTTTCTTCAAAATTATACAGCATTTCTTCTTCTCTTAGCAGTTGGGGGTGGTGGGGGGGAGAACATGTGTGATATAGGTAAGGAGTATTGTACTCATATATTTGAGTAAGTGCTATCTCACTCGTTAACTCTTATCTACATATTTGAATGGAATTTTCCTTATCTCTGTAGTATAAAACAAGGCTATCATGAATAAGAGAAAATCTGCAGATGCTGGAAATCCAAGCAACACACACAAAATTTTGTGTATGCTGCACCATAAGGCAGTGCCATCTTACTTTTGTCTCTCCCTTCACTTGGTAAACCTCTATCACTGTTATTTCAATTTTCCTTTTTTTGTATCAACACTTAATAAAACAATCATGAGGCAACAAGTTTTGTGCCTCTCCTGACATCTGAAACAGCCTTGGATTAAAACATCAGAATCCTACACAAGGCTACTTGGACTATACCTTTCTCCATCCTGTCTCTTGTAAGGATGCCATGCCTTTCTCCCAATTCTTCTGCCTCCATAACGTCTGCTCTCAGGATGAGTCTTTTCATTGCAGGACATCTGAAATGCCCTCTTTTTTGGTAAATGTGGCTTCCCTTCTGCTGTGGTTGACAGAGCCTCGTTTGCAATTTTGCTCTGAATCTCTAAATAAAATAAAATAAATCCATGTGATAATAGCAAACCTATTTACCAATACAATGTACCAATCCCTGGTCAGCCTCTTCCTAAGTCATTCCTAGAATGTACCAATTCCCTTCATTGCATTTATCTCACAGATATCAGTAAAGTAAGGGAATCTTGGCTTCCGTGCTGTAACCTCCACATTCCTCATTGCACCTAAGGTGTCTGCGTCCTTGGAGAAGCCATTTTCAAACTGGTGCAAAGTCTCAAGAGCTGTATTTGAATGTGGTCCTGTTGGGGACAACATGTTCTGAATTAGTGTACGTTTCTGGGCTGTTATCCTAATTTTCTGATTATTATATGTGGCAGCTGGATGGGTGGTGGTGCTAAATAAACACAATGCCTTAGCAAATCGTAAGTGCATGCCATCCAATTTCTAGGCAATCATTTGTACATTTGATGCCACGTAATACAAAGCTTTCATCTTTATCAACTTCAAGGTTGTTCACTTTCAACTTTCTCTACTTTCAACACCAAATGTAGAGTTATTTATCCTTTCACCTACATTTTGCTTTCTTTCCTCAAATCAATTCTAACTTAAAATATTTTTCAAGTATAAAGCTCAGCATTAAAAAAAACTTGGATAAGCTTGGTAACCTTTCGGGAAAACCTGCAAACATCTTTGATTACAGTAGAAAGCAGTGGAAATATTCATAAGGTCAAACTGTAGCTCCAGAGAGAGCAATGCAGTGAGTTCAATTGTCATGAAAGATTATTAACCTAATGCACTAACTCTATTGTTTGATAACAATTCCAAGCATGCCTCAGGATTCTTTATTGTGGTTAGCATATTACAAAAAATGCTGAAAGAACTCAATAGGTCAGGCGGCATCAATGGACAGGAATGAGCAATCGACGTTTTAGGCTGAGACCCCTCCCTCTCCATTAGGAAAGGAAACGGGAAGAAGCCAGAATGTAAAAGTTGGGGAGGTGAAGGGAAAGAGTACAAAAGCTGGCAGAGGATAGGTGATGCCATGTGAGGATGTAGGTGGGTGGGTGGGGGAGGCAGATGAAGTGAGAAGCTGGGAGCTGATAGGTGGAAAAGGTAAAGGGCTGAAGAAGAAGGAATCTGATAGGAGGAGAGTGGGCCGTGGGAGAAAGGGAAGGAGAAGGGGCATCAGAGGGAGGTGATAGGCAGGTGTGTAGAAGAGAAAGGACCAGAGAGGATCAGAATGGGGAATAGCAAAGGAGAGAATTGTCATTGTCGTCTGAACCCTTCGTGCCTAGGTGGCACATGGGGCCTCAAAGGAGAGAATGGGGAGGGGAAAAATACCAGAAGTTAGAGAATTCGAGATTCATGCCATCAGGTTGGAGGCTACCCAGATGGAATATGAGATGTTACTCCTTCAACCTGAAAGTGGGTTTATTGTGGCAGTAGGTGAGGCCATAGACCTACCCAGTGGGATGGAGAGTGGAATTAAAATGGGTGGCCACTGGGAAATCTCCCCTGTTGCAGATGAGTAGAGGAGCCCGACGAAGCAACTCTATGTTGGCTCTCACTGATGTAGAGAAGGCTGCACCAGGAGTACCAAATACAGTAGAAGACCCCAAAAGACTCGGAGATAAAGTGTAGCTTTTGTCATGCTTGTAGGAATAAATGGCTGGAGGCAGATCAGTGGGGAGAGGTGAATGGGCAAGGACGTCACACAGAGAGTGATCCCTGTGAAAAGTGGAGAGGAGCGGGGTGGGGGAGAGGAGGATGTATATTTAGTGGTAGGATCCTATTGAAGCTGGTGTAGATTACAGAGAATGAGGCAATGGAGTGGCAGGGAAGGACAAAGGAGCTTGTGGGATGGTAGGTACAGCTAATGTTTTAATTGCAACAGCTTCAACATTACTTGAGAAAATCTCTTTCAATGCCATTACACGTAATTTGATAAATACAACCACTAGAGGGCAATATTGCTCCTTTGCATGGTTAAGGTAAAGGAATGACTTGAGGCAGCAATCATCAGAAAGTAGAATTCACCCTGCAGTTTGAGAAGGAGAAGCTAAAATCGGATGTATCAGTACTACAGTGGAGTAAAGGAAATTCCAGAGGCATGATAGAGGAGCTGGACAAAGTTGACTGGAAGGAGACAGTAGCAGGATGATGGCAGAATAGGAATAGCAGGACTTTCTGGGAAAATTTGGAAGGTCAGGATAGATACATCTCAAAGATGAAGAACTATTCTAAAGGGAGAATGAGGCAACTATGGCAGACAAGGGGAGTCAAAGACAGAACAAAAGCATATTATAGGACAAAAATGATGGTAATAGAGGGTTGCCTCTCTGACTGGAGGCCTGTGACTAGAAGTGTGCTGCAAGGATCAGTGCTGGGTCCTTTGCTGTTTGTCATTTATATCAATGATCTGGATGATAAATGTGGTTAACTGGATCAGCAAATCTGCGATGACACCAAGATTGGTGGTGTAGTGGACAGTGAGGAAGGCTATCAGGGCTTGCAGAGGGATCTGCATCAATGGGAAAATGGGCTGAAAAATGGCAGATGGAATTTAATGCAGACAAATGTGGGATTTTGCACTTCAGTTGGACCAGCCAGGGTACGTCTTACACGGTGACTAGAAGGGCAGTTAGGGGCGTGGTTCAAAAAGGGTCAGGGAACACAGGTCTGTAATTCATTAAAAGTAGCGTCACCTGTAGATTAGGGTCATAAAGAAACTTCTAGCACGTTGGCCTTCAAAAATAAATGTATTGAGTACAGGAGATGGGATGCTATGTTGAAGTTGTATAAGACTTTGCTGAGGCCTAATTAAGAGTATTGTGTGCAGTTTTGGTCACCTACCTACAGGAAAGAAGGTTGAAAAGACAAAATTCACAAGGATGTTGCCGGGTGTGGAAGACCTGGAGGATTGACTAGGTTGGGACTGTATTCTTTAGAATGTAGAAGATTGAAAGGAGGTTTGATAGAGGTATACAAAATTATGAGGGGCATGGACAGGCTTTTTCCACTGAGGTTGGGTGGGAGAACAACCAGAGGTCATGGGTTAATAGTGAAAGTTGAGAAGCTTAAGGGGAACATGAGAGGAATGAGAGTGTGGAATGAGCTGCCAGCACAAATGGTGCATGTGAGCTCAATTACAACGTTTAGGGAACGTTTGGATAAGTACATGGATGGTAGAGATATAGAGGGCTCTGGTCTTGGTGTGTCAATGGAAGTAGGCACTTCAAATAGTTTCAGCATGTACTAGATGGGCCAAATGGCCTGTTTTTCTTATGCTGTACTTCTCAATGATTCTATGACTCTAAATATTAGTGGGAAGATAGAGAGTTGGGCTGCTTTTAAAAAAAAACTTTAGGCAACTAAAAAAGCCATAAAGAGAAAAGATAAATAATATAAAAGAGGAGACAAAGGATACACAAGGAGTGAAAAAGAGATGAGAGTGGATATTGAACTGCTGGAAAATGACACTGGAGAGGTAGTAAATGGGGGACAAAGAAATGGCAGAGGCTCTTAATAAGTATTTTGCATCAGTTCTTACTTTGAAAGACACAAGCAGAAAGCTAGAAATGCAAGAGTGTCAGGGGGCAGAAGTGAGTGTCATTGCTATTACCAAGGAAAAGGTGCTTGGGAAATTGAAGATCTGAAGATAAATAAGTCATCTGGACGAAATAGTGTACATACCAGAATTCTGAAAGAGGTGGCTGAAGAGATTGTGGAGGCATTAGTAATGACCTTTCAAGAATCACTAGATTCTGGAATAATTCCTGAGGACCGGAAAATTGCAAATGTTGCTCCACTCTTTAAGAAAGAAGGCAGGGAGAAGAAAGGAAATTATAGGCCAGTTATCCTGACGTGAGTAGTTGGAAAAATGTTGGAGTCCTTTATTAAGGATGAGTTTTTGGGGTACTTAGAGGCATATGATAAAATAGACTAAAGACAGCATGGATTTCTAAAGAGGAAATCTTGCCTGACAAATCTGCTGAGGAAATAACAGTCAGGATAGACAGTGGGTGGTTGTTGTTTATTTGGATTTTCAAAAGGCCTTTAACAAGATGCCACACAAAGCTGCTGAATAAGATAAGAGCCCATGGTATCACAGGAAATGTATTAGAATGGATAGAAGATTGGCAGGAATTAAAGAGTGGGATTAAAGAAAGCCCTTCTGGTTAGCTGCCGGTGACTAGTAGTGTGCTGCAGGGGTTGGTGTTGGGACCACCTATTTTCATGTTGTATGTCAGTGATTGGGATAAAGGAATTGACGGCTGTGTGACCAAGTTTGCAGACAAAATGAAGATTGGTAAAAGGACAGGTAGTGTTGAGGAAGCAGGGGGTCTGCAGAAGAACTTAGACAGACTGGGGGAATGGGCAGTGAGGTGACAGATGGAATACAGTGTAAGCAAGTGCATGGTCATGCACTTTGGCAGAAGGAATAAAGGTGTGGACTACTTAGTAAATGGGGAGAAAATTTAAAAATCAGAGGTGCAGAGGGACTTGGGAGTCTTCCTGCACGATTCCCTAAAGGTTAACTTGCAGGTTGAGCTGGTGGTGAGTGAGGCCAATGTGTTGTTAACATTCATTTCGAGAGGACTAGAATACAAAAGCATGGATGTACTGCTGAAGTTTTATAAAGCATTGATCAGACCACACAGAGTATTGTTAACAATTTTGGGCCTCTTGTATCAGAAAGGATGTTGGAGAGGGTTCAGAGGAGGTTCGTGAGAATGATCCCAGGAATGAAGGAGTTAACACGTGAAGAACATTTGATGACTCTGTATTGGCTGGAGTTCCGAAGAAGTGGGTTGGGGTGGGGTGGGGAATCTTAGTGAAAATCGTTTGAATGTTGAAAGGTCTGGACAGTGGATGTGAGGAGGATGTTTCTTATAGTGGGGAGTCCAGAACAGAGGGTACATCCTCAGGATTGAGGGACATCCATTTAGAATAGAGGTGAGAAAAAAATTCTCCAGCAAGTGGGTAGTGAATCTGTGGAATTCTTTGCCACAAATGGCTGTGCAGGCCAAATCAGTAGATATATTTAAGGTGGAGGTTGATAGGTTCTTGATTAATCAGGGAATCAAATGTTACGGGAAGAAGGCAGGAGAATGGGGCTGAGAGGGATAATAAATCAACTATGATGGAATGGTGGAGCAGCCTCAATGGGCTGAATGGCCTAATCCTTCTCATTGGTATGGTCTTTGCACTCTGCCATCTTTAACAATTAAGTATTAGTTTTCCCTATGCTTTTACTTTAATGAATGATAAATGCATTAACCCAGCAGGGGATTCTAATCATTATAGATATTTCAGGTAGTAATGCTGAAATTTCAATGAAGTACTAAATTAATGTAGTATATTAATCTACCTGATTAACAATAGTACTGCAAGTGCCCTCCCTACGTTGCTGTCTCTCCCTCCAGCTCCAATTACTACAACAAAGAAACACATTCATTCTGCATTGTTGGCAGATTGCTAAATACAAAGCAATACATGCATTGGTGAGAACTGCCTGGCATCTTATTACTCCCAGAACACACCTTAAATTGAATTCTGATCTGAACGAAGAGAAATCTCAAAGTAAGAGGAGACGGTATTATTGAAAGTGTGGAATGAAAAGTGAGAGAGATACTTGTACTTATTCAATAAAAATAGTTAGTAATTATTTAGGAGCACCATTTTATTCCCTGGTGAAACTTAATTCTTTGGAATGTATAATGATAAAGAAGACTTAATATCTGTAAGTTTCTGATTTCCTGCGGTCCTGTGAGTTAAAATGTTTGTTTGATGTTAAAAGAAGAAAGATTTCACAGCCTGGACTGATAAAGCCTCTTTTAAAATTTCTGACTTAATTCAACCAAGATACTGAAAATGAAAAAGAAACTTGCATTATACATGCTACATACACAGCTCAAGGTGTTCCAGAGAGCTTTATGACTAGTGAAGTGCTTTTGAGATAAGGTCACTGTTATGTGAAAGGTTGGATTCTATGTCCTATGAATTGCGGAATGTGGTTAAATTATTGTTTACATTGATGTTGGTTGAGAAGGTCACAACAATGAGGGGATTTTCATCTCTGAGAGGACAGGTGGGTTCTTGATTTAATTTAACATCTGAAAGAGGCAATTCAAAAATACTAAATTAGAATATCAGTCTCATGTTTAAATGCCTGGAACAGGACATTAATGAATTGTAAGTAAAGAACCATTGTCAATGATCCATTAAAAAGTTATTATTTATCTAATAGTGATTATGGTCAAATTCAGGTTTTAGTTTGGGGGGTGGAACTTAAAACAATATATTCTAATTTTGTTTGGGTTGAAATAGTACTAATGACAGCAATTTGGTCAAAAATGTTACAGATGAACAAGATGTTTTAAAACTAATTTAGCTCAATACAAAATCTGTGCATACTCTTCAGAGTTCTAGTTAGTAAATAAATCAAGTTTAGTGAAAAAGATGAGCGGTAATGTAAAACTAAATTATAAATAATAGGGAATCAGGAAAATACAAGTACAGTAACAGCAAAGAGGGATAAAAAACTGATGTGGAAATGAAAAGAAAGGGAAACATACATAAATTATAAAGATTAACACAAAAATGTTTGTAATCATAATATTCAAAAGAAAAATGGTAGTTAAGGATTATTAAAATAGAAGCAAATATGGTAAGAAAATACAGATGTTGGATATTTATATTGTGTTTGCCCAGTCAAGGAGGAAATTGGTATACACAATGATTTAAGAAAATGGAAAGTGAGACTAGCAATGGAACTTCCAACATTTACATAGACAAGAAAAGTGTATTAGGGGCAACACTGGCACTGAAATCAGAGCCCATCACCTCCTCCCCTCTGTTTGTTTTTCACAATCCATCAGTGTGATATCCAGTGCTGCGAGCCGACATAGTTTTGGGGATCACCTTTGCTCTGCCCACCACAGTGGCCAGGATTCCCCTGACCCCAGCCACTTTAATTCCACTTCCCATTCCCACACTGTCATGTCAGCCCACAGCCTCCTCCACTGCCACTTCAAGGCTAGGTGCAGATCGGAGGCAACATCTCATATTTTGTCCTGATAGTCTCCAACCTTAAGGCATCAGCAATGATTTCTCTGACTTCGGAAACTGCTCCCATCTTTCCCCATCGCTTCCTTTGTATTCCTTTCTTCTCTTTCCTCTCTCCCACCCCAACAACTGGCCTGTCACCTTTACCCCCTTTTCCTTTATTTCCTGGTCTACTGTGCTCTCCTATCAGATTCCTCCTTCAGCCTCTAGCCTCTTCTGCCTATCACCTCCCACGTTTCCTTTTTCTATCCACTCCCCACCTCCTGCCTCCTACCTGTCACCAATCACCACCCCATTCCCCCTCCCCTACCCTACCCTTTTATTCTGGCATTTGCCCTCTTTCTTTCTAGTCCTGAAGATGGGTTCCAGCCCAGAACATTGACTGTTTATTTCCTTCTATAAATGCTACCTGACCTGTTGAGTTTCACTAATATTCTGTGTGTGTTACTCTAGATCTCTGGCATCTGCAGAGTCTTGTATCTCCTTGGTGGATTTTACTGTCAATTGGGAAATGGCAAATGCTTTTGGCATAATCTGAATGCCCTTGATTTTTATTACCTTACATAGAAACTTGCAAATATTATGAAATATAAGAGGATGAATCCAGTAAATTGTACAGCTATTAGCCTTTATGTCTGTTGTGGAGAAGTTATGGAATGTGTAATTAAGAACAAAATTACTATTCATTCTATTTACTCAATCTTTATTTGGTCTCACCAGTGTCTGGGAGACTACCTTGTTCACAATGAATACAGTAAACTTAAATGAGACACAAAAGCAAATTACTATGTTGCCTGGAGGGGGACTTTAGAAAACTAGACATTGTGAAAATAGGTAGTTAAGGAACAGGTGTGTGTAGAAGTGTAATATACAATAAATGCTTCCTATTTTAACTGATTAAAAATGTAAATGGTCATATCTGTGACAGTTTATACAGACTGTGTTGTTTTCCTGTATTTTTAGCAGCGGCCTCCACAGCAAGAGCAAATGAACATCCTCCAGATTTGAACTCTCCTATAGAAAATATTCAGACAGGTGAGGCAATGGCTGTAGAAACATCATGACAGTAAATTGTGATGGTGTCTCCAGAACTGAATAAGACAAGGCCTGTGTAGCAATTGCATCGCGGGCAGTTTGATCACTAAGTGGAAGTTAATTTCAGCTGATTAAAGAAAGCCAACATGGATATATCATAGATAGAACACGAGTAGCAAATCTTGTGCGTTAAACAGGTAAATAAAGTAGT
Organism: Hypanus sabinus; assembly: GCF_030144855.1. NCBI lineage: Eukaryota > Metazoa > Chordata > Chondrichthyes > Myliobatiformes > Dasyatidae > Hypanus > Hypanus sabinus. The sequence continues at coordinate 34,399,520 of NC_082719.1, read as the reverse complement.
AACCTGGAAATTCTGTGGGTTTCGTTTGTGCAGACTTTCAAAGCTATGTAATCATGTTTCGTTACATTGGCTTTTGATTGAAAGTACAGCTTGTGGAATTGAAGGCACATTACCAACTTAGTTAGGAGGTAAAAGGGTTGTAATAATAGACATGTAATCACTTCTGGTAGATCTCATTTACTGTATTACATGGCATACATAATCCAATATGTTTTACATTTAAGTATGGCGGTGGTGTAGCGGTTCGTGCATCGCTTTACAGTGCCAGCTATAAGGTCACGGTTTGAACGGTCTGTAAAGTTTGTACATTTCTTCCATGACTGGGTTGGTTTCCTCCAGGTTCCCCCCCCCCCCCCCCACGTTCCAAAGATGTACAGGTTAAGGTTAGTGAGTTGTGGGCATGCTATGTTGGTGCTGGAAGCATGGTGACACTTGTGGGCTGCCCAGCACAATCCTCGCTGATTTGATTTGAAACAAATGACACGTTTTACTGTATGAGAAACAAAGTTAATTTAAATCTTCTGAGCAATATAGGGAAGGGTTGACATTTACAGAAAAAAAGATTAAATGTGGAAAACCTGAGACAGGTAAAGTGTCTGGTCACCTATTTTGAATTAAAAATTGGAAATCTAACCTTTATTTAAATAGTTTAAATTTTTTTTTACTCTATTTCTGTTGCTTTTCACCCATCACTTTATTCATTATTGTAATTAAATGAGCAGGGTGTTGTTTCTTTGCACCTTACTGTTGTTTGGTGTTTGTTGCTGTATTTATTGTGTTTATTATTGCTGTGTACACTGTTTACTCTGTGAGTCTCACATGAACAAGAATTTCATTGCACCCTGTTGCATATGACAAAAACTAATCCGAAACTGGACAACAAAATCAAAAGGACTAATAACGTTTTAGCTTTTATATCTACAGAATTAGGATCTAGTAAGGGGAATTGCATTGCAATTGCTTTCCAAAATCGTGGTTAAAATACTTCTGTTGTGCTGTGTACAGTTCTAGGATTACACCTCAGAAGAGAATTATACTTAGAAGAAAATTCCATCAGAGTCACCAGGCTTCCTAGGGTTAGACTATACAGAGAGCAATCTCAAAATCAGGTGGAGGCCTCAGATGGGAGAACAGAGAGAGTAGGAGTGATGTAAAATTTTCATCTACTGTACATCCTTGGACTCCTTTGATGGTAGCCATGAGAAGAGGGCATGTCCTGGATGGTGAGGGTCCTAAATGATAGACGCTGCCTTCTTGGGGCACCTTCATTTGAAGATTTTCTCAATAATTCTATTTACTCAATTTGCATTTGGTCTCACCAGTGTCTGGGAGACTACCTTGTGAGTAATGAATGCAGTAAATTTAAACAAGAGGCAAAAGCAAATTTCTATTTTACTTGGAAGGGGAATTTGGAATTCTAGACGGTGTAAAAAGAAGAGGTTAAAGAGTAGTGTGCATAGAAGAGAAGTTGAAATGATAATGTGCAATAAATCCTTACTAGTTTGTTATTTAAAAGGTAAATGGCCATATATGGCAGCTTATATAAACTATTGTTTTCCTGTGTTTTTAGCAGTGGCCTCCACGACAAGTGTACATGAACATCCTCCAGATTTGAACACTTCTAGTGAAAATATTCAGACAAGTGAGGCAATGGCTGAAGAAGCATCATGACATTAAATTGCAACAGGGTCTCCAGAACTGAATGAGACAAGGCCTGTGTAGCAATTGCACCACGGGCAGTTTGATCACGAAGAGGAAGTTAATTGAATGCATCACATTTGAGGGTAATTCTACTCATTGCAGTCACACAGAAGCAACTTCTTCATCCTGGTTTATCTCAATCAGTAGTTATGCTCCACATGAACCACTTCCAACTTTACTCCATTGAATTTTATTGATGCATTAATCTATTCCATTATTCCTCATGTAGTTAATCAGCTTCTCCATAAATGTTTTTATTAATTGCCTCAAATACTGAATATTGCATCAGGCTTCATGTTCTTACCTTTCCCTGAGTAAACAGGTTTCCACTGAATTCCACATTACATTTATTAGCAACTATCTGATGTTTATAACCTGAAAGTATTGTACTGTCACACCGGTGATGTATCTCCACTAAATTTATCCTATTAAAACTCTTCATAATTATAGTAATCTCACTATCAGGATGTCCTCAGCCTTAAGAGTCCCAGTCCATTCTATCTTTCCTGATACATACCAGCTTCTGAGTTTGCTATCCTTGTAACTCTTTTTATAGGTATAAAGATCAGAGTTTAACAAATATCCTAAACCTAGTCTAGCACTTATAACATTACTTCATTACTTTTTATTTCCTCTGAAGTTTCCCTGGTGCCTTGTTCATATATTCGCAGATTTATCCACTAGTATTTAAATGTTTTACAATTCTGTATTCCCTCATCCATTTGTTCTTCTCTATCATTTATACATTTTTATGAATATAGGGAATTAATTAATGTATTTTTTAAAATTGTGTGAAGAACCTTTTGCTAGATATCACTGATATAGTTTGTGTAATGTATATCAGCCAATGATTAATTTTATGTGCATTTTCAGTTGAGCTAAATTATTTAGTCACAATGGTAAATAAGAGTTAAATATGAATATAATCTAAATATTGAAACTTTGCTTTGGTTAATGACTTTGAGGTAGTCATTGCCAAAAACAATATGTTGCTGATTAAAGTCAATTAATTTTCTTTCAATAAGGATAGAAATCTTGCTAATTATAACTCTAAGAATCTCTGTCCCTCATTTCAAAGATACTGACATTTTTCAGCTTTGCAGCATTATCAGTTTTTATGTCAGTTTTTCCAGCACCTACAGAATTTTCTGTTTGTACTGTTGATTAAACTGCTAGCTCTCATAAATTCAGCAAATTAACGCTTACATGTGGCTGAATTAGCATTGTATCTGATTTGAATTTTTATCAGTTTTATTTTGCTAACTTCTTTTTGGTGTGAGGTATTACTTAGTTATGGAAATATCGAATCCTCCTGATTGGGCATTACAGAATTTGTCCAGGCTTCCCAAATGAGACGTTCTGTTATAGCCTAACCATATTGCATGCTTTGTTGATATATTGTGCTTTTGATCTCACATTAACACACTATCGTGCAAAATACATTGGAAGATAAACTACTGACATTGAATTTTGGACATGATTACAAGGCTATCAGCACGTTAACATTGGTTTCATAGTATTCATTGTGAAGCACGCTTTGTGGCAAAGAATTAGATAAGGCGTCAACCTTGGAAGGGTACAGCTCGGGTTCTTGCTTGGATTGTACACCATGCTGGTTTGGGAATGTATCATCATCCTTTCATTATTACTGTGAATAAATCCTGGAACTCCCTACCCAAAAGTGTCAAGTGAAAACCTTCACTACACGGGCAGCAGCTATTCACCAAGGTGGCTGACCACCATCCAATCAGGGACAATTAGGTGTTCAAAGTAAATTATGGCCTTGCGAATGATGCCTATATGATGAAAAGATATAAATATGTTTTGGAAAGCACTGCCCTTCCCCCACCGCCCCTCAGCACTGAAGTATTATTGGCGGAGGGGGATTGACTTCTGGAATCACCAGTCCTTCCTCATTTCACTTCTGGGTTTCACAGTCTGTGGAAAAAGCTGCACATTCCTTCTTAAATAAAAATTAAACTCTGAAGTGAATGTGGGAGACATTTAAATATGTTAATTAAGTGTCCCAACTCTCCACCAAAGTGAGAAGACTGATGTCCTCCATTGGAAAAATACTCACTGGGGACATCACAACATGTAAGGGGCACATTTCTTCCATTTAACTTCAACTGCATCCATCATCTGTCATGGGGAATAGGTTTTTAAAGCCCTTGAGCTCAAACAGGAGCATCATGGAGTTTCTTTCATCCCCATGTGTAAAATGCACGGGCAAATTGCTGAGATCTGAAAACTAGACATGGATCAAAAAGTGACTGTGGGATTATCCTGGTTTCAGTTGCTTTTGGGATTGTACTGGACTGTATAGTTCAGTTACACACCAGTTTCTACATTTACCTGATAATCTACTGGACTACATTCACTGGAAGCTAAACAACTTTGTCTGCCAGTCAAAGGTCTCCCACTTGCAAAAGATTTTTGTAACTACTGAGCAGCTGAACTTCCATCAGTGAGATTCAGAATTGTTTGCAGGCTTTCAGACACAAAGAAAGTATACATCCTATTAGTGTTAGTGTACTTGAGTTAGAAGTCATTTTTAAAATCTGTATTTAAGAGTGATAAGCAAAACATGATCCATTACAATATGCTTTATTTTATTATTGTAGTATATTTATACCACTTTTAGTGCATATTATTTCCATTCAAGCTGCACAAACCTTTTCTTCAAAAGCCCTGACGATCATTACACTGAAAAGTTTCTTTTGAGGTGTCCATGATGAAATGGGTGTATAACTAACCATACACTGTATTTACTAATTCTGACTGTCAGGCAGGTGGTTGATTAAAATCACTCTTTGATATTACTCTCCTAAGTTCAGACATTCTCCTTACCGGTTCAGTCAGTGATTGTTTTCAAACATACAGTACTTCAAGATCTTGTATTAAAAATAGCATTACATTTCACCAGGTAGTCCTATAGTTATGAAAGATGCTTTATATATCCAAGCTCTGGATATTCTTAAAACATCCCATTACACTCGTTTCTGATATTATTAACTCTCACGATGATCATCTTTGGCTCGTCATCTATCCCATTACATGGTTCATCCATGTGTTTTACCCAACTCACAACTCTAATTCTAGGTAATAGCTCATTGTCGGGCAGGCATTATCAATTCAACATTCACTGTTCTCATGAATTAATTCCATTGGGCTGCATAATCTTTTGCTTCACTTCTTCACTGGCTTTTTGCTAATTTCTTTCCCCCTATATCAGCAATGAGAATATTAGATACAGTAATCAACCCAGTTTCTACTCTGTACTTCAATCCTCTTTTGAATCTGTTCCATGCAGTTTCTCAGCTTCCTTACAGCCCCCAAACTGTCGGCTCTGTTATTTACTGGTTAAGTGACCTATGCAGTTCAGTCCTGATCTGCTGGTCTTTCCTTGCTTAGATTCAATTGACGTCATGGGCAGGATGCAGAAATTCTATTTTGGATGCAATTGCTGCTCTGTCAAAATTGCCCCTAATTTGGAAAGTTATTTTCTTCCTGAGTTTCTGCTGTAACTAATTTGCATCTCCTGGTCCCGATTAAGTGCACCCCAAGGTAAGAAAAGAAATGGTGGAAGTTATAGTAGAAGTGTTTCTGATAATTTACCAAAATTCTTTGGATTCTGGGGAGGTCTTGAAAAATTGGGAATTGAAAATTGGGAGATGGTGAATGCCATGCCACAGTTTACAAAACAATAAATACAAAAGAAAGATCACTATAAAACAGTTGGCTTAATGTCTATAGTTGGGAAAGCGCTTGAAACTTAATTAAGGAAGAAATAGTGAGACACATGGATAGAAGTGGTTCCATCAGGCAGACACAGAATGGATTTGGAAAGGGCAAGTCCTGTTTGACAATCTTATGGGAGTTCTTTATAATGAGCACAGTGGATGGAGGGGAACAGAATAATGTTGTATACTTGGATTTTCAGAAGGTATTTAATAAAGTGCCACGTAAAATACTTTTCCATAAGATTACAGTGCATGGAAAGAGGATTGCTTAGCTAGCAGATGGCACAGAGAGTTGGGATAAACAAGTGCTCTCTGGTAGGAAATCAGTGGTGAGTGGAGTGCCACAGGGTTTGTTGATGAGCCTGCACTATTTGCATTAATGATATGGAATAGGAAACCAAATATGGCATATCTAAGTTTACTGATGGTGCTAAGTAAAGTGAAAAAGCAAATTGTGCAGAGGATGCAGAAAGTCTGCAGAGTGATATGCATAGGTTAATTGAGTCTGGCAGATAGAACACAATGTTTCTAAATGAGAGGTCTGGCAGATAGAACACAATGTTTCTAAATGAGAGGTCATCCGCTTTGGAAGGAAAAATAGAAGATCAAATTATTAACGAAATGGTGAATGATTGCACTATGGTGTTGTACAGAGGGCCAAAACATGCTTATGGGAGTGCTTGTGCATGAATCACTGAAGTTGGTTTGTCGGTACAACAGGAGGAGGCAAAAGGAATGTTGCCCTTCATTGCTAGGGAGATTGAATTTAAGAGCAGGGAGGTTATGCTGCAGCAGTATAGGTAGTGGTGAGGCCACACCTAGGGTACTGCATACAGTTTTGTTCTCCTTACTTGAGAAAATATATATAGACTTTCAAAGTGGTGCAGAGAAGTTTCACTGGGTAGCCTATGAGGAAAGATTGATTTGCACTGTACTTGCTGGAATTCAGAAGAATGCGAGGGAATCTTATAGAAACATATGAAATTATGAAGGATATCGATAAGATAGAAACAGGAAATGGTAGTTTAGGCCAGAACTAGGGAACATAGCTTCAAGATTTTGGTGGGTAGATTTAAAATAAAGATGAGGAGGGACTTCTTTTCCCAGACAGTAGCAAGTCTGTGGAATTCTCTGTCCAGGGAAGCAGTAGGAACTTGGTGATTAATACATCCAAAATAGTTTTATTGCAATAAATATCAATTTAATGTCACAGTGTCAATTTATCATTTGTGATTTTACCCAATTCTAAATGTCTAAATTGCTTTTAAATAAAAATGTTTAATATATCTGGTTGAATTACAACCGAGTAATACTAAATACAGCAGTAATTCCCATACATCGTCTGCTGTCTGTGCCATTTCCTAAATTTAAACTGAATGGCCACTATACATCAGGGTTCTATGTACCAAAGATGATGACAAATGTAAGTAGCTTTTCACAACATTCAGATTATGCTTTTCAATTGACAAGTAACACTGACAAAGCTTGGGAATCAATGCAGTTGGTCATTATGATACTGCAACCACATTTAATGATAGAAAAATAGGGATAAAGTTTGGTTTGAAACCCACGTAACAAATGGCAAATGTCATTAAAACAAAAAATGCAGTAACTTGTCATACAGATCAATTCCTTATGACATGCAATGCGGTTGTGAAAAGGCAGAGGCATATCATGAAAAGCGGTATCAGATTCCTAGTGAAAGAGATCGCTACATCTTGCTTTAAGAAAGGACTTGCCCCTCCACCACAGACACCCATCTGAATCTACAAATCCACCAAGCAAATGATTTGCAGGGAGGAACCTAATTCTGAGCTGTGTTTCCTGTGCTTACTGGTCTTCTGTAATGATCCGCCATGAATGAGTATGTAATACCTTCAGTAACTGAGCTCGGAAAGACTATCGATTCCTTGCAGGTAAGAAAGCACCTGGAAAGAGCTTAGAAATTGTCATCTGTATTCTTAACTAAATAGCCCGTCCCTCTTACAAATATCCTGTTGTATTAGAATATGTGTGAGCATAGAGACTGCTACAGCTACCAAGGCATCACACTCCTTAGAGACACTGGAAAGATCCAAGTCAGAATCACTTTAAAGAATGCTTCTGAAGAACTAAACAAGTGCATACGGAATCAAAACAAGACTTTAGAATGCAGAGATTCATAGTAGGCAGCATCTTCTCCCTTCACCAAATCTGAGAAGAGTTTAGAGAAAACAAAATACCACTCATCTTGCTTTTTTTGGATCTCACTACAGCATTTCTGATCATGAGAAAAAAGGTTTCCACCATATGTTGGAGAAAACTGGCTACACATCACCCCAATGTTCACCCACCCACTTCCTCAAAGCTCCTCACTCATCTATTCCTTTCATGCCTAGCATCGTGCAGGTTAATGACTTAATTTATGACAGAATAAGCCTTACTTAGCCATCAATGGGTTCAAAGCTTCACTGTTGCATATCCAAAGATCATGCAGACTTTAAGATGTCAATCAGTCACTGAGTTATTTGTGTAGACTAATAAATACATTGAGAAAAAAATTAATTGGAATTCTAAAAACTTTTTAAAATGCACCTTTTTGCATCCTGGACCTATGAGAACCTGGTAAAAGATTCGAACCTCTGAGTGATCAGAGGATTGGGTCAGCACGATAGCATAGTGGTTAGATTTACACTAATGACCTGGGTTCAGTTCCATCACTATCTGTAAGGAGTTTGTACAATCTCCCTGTGACTGTGTGGGTTTCCTCCGGATGCTCCAGTTTCCTCCCACGTTCCAAAGATGTATGAGTTAGATCAGTTATTTGGTCACGTGGTTGTAATTGGGTGGTGCCTTCTCATTGTGTTACAAGAGCCTATTACCATGCTGTATCTCTTAATAAAAAATAAGTAATTCTGGCAAATATGTAGTTTGTTACTATGATGCACCTGTAGCCACCACTTGAGAGTGGTGCAACTGAATCAAACGGCTGAGCTTAGAAAAAACATCCCTGCCCACAAATCTCCTCAGCAAAGCCTTCACCCCTGTAGCTCCTCCACAAGGCTCTCAGCTTTAATCTGCATCTTTGGGTGCAAGAATATAGGGGTATTTTGGTAAGTTTCTTCCCCATAGCCCTACACCCGTCATTGAAATCCTCAGAAATGAAGGGTCCAAAGACAGATTGCTAAATGTAAATGCTGGGGAATCTGAGGACATCCGGTAACAAAGTACAGCCAGCGTAGCTCAGTCAGTAAATCCGTGTGGAGGACTGAAAATATACTGGTGCTTACACAGAGAAATGGTGGCATTTCCACAAGTGAAAGCAAGTTGATAAAAAAAATCACAAGAACAATTTATTTTGGTAATGTACTTAATGTATATTTTAAATCACACATTAGATGCTGTTTAAAATCTACAATACAATAAAAAAGTAACAAAATACACACAAATGTCCATTATTCAAACTAACATGTTAGTGCACGTTTATGAAACTACTCATTCAATACATAAATTATATATCTTTTTAATAAAAAACAATAAAAGAATATTTATAAGCCTCTTTAATGTCTCCTGACAAATTTACAGTTTAGGGGAGTCCATTTTTTAAACATTATTTCACTTTCTCACTGCCAGTTTTGCTACCACCACACTTTCCTTGGCTGTCAGATAGGAATGATCCTACCTGTCACTGCTTGGCCCAGAGATGGATTATTCCACAGACCTGCATTTATCTCTGTTGAAGAAATCTTGAAATTCAGTTGGTAGCAATATTTCCTGGCCAAGGTTGGAAATACAACTGTGAAATCCAGCTGGGAATGTTGCATTCTGCCAAAAGGTTCATGCTGCCTTGTTTGAATGCCCCTTACTCATCACCGCTTCAAAATATTTAGGAAGTGACATATTAGTTATATTTTGATTCAACTTTGTAGCTTCCGGTACCATATTGAATCCCCAAAAGTGAAATCACTAGTTGGACATGTGATGGAAGAGTTTCAAACTGGTAACTATTTTTTCATTGCCTTGATCTAATTCAACTTGTCAAAACTTGTAAGTGAATAAAACAATTCATTGAGAACTCCACAAGCAAGAATGATTATTATAGCACCATCCAACAGATTGATGTACCATAAATAATTTGAACTTGACCTTCAGTAATTTATATCTGGAACCCCAGTCTTGAGACTGGATGAATCAGTGGGCAGAAATCCACCTGGGTTACTAGTGTGTCTGCCTCTCGTTCTACTCAACCACTACACATTCGCTTCCACTGAAGCAAACAAAACCAAATGTGCCAAAATTGGGCAGAACTGGTGACATTTACAATGAGAGATAAAAATACAGTTTTACCTCAGTAGCATTTGAACACTGACATGAGTGCTCACTGTTCGTTAACAACTATTTCTTTCAATCAGTTGAGAAATATTGAAGGTTCTGCATCCCCCCCACCCCCCATCCCTTACCTTTTGGAACTTGTATTTAATCCAGATAAGTGTATTTTGAAATTATTTTCCACAAATGGGAGAGAATTCTTTGGCACCATGAAATTACAAATCTCCTGCTAAATACAAGTCAACAAGGAAACACAGAAAAACTGTCAACATTTCTGTCAATGCTTTTCAAGTAGCACCTGGGGTAAAGAAGTTGTACCTTTTTAAAGCTACACATTGAATTTAGAACACCAGTTTACACATTTGTTCATATATGCTATAATGAAGGTTTGCTCTTAGGGCAATGATTGAATACAAGACAATATGAATTGGTGAAAGAATCACTTCAACCAGAAATATTGTTAATAGCACTAACTATTCAGAATACCCGAAGTGACAGGAACTCATACTGGATAAACCTTTTAAAAAATGCACCACTTTGCAAAGGCACATTTAAGTGATCCAGTGGTTCAGTTGCTACATAACTGTTGAATTAACTTTTGTTTCATTTTCTACAGGTAAGGATGTCTTAATCTCTTGTTTCTCATTCTCTAAATTTACTGAGTTTTCATGAACTTCAAAAGATTTGGTTTGCTTTTCAATTCCGTCAAGGCTTTCCTCATCATTCTTACAGCATCTAAACTTACCACAACACCGAATAGAACAATGTCTCATAACACGCTGTATAATTCTGTCCCATGGTGTCAAGGAATGCAGCCAGATTGGTAGAAAGTCCCACGTTTGTAACACCTTTGGCAGGTATCTTGGGCATTTAGTTTGCATAATATTGATAATAATTACAATGATTGTAAACACCACAACAGGAACACCGACTCCAGTCAGAACCTGCCAACCAGCAACTGACAGTCCAAATATAATCAGAGGGAGCAGCAGGAAGCACAGAATCAAATAGACAACTGCAAACCACCTGAATCTGGAGGTATATACTCCCAGTGCTTTGGCTAGACGGATGGGCAGGCGCATGAATGGTATAGGATACCAAATGATGATTCCAGAGATATTAAAAAAGAAATGACACAAAGCAATCTATAAAGATAAAAAAGATTTAAAATACAGTCAAAATCTATTTTTCAACATTAAAAAAACTATAATTGAATATTTGGTATATACTTTTATTAATGTTAGAGCTGTTAATGATTAGGTGCATTTGAATAAACACAAGAGATTATGTAGATGCTGGAAACCCACAGCAGCTCACACAAAATGCTAGGGGAACTCAGCAGGTCAGGCAGCATCTATGGAAATTTAATTTAAAAGCAACAAGGATGGCTTCCTTGAAGAAGCTATTTTATCAATTCCACTTCTACCTTCTTGGTCTTATCACAAAGTTGCAAATTTAAATTTCTCCTGCTCGAGTAATTTGTAAGTCTTTAATGAGTCTGCTTCCACCACCATTTCAAAAAGTCCCAATCACAACAACCAGCTACATGAGACAAAGATAATCATTTTTCCCAAGTACTTTGGCAACAAATCTCAAATGTGGTTATCAACTCTCCTGACAAACCATTATCCTCTAAATTTCAATCAAATCCATTGATAATTTAGCTAATTTTGGATAAGTGGCCTCTGGGTCTGCTGCAGTTAACTTTGGCAACTCAGGGATGGGGAAATTACACACAACTGTTCTGATAGATCACTCTTCAACGAATCAATCTGAGTAAAACAAGAAGTTAACATAAAATTTATAAAATTAAGAGAGGCAACATTCCATGGTCAAAATATCCAATATGAGACAACATGCACTTATGGTGAGGAGAGAGTTCAAAAGTTCAAAGGAGATGTGCAGAGCAAATTTTAAAAATATGAGAGAAGTTGGTGGGTACCTGGAATGTGCTGCTGGGGTTGGTGGTGGACATAGGTATGATAAGGGCAATTAAGAGGCTCATATATCGGCATGTGGATATGCAGAAAGGACAGAGACTATGTGAGGCAAAAGGGCTTAGTTTAATTAGGTATCATTAACTTAATCAGTTTGGTACAACTTCATGGACTGAAGCACCTGTTCCTGTGTTGTCCTGTTCCAATGTTGTATGTTAAATTCTGGGCAAGCGAAGGATTGACAATCCCTGACAAAAACACACAGATCTCAGAGTCATAACAACTGGCTACATGAAACAAAAGCAAACTCCCCCCCCCCCAAGTACTTTTGCAACATTGATAAACCATATTCATTTATGAAGAAATAAACACTTGAACAAAAGATTGGATTTAATCTAGAATTGTTGATTGTTGTTAGTTGCCATATTTGGAAAAGATGTTTAAGTGAAGTTTGTGTTCTCTGATTATTAATTCAGTCCCATGGAATGCCATCCTAAAGACTAAGAGACTAAGAGACAGTATGTAAAATAACATGTACTAAAATTGGCTGGTCTGTCCATAGCTCACCTGTAAAGAGTTAGCTAATGTTTCTCCCGGACTGGCAAGAGCTGCTATAATAGCAGTTGTAGTGGTACCAATATTGGAACCCAGTGTAAGAGGATAGAATCGCTCAATACTAATCACACCAATTCCTGTCAGGAGGATAAAAACAAAAATTATAGTCAAAACACAATAAGTTAAAATATTTTAATTACTACTTCTCTATTTTACCAAAAATAACATTTTCCTCCTAAACTTACCAACTAATGGAGTAAGAGCAGAGGTAAAAATAGAACTGCTTTGAACAACAAAGGTCATTCCTGCGCCAACAGCAATGGCTATATATCCCATTACCCAGCCAAATGGATATCTGAAATCTGCAAAAAAGATTAGAGTTTAAATGAATGTGTTCTTTTTGCCTATCATATAAACTACTGAAAAGTAACTAGTATATCATTCTTTGAGAATATTGCATGCATTTTGGATATTGACATGTACATTGAATTTTACTAAGAATATTCAAATAACTAAATGTAAGATTTGCAAGATAACGATTAAATTACATCAGCGTAAAATAGGTGTAACCTTCCACTGCATTGAAATTGTCCTTGCTCTTAATGTGTACAGTTTTGTAAAAAATCATTTATTAATATTAAAATTATATTTTTACAAGTCATGCATTGGGCTGAACTTTCCTATTTATTACATAATTTCTTAGAACAGGTTTTTAAAAAATATATTTGTATTTTATAAAAATGAATCAACATATCCAAAATTTGTATGGAAGTATTATAATACCCAAGCATCTCTGGTTAACTTGTACTGCATCAAAATAAAATCACCAGAACAATTAAGATAGCTTTCAAACAATTTGCTTTAACAGTAATTTAAAGTTATTTTTTGTCCTGTAAAAATATGCAAAGATTTCACTCCTTTAATCTGATTGATTTCACTAACTAAAGCCACTCATAATTTTTAACTTGCAGGAACTCACTCCAGCATGCTGTTCCCAAACTGAAAGGTTGAAAATTGCCATAAAATCAAATGGAATTTTATATAAATTTGTATTTTGAAATATATTTTGATATTCAGAAAAATAACAATGTCTTCGTTTACAAATACCCAGAATACCCAGTAATGTTTAATGTTGAACATTGCCTAAAAACCAGTAAAATAAACAATTATTTGTAAAATATAACCAATTATTAATAATTTCAGCCATGCTAGAACTAGAAAACCACTAAGTGAAGGAAGCAAAATGTAATCCTAAACGACACAGCATGGAAGTGAAGAAAGGTAGAAAAATATCAATTTATCTCATGTTCCAACTTTTTGTTCCATTTACCTGTATTAATAACTTTTTTGATAACTGTAGCAACCTGTCCTTTTAACATGGAATTGAGAAGCTTGACAATAAGTATTAAGCAGCTGCACAGGATTAACAGAGAGCCTGCAAGAAGGATCAGACCAACTCCTAAATCCGAAATGGTTGTATTCACAAATAGATGGTGGCCTAAAATTTAAAAAGTAAACCAGAAACAATGTATTAATTAATTGTCATATTAATATTCTGAAATGCTTCTAAATGTCTCTAAGTTAAGGATTAATACTTTATAACAGAGTATACTTTGAAACCACGTTTGTATTTCCTAAATAACGCATGTGGGTGGATAGAATTTTTCATTTACAGTGAATGAAATAAAAAAAGCTACAAGGTGATTAATTGCTTAAGAATTGACAAGCTGGAAATCTACCCAGAGCTATAGGAGTTTTTAAAGAGTGTCTTGAAGTAGTTTAATCTATTCATATCTAATCCAGTAACCTATACTCTACCAAATGTTTATTTACACAGACTTTATTGAAGCCTCTTCATTTTGAAACTGCCAATGTGCATTAGGTTTATTAAATTATACTTACATTTTTCAATATTTATTTTTTCTGATATATTTTTCACAGTCCAGATTTTATTGCCATCACTCCAGCAAAATTCAACTGATGTGCAATTGAGATCACTGGGGACAGTCACATTTTTTTCAACCTATGAGCAAGAGACATTCAGTAATCATTTCAGTAGTAAGTAACCTCTTTCTCTAAGCTAACGCTGTCAGCAGCTCAACTCAACTACATCAGCAGTGCCTAATTCTGCTTAACTATCAAGTTTTGCAAGATACTTTGTTCTGTATCCCATCATAAACCTGATACTTATTGCCAATTTTCCACAAGAACAATCTTTTACTTTCTTTGTGCTTTATCATTCCTTTATAGCCAACAATAGTTTCTGTTTCTTAAGTGTTTTGCTCAGATTTTCACTGTGGGTATATCATTTCCTTATGTACTTCCCCGCTCACAGCTCATAACCTGTACTTCTTTTTCCATCAGCTGCTTTCTTTTGACACTTTTGACCATTCTTAATCATCACTACTTCAGAACTTTTGTTAGTTACCTGATATTTTTAATACTGGAAGGATGATTATCCTTGTGGGAGAGTCTAGGGCCTGAGGTCATCTCCTCAGGATCCATTTAAGACTGAAATAAGGATGAATTTCTTCTGTTGAAGGTTAATGAGCTTTTGAGTAAGCACACTGTGGAGGATAAATCCTTAAATTTATTCAGAACTAGGATAGATTGGGAATCAACAGCTTTAGAGTCAAAGGCAAGAAAGTGAACCTGAGATAAGTTGGATCAGTCATGATCATATTGAAGGTTGGAACAGACCCCAGGAGCATATTAATATACTCCTGGTCCTATTTTTATAACCTTAACAGTCTACACTAACTTATATCTTTAGCTGCTTTTATTGTGTTCCAAACATTAGCTTGAACTTATATAAAAAATCAAAAAGAGCTATCTCCATCCTATGGCATAAGACCATTTTCCTGGAAGAATATTTTACCCAAAAAAAAAATCAGAGAAAGAGGCTTGACTCAAAATTCCTCTCCTGGACCAATCAAATGTGACAGTGGAAAAACGTAAATGGAACCAGAGGAGATAGGAGAGATACTGAATGAATCCTTTGCTTCAGTATTCACTACAGGCAACTGTAGGGATGACTTACAGTGGATTGAAAAGCTTGAGCATGTAGATATTAAGAAAGAGGATGTGCTGGAACTTTTGGATAGCATCAAGTTGGTAAGTCTCCAATACTGGACAGGATGTACCCCAGGCTACTGTGGGAGGCAAGGAAGGAGATTGCTGAGCCTCTGGCAATGATCTTTGCATCATGAATGGGGATGGGAGAGGTTCCCGAGGATTGTAGGGTTGCAGATATTGTTCCCTTATTCAAGTGTAGAGATAGCCCAGGAAATTATAGACCAGTGAGTCTTACTTCAGTAGTTGGGAAGCTGATGGAGAAGATCCTGAGAGGCAGGATTTATGAACATTTGGAGAGGCATAATATGATTAGGAATAGTCAGCATGGCTTTGTCAAAGGCAGGTCGTGCCTTACGAGCCTGATTGAATTCTTTGTGGATGTGACTAAACATTTTGATGAAGGCAGAGCAGTAGATGTAGTGTATATGGATTTCAGCAAGGCATTTGATCAGGTACCCCATGCAAGGCTTATTGAGAAAGAAAGAAGGCATGGGATCCAAGGGACCTTGCTTTGTGGATCCAGAACTGGCTTGCTCACAGAAAGTGAAGTATGGTTGTAGGCGGGTCATACCCTGCATGGAGGCCGGTGACCAGTTGTGTGCCTTAGGGATCTGTTCTGGGATCCCTTCTCTTCATGATTTTTATAAATGACCTGGATGAGGAAGTGGAGGGATGGGTTAGTAAATTTGCTGATGACACAAAGGTTGGGGGTGTTGTGGATAATGTGGAGGGCTGTCAGAGGTTACAGTGGGACATTGATAGGATGCAAAACTGGGCTGAGAAATGGCAGATGAAGTTCAACCCAGATAAGTATGAGTTGGTTCATTTTGGTATGTCAAATATGGCGGCAAAATGTAGTATTAATTGTAAGACTCTTGGCAGTTTGGAGGATCAGAGGGATCTTGGAGTCTGAGTCCATGGGACAGTCAAAGTTGCTGTGCAGGTTGAGTCTATGGTTAAAAAGGAATACAGTGCATTGGCCTTCATCAACCGTGAGATTTTAGCTTAAGAGCCGAGGGGTAATGTTACAACTATATAGGACCCTGGACAGTCCCTATTTGGAGCACTGTGCTCAGTTCTGGTCACCTCACTGTAAGAAGGAAGTGGAAACCATAGGAAGGGTGCAGAGGAGATTTACAAGGATGTTGCCTGGATTAGGGACCATGCCTTATGAGAATAGGTTGAGTGAACTTGGCCTTTTCTCCTTAGAGCAGTGGAGGATGAGAAGTGACCAGATAGAGGTGTATAAGATGATGAGAGATCATGTGTGTAGTCAGAGGCTTTTTCCCAGGGCTGAAATGGCAATCACAAGAAGGCACAGTTTTAAGGTGCTTATAAATAGGTACAGAGGAGATGTCAGGGTTAAGTCTTTTTTATGCAGAGAGTGGTGAGTGCATGGAATAGGCTGCCATGGAGGCTGATACAATAGGGTCTTTTAAGAGACTCCTGGATAGGTACATGGAGGTTAGAAAAATAGAGGGTGAGGGGTAACCCTAAGCAATTTCTAAAGTAAGTACATGTTTGACACAGCACTGTGGGCTAAAAGGACTGTATTGTGCTGTAGGTTTGCTATGTTTCTATGTTTTACACAGAGATTCCACTAATTCTGGGCCAAGTTAACAATAATGAAAACTTTTAAGCAATTCACACAGAAAGGACTGACAAAGGGTCTCGGCCCGAAACGTCGACTGTACTTCTTCCTATAGATGCTGCCTGGCCTGCTGTGTTCCACCAGCTTTTTGTGAGATTGCTTGAATTTCCAGCATCTGCAGATTTCCTCGTGTTTGAGTTTGAAAACTTTTAAACTTATAATTTGTACCTCTTCTCTATTACTCAATAATGTTGTACATTTTTTTGCAAAAATGCTTATACAAGCTGTCACTGTACCAAGCGGATAATACTTGTAAATCACAGTTGGTTACTCATTGTATTATGCACGAGATTAACTATATTTCATGTTCACTTGCCAGCTTAGTTGTGGTCTTGCACCATTCTTTGATGAGACTTTTGTTTGCCGCTTCTGGATTTCCCGTTGCTATATCACTTATTACAGATTTGTCCAGCTGAAATGACATAATGACTTTATAACTTAGAGGAATCAAAAAGTACCCAGACATTGATTTTTGTTTGCCACTGAATATGGAATTAATGACTTTAAAGAAAAAAATATACTTGAGGGACAGGGCTCTGGGCTGCTCATCTGCAGATTTCCTTGCGTATTCTTGCAGTTTTTTTTTAATACAGGTGGAATGCTTGTGAAGGTAGTTAAGAGTTATATTTATTGGTCTAGGACAGGAGTCAGATAGGTTAGGGATATGAAGTTTGGTCCCATTATTCACTATTAAAGTGATTGAGCTTTGACTGAGATCCGACAGGTTTGCGCTGACTTTTACCAATATCAGCATTTGTTTCCAGTTCCTATTTTGTAAAACTGAATTTAAAATACCACGAGCAATTTGACCTTCTGTTCCCAAAATCACCACCTGTTTCTTTTGGGTGTAAAGATGATTCAGATTGAGGTTAGAGATGGAATTGGTTGCACATCAGCTCTGGTAGGGTTTGCAGGCCATTACTTTACAAAGTGACACCTAACATAATGAAGTATTGTAATGCTTCACACCCAGATGAGCTCAATGCCTTTTATGCACACATAAAAAGGAGAATAAAATTACACCTGTGCGAATCCCTGTAGCATCTCATGACCCTGTGATCACTGTTTTGCAGACTGACGTCAGAGCATTTTTCAAGAGGGTGAACCCTCATAAGGCATGAGGCCCTGATGGGGTACTTAGTGGAGCTCTGAAATCACGCACTAACCAACTAGCAGAAGTGTTGAAGGACATCTTAAACCTCTCACTGCCATGGGCGAAGGTTCTCACCTGGGTCAAAAGGGTGACAATCATACCAGTCCCCAAGAAGAGCAGGGTAAGCTGTCCCAGTTGCACTCAAATCTACTGTGACGTAATGCTTTGAGAGGTTGGTCATGACTAGAATCAACTCATTGCCTGAATAAGGGCCTGAATCTGCTGCTTATTGCCCCAATAAGTTTACAGTGGATACAAACTCACTGGTTCTTCACTCGACTTGGATCACCAAAACTACAGCAATATCTACGTCAGGCTGCTGTTTACTGATTACAGTTCAACGTTCCACTCAGTTCTCATCAACAAGCTCCAAAACCTGGGTTTCTGTACCTCCCTCTGTGACTGGATCCTTGATATCTTCACTGGGAGATCAAAAATAACATCTCCTTGCTGACTATCAACTCTGGCGCAG
Source organism: Hypanus sabinus (assembly GCF_030144855.1). Classification (NCBI taxonomy): domain Eukaryota; kingdom Metazoa; phylum Chordata; class Chondrichthyes; order Myliobatiformes; family Dasyatidae; genus Hypanus; species Hypanus sabinus. The sequence goes on along the minus strand of NC_082719.1, from coordinate 34,380,925 downwards.
CTCAAGGATATGTACTTAGCCCATTGCTCTACTCTCTCTACACCTACAATTGTGTGGCTAAGCACAACTCAAATGCCATCTATAAATTTGGCGACAACACAATTATAGTTAGCAGAATTTAGGATGTTGAAGAGGAGGCATACAGAAGTGATTTAGAACAACTGGTTGAATGTTGTCACAGCAACAACCTTGCACTCAACATTAGTAAGACCAAGGAATTGATTGTGGACTTCAGGAAGGGAATGCACATCAGTCCTCAATGAGAAATCCCAAGTGGAAAGGGTGAGCAGTTTTAAGTTCCTGGGTGTCAGCATCTCTGAGGATCTATCCTGGGCCCAACATATTTTGCAATTGCAAAGAAGGCGTGACAGGAACTATATTTCATTAGGAGCTTGGCAAGAATTGGTATGTCACCAAAGAACTCGCTAACTCTTACAAATGCACTGTGGAAAAGGCTCTAACTGGTAACATCACCATCCAGTGTGGAGAAGCCACTGCATAGGAGCAGAAGAAATCTCTGCCAGCTCCATCATGGGCATTATCCTCCACAGCATCCAGTACACCTTCAGAAGGTGATGCCTCAAAAAAAGCAGGATCCATCATTAAGGACTCCCATCATCCAGGATATGTCCCCCTCTCATTACCACCATCAAGGAGGAGATACCGGAGCCTGAGGACATGCAGTCAATATTTCAGGAACAGCTTCTTCCCCTCCACCATCAGATTTCTGAATGAACAATGAACTCACAAACACTACCTTTGTATTTGTCCCTCTCATTTTGCACTACTTATTTAATTTTCTTTTTTATATATACCTTTTATTGTAATTTATAGTTTTTATTACTATATTTTGCAATATTCTGCTGCCGCAAAACAACAAATTTCATGACAGATGCCAGTGATATTAAACCTGATTCTGATTCTGGAGAAGTGAAAAAAGAAACTGCAATTTCCTCATTAATCATTAACACAGGTGTACCTCAGGGCTTATTGCCTAGACCCTGCTGTTCTCTCCCTATATCTATGACAGTAAATCTAAGTATAGCTCCAATGCCATCTACAAATTCACTGATGACACCGCTGTTGATGGCAGAATCATAGATAGTGACAAGGAGGCTTGCAATAGTGATATAGGTCAGCTGATTGAGCGGTGTTGTTACAACAACCTTGCATTCAACGTCAACTAAACCAAGGAACTGCTTGTGGACTTTAGGAAGGGGAAGTCAGGTGAATGCCCTCCTTGAGAGATCTTTGATAGAAAGAATGAGCAGCTTCAAATTCCTGGCTGTCAACATCTTGGAGGACCTATCCTGGACCCAGCATATAGATGCAACCAAGAATAAGGCATGCATTAGTCTCTACTTTCTCAGTGATTTGTCATACCATCAAAAACTCTAACAAACCTCTACCGCTATACAATGGAAACCATTCTGAGAGGTTACATCAAAGCCTGGTATGGAAACACCAAAGCACAGGGACAAATGGGTACAAAGTAGTGGACTCTGCCAGTTCCATCATGGTTATGCCTCCTCCCTCCAAGATGAAGAGGTGATGTCTCAGGAAGGCAACATCCATCATTAAGTGTCACTATCATGTGGACCATGCCCTTTTCTCAATGCTGCCAAAGGTCAGGTGGTACAGGAGCCTGAAGACCCAAACATAAGGTTCAACAACAGCTTCTTCCTCATTGCTGTCAGGATCTTTTACTGACCTGGCTGGAACACTGTAACACTTCCTCTTCTTTTTATATTTCTTTACTTTCTCTCAACTTACATTAATGTTGTTAAGTTTATTTTGTTTATTTCATTGTGTAAACTATGAATAATTTATATTAGTTTAAGTTGATATTATAAAGTGCTTGTGTTTATAAAGTAAAGTGCTGCTACTGTGGAAAGCTAATTTCCATGGCATTTATAGCACAGGTAGGTATACCCATTACTATAAACAACAGGACCTTTGGCAAACAATATTCAACATGGAGCTACATGAAAAAATACAAGGTGAGATGGCCCAAGGTTTAGCATTGGTTTTGAGGTATGCCTAATGGGAGAAGTGTACATTATGAAAAGAGAAGCTTTGGGACTGTTTAAAAAATAACTATTACAACTACTATATCAAACTCTTCACCATAAACTCCACAGAATTCTTTCAAAATGCAGACAAGTGATAAAGAAGTAAAACTATTTTTTAAAAATAAGACAGCACTCCACAGTTCACAGTGAAAGTTAACACTCCCAGCTTTCTGCCTGCTGTATGGACAATTGTAATAGCAGCAGTGAATTGATTGTGATTGGAAACATACCAACAATGCTGAAAAATGCATGCTGCTTAAAAGATATAATGAAATTCTGGAAGAACAAAGCCCAAATGTGCAACAAATGGTGTTTTTTTTCTTCCAGGGTGCAACACAGAAGGAAACTATTTGCCCTATTATGTCCGTGCCAAAAGAATGATTCCATCAGTCCCATTATCTAAACCCCTCCTTCTTTCCTTCAGACCGGCTACTTATCCTTTCTCATATGCTCACCCATTTCCCTTCGATTCCTTTTGCCATTTTCCTACAGTAAGGGGTAAAATACAGTATGTTTTTGGGATATGGGAAGAAACCCATCTCGTAACTGAAAGGATGTGCAAACTCTGTGTAATAGTACCCAGCTCAGTGGAGCTGTGGGACAGCACTAACTGCTTGCATTCAAACTGCTGGTTCACAACTCCAGGGAGCTGGCACCGACCTTGCCTTTCCTGTGTTTGCTGCATCGTATGTTACTATGTGAATTTTCTGCTGTTTATTTCCCACATCGCAAAGATGTGGTGATAATTGGCTTCTATGAATTACTCCTTAGTGTAAATAAGTGGCATCAGGGAACAAAGAGGAATCGATGAAGATGCAAGAGAGAGAAAGTTGTAGGGCTACAGGGAATGAAGGAGGTGAGGTATAGGGACTGATGTGATTTTTTGTCTCAGAGTGGACATGGACCAGTCAGTTAAATGGCTCCTTTTTGTGTAAAGGTAATAATTCCTGGCTTTCTTCCAAAGTATGTAAGATGTGTAACTATCCTGACTATTTGAAATAGAATTCAGAGTTAGTAGCTTAGAAAGGAGGCTGGAAATATGTTTACTAAGATCACAAATGCAGAAATATTCTTCATTTACCTCCAAAATATATAGTACTGTGGCGACCCACTTCCTAGCGCACTCGAACTGGCTCACAAATAGCCAGCGTGCCAGCATAAAGGCCAGTCCCAAAAGGGTGCCACATCTGCTTGACCAACAAAGGGAAAAGCTCGCGCAGGACTGTGAATACGTGCCTCCTACAGCATCCATGCCCAGGGAGGGCGGGATCAGGGAGGCTTTAAAGCGAGGCCGCGAAGTTCGAATAAAATCTTCTTTAACTGCAGTTTACCGACTCCGTGTCGTTATTTTAGCACTGCGTGTAGCACACCGCTACAGTACACATTTTCTTTCACTGGGTTAAATACACAGCCACCTCTATTCCTCCTTAAATAAATAAGGCACTTCTCATAGAACTACCTTTTGATATGTGTACTTTTACCGCATTCTCACTGTTCTTTTGGGCCATCAACTTAATGAGCACAGTGCTATGTGGGAGATCAAAAAGTGTCCCTTCTGTTTTTACTGATTACACATCTTTCAAATGGTAAGTACTGAGTATCACCAATCCAGCTCTGTAAATTAACCATATAGATGTATTAATAAAAGATCAGTTTAAAGTCTTATCCAAAAATGGTATTAACATCTACAAAAGCCCCTCTCAGTAATGCACTGCAAAGTCTGCCCAATAAAATGCCCAAGGCCCTACAACAGAGCTGGAAACTATGGACTTTAAAGTTGTATGCTACCACTGACCCTTGGAGTGATCTTAATTACCTTAACGGTAGAAGGAATTAAAATTCAAGCCTGATATCTTACTACAAGTTATTGTTGGCTCTCATTAATATGCATGATTAGATTCACTTAGACAATAACTATCTTACAACTGCTGAGTGAACTTTGGTTGGAGCACACGTATATGTAGAAGTAGCAATAATAAGGTTTTAGATGAGCCAATATTTATGAGGTATCCACCCATTAACAACAATAGATTGTTACAATAAGATGATAAAGGTAGATTTGTACTGGGATCCTGGAGTTTGGTGAGGTTCAGGGGGAAGGGGAAAGGAGGTCTGGATGCAGTCTGCAGAGAAGTTGAAAGTCAACTAAATGATGTGTAAACTTTTCTCAACCAAAGCTTTGGTTCAAGCTGTCTCGAATATCAGCAGCATCCACGCTATCTCTCGACATTTGTGGGCAGGACAACAGCTACAGAATTGGTATCCAGCGCTTCATTCTTTGTTCCACCACAAAGTGCTGAAAAGTTCAATCAGGCTAAGAGATAGTCAACACTTTGTCCCCATTATACCTGCTAGGCATGCTGCATGGAAGGTGGGAAAGGACAGCCCTGTCATATTGATTAGTGTTTCAATACTAATAGCCTACCTGTACAATAAGCTTTGTGAGAACATCAGTAATAACTTTTAACAGATCTGGGGCATCTTCACCATTCTTGATATCAAATGACTTGACGACAACACCAGTGAGATGGTATAGATAGCCAGAAGCTGCTTCGATTGGCAGCAGGACTAGCACTGAGAGCCAATTAAAGAAATCATGTACAGTTGCACCTGCAAAGGCCCTGGGAAGAAAGTTAACATAGTTAGCACATCCATAATCTTAATTGTGCACACAAGTTTCATGATCATACTATGATCTATCAGCCACATCCTTTTGGTAAGCCCTGACAAAAGCAGCTTACAAATTTAGATAAATTTGCATAAGATGCAATTAAAATTCCCATGTCAGCTCTACTCCATCACCTCACTGTCCTTTTCCAAAAACCTATACGAAAATAAACATAAATCTGCTTCCAATAGATTTTCAGGCAGTATTCTCTGGATCATAGCATCATGCAATTTTCCCACAAGTTACTTGCAGTCTTCTTATCAAGTATCTTAAACGCTGTCCCCCAGTTACCAATCCTACCAAGGGAAACAGTTCCTCACTATTTTATTCATTGAAACCATTTATGGCTTGAACCACCACCATCATGTCTTTGCTGAAAGGAGAACTCCAACTTCTCCGCCTAAGTTATTTCATCCTTGGTTTCATCCTGGTAATTCTCCACTGCACTACAGATCAGTATTTAGCAACCTTTTCAGCTTGTCCAGCCACAGTCCAAAGCTCATGTATACCTCAGGCCTCCTCTACAAATAAGCCATTTAGTTTCTACTTTTTCGTCTCCTTTTTTCAAAATAATCACTTACATTTCTCTATGTAAATTTCATCTCCTCATTTTTACTGGTCTGTTGATGCATTTAAAAATCACCGTAACTTTCCTTTCTGCCCCGGCATAAAACAAAATAAACATAACACCCATAGTCGACTGCCTGAGGTAACAGAACTTATATTTTTCTCCTAATAACTTTTGCTCAGTCAATGTTGGCCTGGATTTAAAAGGAAGAGTTCGAGTGAGGATCAGCTACCTTCTGAATTCAGTTCGATCACCAGACTGCATTAAGGCCACAATGGTGTTAGTCACTGAGGTACCAATGTTGGTTCCCATTATCACTGGGATGGCTGATTGCACTCCTAACACTGAAATTAAAGAAAAGTAAATAGGGTAAATGAGAGAAAGGAGTCACTGCGGTACCTCCTAGAACTCCAGACTGATATGGTGGATTTAGAACATTGTGTACTTACAGCCTGAGGACACCATACTGACTACTATAGAAGAGGAGGTGCTCGAGCTTTGAACTAGGACCGTGACCAAGATACCAATCACCAAGCCAGCGACAGGGTTGGCCAGGACCACATTATCTTTGAAAATATCTCCAGCCGCTTTACCTGGGGAACAGCGAACATTAAGGGACTTTAAGCAAAAAAGAATGCAGCATGTTCTCCAAACATTGGCCTCCCTTCACACACCTTCCCAAATGCATTAGAGAAAATTAACCTTTCAGCATCGTTTGAACAAGTCACCAATGCCCCGTTTGCACTGAGATCGCAAAATCGGGGTGGCGGACAGTTTCCTTCCTATCCTGCAAAGCAAACGACGTTGCTCCCCGCCTTGACCAAGCCATTTTCACCCTCCCTCAAGGCTCCATTGATGGCCAAACATGTACAGAGCCCCTAAGAATCTCAAATAATCTGCTAGAGGCGCTCACGCGTGATGCCGGAGGAATCGGTCGGATTCGAGACTATCCACGGAGGGACATGGTTACTCAATGTTACGGGTCCAGCCTCTTCATCAGGACGGTGGACCCAAAAATTCGACTGTCAATTTAGCCCCACAGATGCTGCCTGACCCGCCGAATTTCTCACAGGGGTTCCCAACCTTTCTTTAGACCAAGGACCAATACCATTAAGCAAAGGGTCCGCGGACCGCTGGTTGGGAACCCCTGCATCCAGCACCTTGAATGTTGCCCCAGCTTCCAACAACTGCAACCTTTTCTGTATCCTGCTGGAGTCCATTGTTCCAAATTCCAGCATCTGCCAGCCTTTGTGACCCCATAACTCTCACCTCCTACGAGCTGGAAAGCCGAGCTGAGGACGTCCAGCGAACAGACGAAGAGGTAGAGAAATCCAATAAGTGAGAGGATTTTCAACACCACGATCAGTACTCGAAACACCCTCTTCTTGGTGCTGAGTTCTGCCAACAAGAATTATTATTTAAAGGGGTTGACCACTCAGGGAAGAAGGGCGCGAAGCTGGAGGTGTCTGCGCATTGGAGTAAAGGGGAAGGTACCTGACCACTTGGTGCCGGTATCTTCGAGCTGAGGGAGTGCCCAGAGATCCTCGGGCTCATTCTCCACCAGGGCGATGGTGGAAAAACTGGGAAGCAACACCGGTCCGTTGGTGATGGTCCCTGAAAGAACAATTGTTGAAGAGAGTGAAATCGACCAGGAGCGGTGTCAGCCAGAAGGCTGGAGCGCGGGCATTGCTGACGGAGACACAACTCACCGTTCGTTCTCGGCTTGGAGTCATCGCCGTGGTCGGAGGTTCCTGAACTGCTCTGCGAGCCCTCCACTTCAGTCCGTGGGGCCATAGTCGCCTGCAAGGAGCAGTATTCAAAGGTTTAGTTTGTTTCAGGACAGACCAACTGGAAGTTGGCGTGAGCCAGATTTTCCCTTCCGTTCCTGCATTTTTTTTATCAGCTAAATATCCCGACCAGAGTTGGCGTGGAGGTACATAGCTTTCGTGAACATTGAATACATTGTTTGGAAATAACACACTTATTAAAAAAAACAAGAACAGTGAACGACAAAAACGGAAGAAAATTAAACACACTTTAATATGTTAAATAACAAAACAAACTTTTAAAAACAACTTTAAACAATAAAGTTTATTTACAATCAACCAATAAATAATAGATGATTCACTGCCGTGTGCTGTTTAAATCGTCTGCTCACCTATTCCAGCAGGTGGCAATTTAAAGTAAATCTGTCAATGTTGATTACGAGAGATTTACTTCGCATTTCCAGCACCGTTTATATACAAAATACGAGGGAGCGAACTGAATGACGAAGAATCACGTGATGTACTCCCTTACCGATCCTTTATAATATTTAACCTAACCCCTGCAAACTATGAAGTATAGCAACTATATTGCTTTACAGATAGCGCTAGATCAGCTAACGCTTAAATTCCTCAAGCTCTTCATGATAACTATAACTTATTAATATTGATTTATTCTTAGTTTCACAACCAGATAAATGATTTGCCCACCTGTTGGACGTCAATCCAAAGTTAAAACTTTCGTAGGTTATCAGTGCTTTAACTATAGAACGGCAGAGAGTTATGGAACAAAGGTGATTTGTTCACGTTCTGTCCACGATTGCCTAAAAGAGATAACCTCACTTTCCATCCCTCATGATCCCTGTCAATTATCATACAGCAAGTTCTCATCCAAGTTCTTTTCAAGTGCTCCACTTTTCTGCCTCCAGCAACCTTTCTTGCAGTGAGTTCCAGACCCACAACATTCTCCAAATGAAAAAAATTTAAAGGACCTGCTCTCCTATCCTTGTTTCAATTAATCTATCTCCCTTACTTATTGAGCTGTCTACCAATATACACTGCGGGTATCAGATCCGATCAGTCTTCCAGACAGTGAATCCACTGAAGGAACCTGCCACAGGTGGTGGCCCTGACTGTGTTCTTAGACCTGCACAGTTCAGCTGGTGGGGGTATTTGTATACCTTTTTAGCCTCTGCCAGATTCAATCCCACTGGATTTAAGAAGACGACTATCATCTCTGTACCTAAGAAAAACAAAGTAATGTGCCTTAATAACTACCATCCAGTGGCTCTGACATCCATCATTATGAAGTGCCTCGAGAGGCTGGTAATAGCACACATCAGCTCCAGCCTCGCTGCCCAACTCAAACACTGCCATTTGCCTCCCTCTAAAAGAGGTCCACAGAGTACATCATCTCACTGGCCCTACCCTCATCTCTGGAGCATCTGGACAGTAAAGTCACCTTGGTTAGACTATTGATTATTTACTACAGCTCCAGCTACAATAATATAATTTCAAACAAACTCATCTCTGAACCCCTGGACTTGGGACTGAACAATATAACTGGATCCTTGACTTCCAGACCAACAACCTGCAACCAGTAAGGACAGGCAGCAACTCCTTCACCACAATTATCCTCGACATTGGTGCCCCACAAAGCTGCATCCTCACCCCCTACTCTACTTCCTGTACACTCATGAATGTGTGGCTGGATTCTGCTCTACCACCATCTACAAATTTGCTTGTGACACCAATGTATTGACCTAAATCTCAAATAATGTTAAGTTGGAATACAGGAAGGAGAGAACCTAGTGGCATGATGTCATGACAACATTTCCCCCAATTTCAACAAAACAAAAAAGCTGGTCATTGACTTCAGAGTGGTGGTGCACACATTCCGATTTATATCAAAGGTGCAGAGGTCAAGAGTGATTAAAGTTATGAGTTCCTAGTTCATCACCAATATCCTGTCCTGGTCCACCAACATATGCCATGACCAAGAAAGCTCACCAGTGCCTCTACTACTGCAGGAGGTTAAAGGTATTGGTGTGTCCCCTTTGGCCTTCACCAATTTTTATTTATGTATCACAGAAAGCATCTTGTCAGGATACATCTCAGCTTTGTAAGGAAAATGCTCAACCTATGACCATAATAAACTGTAGAGAATCGTGGACACAGCTCAGCACATCACGGAAACCAGCCTTTTCTCCATGGACTCTACATTTCTTGCAGCCTCGGTAAGACTCCACTGTTTGTTCTCTCTTCTTTCCCTTCCCATTTTGCAGAAGATCAAAGCACAAATGTATCACCAGGCTCAAGGACAGCTTTGATGTTAACTCTGTGAACAAGCTGCCAGAAGAAGCATTTGAGGAAGGTACAATTATAACTTTTAATGGACAGTTAGACAGGTATGTGGATTGGAAAGGTTTAGAAGGCCAAATGATGACAAATGGGACTGGATGAGATATCTAGGACCACACAGGCCAGTTGGGCTGAAGGGCTGTATCACTCTATGTACTGCACGTTCATCCTAACTTGGCTTCTTACAATGTTAAAATATTGATTTAAGTCACTCTTTAGAAGGCTTTGTTCCAAAGTACCAATCCCATCCCAACTAATCTCAGTCCAGCCTTAATAATATGATTGTAAATCTCATCAGTGGACTCTCTCATGTTATTATATCCTTCCTGTAATCTGATAGCCACAATTTTAAGAAGTGCTGTAGTGTTAGCTACACTGATAATTTGTACAGTTCCGGTATGACTTCCTTAATGATTTTGCTAGCCTTGCAAATAAAATAAATATCCTTTGTGCTTTCTTAATCACTTGAAGCCCTGCCACCTTCAAGTACATGGAGTTCAAGCTTGTTCTCGTCTTCTTCATTTCTGTTCCCTATGATTTGTTATGTCTTTTCTCAAGTGCATTACTTCACGCTTGTTGGAATGAATTGCACTTGCTGCTAGGCTTCTCCAATGACACCATTCCGCAGTCTACAGCATTCTTGTCCATGGTAAACTATAGAGCAATTTACTTTTGTCTGAACTGCAACATTCTTAAACATGGCTCCTACCAATTATGTCCAAATCATTAACATACACAAAATGCAAGGAGCATTCCAGTCACAAAAACACCTTTTAACCATTACTCCTTGTCCCAACCTATAAGCTACTTGTGATCTAAATTGAGACTTTTTCCTTGAATCATATGGGCATGAGCTTTTCTGATCAATTTGCTCTGTGGGAGATTTACAACAGCCTTGCTGAAGTCCCTGTAGACTCCTGGCATGACCCAGTTAATCCAATTAGTCAGACATAAACCTCCCTTGATTAATCTGTGAGACTTCCATTGGTCGGGGTTGACCATGAATGTTGTGAATGAGCTATCTACATAGTTGATATGAAAGCTAGTATGGAAGCCATGGCAGTATGATATGGGGTGCATGCTGTTGCCCATGTTGCAGGCTCCTTGTCTCCATGCTGAATTCAAAGGAATGGAAGACTGATGCAATTTGGCACCAGCAACATCACAGGAGTTGTCAGTCAACTTTGAACTCAGTGTAGGGCTGCCTTAGAGTCTCCAGCTCCAGACTTTTCTTTGGGGTTTAATCCTGAATCAGCGTAGATGCTGCACTTCTTCAAAGAAACTTGACAGAACTCATACTAGCATGTCTGGTTTCGGAGTCAGGTGCAAGGCATGCAAATGACATGCCCAGCTCAAAGTAGCTGCCTGGGAGTAATTAGGGCCTCATTGCTGAGGTTGTCACCCTGGCAGAGAATGCTGACATTGGTTTACTTGTCCTTCCTTCCACTGGAGGATTTTGCAGTAGCAGCATTGGTGGTATTGTTCCGATGCCCTGTAAGTTCTGCTGTGTGTGGTCTAGGTCCCAGAAGCAATTAATGCTATATATTTATATATTTTCTTTACTGTAATTTTGTAATTCACAGTTTTTGATATATATAAAATAGCTAAATTAAATAAGAAGTGCAAAAATAGAAATAAAAATAAGTAGAGCTAGTGTTCATAGGTTCAAGGTCCATTCAGAAATCAGATGGCAGAGGGGAAGAAGCTGTTCCTGAATCATTGAGTGTGTGCCTATATGCTTCTGAGAACAAGTCATAACCTGGGTGATGGGGGACCTTAATGATGGATGCCGCCTTTTTGAGGCATTGCTCCTTGAAGTCCTGGATACTACAAAGGCCAATGCTCATGATGGATCTGACTAAATTTACAAATCTCTGCAGCTTACTTGAATCCTGTACAGTAGCCCCCCAGCTCCTATACCAGATGATGATGCAGCCAATTACAAAGGTCTCCATAGTACATCAGTAGAAATTTGCGACTGTTTTGGTGACATAACAAATCTCCTCAAGCTCCTAATGAAATATAGCCACTGTCATGCTTTCTTCTAGTTGTGATATGTTGAGACCAGGTTAGCTCCTCAGAGATATTGATACCCAGGAACCCGAAATTGCTCACTCTTTCCACTTCTGATCCCTAAATGAGGACTGGTGTGTGTTCCCTTGTCTTACCCTTTCTGAAGTCCACAATCAGTTCTTTGGTCCTATTGATGCTGAATGCAAGGTGACACAATGTTACACTCAGGTGGGAGGCACTATGGAACACTCTCCTAAAATTCGCAAGTCCACAGAAATTTGCCTTCATTTATTGTCTGCTTCACATTGGCATGCAACCCGGTGCTAATCATGGAACACATTTCACTGAAGATAAGTGTCAAACAAAGCTAGGTCATTGCCTAACTCTTTTCTCAATCTTTCCTACTGCAGTGTCAGACCTTACTTTCAACAAAATTCCATAAGACCTTAAGACATAAGAGCACATTTGGCTCAACGTGTCTGCTCCGGCATTGCATCATGGTTGATTTACCATCCCTCTCTACCCCCATTCTCCTGCCTTCTCCCTGTAACTCTTGACACCCATTTACATTTTAGTCTTCTTGAAATGAATGCTGACCGTGCATTTGCCTTCCATACCACCAACTCAACCTGCATCCTGCACAAGCATTTTCAAGTCCCTTTGCACCTCTGATTTCTGTTTTCTCCCTGTTTATTAAATAGTCTATACCTTATTTTTTCTAACAAAGTGCATGACTTTCCGACACTGTATACTATCTGCTACTTCTTTATCCATTCTCCTAATCCATTTAAGACCTTCTCCAGACTCTCTGCTTCTTCAACACCACCTGTCCCTCCATATATCTTTGTATCATCCTTCCGCAAACTTGGCCACAAAGCCATCAATTTCATCATGCAGATCATTGACATTCTTCTTCTTATCGTGTCCACGGACAGTCTATACATGGCCCAACCAGAACTGGACACATTTTTGCGCCTTGTTGTTGAATTCGGCAAGATCTGCAACAGTACAGGGTTCATCTAGCGATGGGCATTGCAGGAGATGTTGCATAGTTTGTGGCTCAGTTCCACATTCACAAGTTGTCAGGCCGGTTGTATATCTCCATTTGTTTAGTGACACCTTTGAACAACCTACACCAGTCCTAAGTCTGTTAAGGCGCTTCCAGGTTGCCCAGTTGCAATTAGCTCCTGGGGGAAGGCTTTCATCTGGTGGGATTTCCATCGTTGGGGGTTGTTTGAGACTGGCGAGCTGGTCTTTCCACAAGGTGATGTGGGCTTCAGATGGGGTTGATTGTAATGGAACAACACTGTTCATGAAGCTCTTCCTTGGCTTTAGGCGGCTGGGTGTGGGTGTATGACCATGTAGAGGGTGCTTCTCATCTGATGTTTGACGGAGTCATTTTTTCTTGCTGGCTACCATTCTTATATCGGGGGAGCAATACCCGCCAGGATATATAGGCTGTTGGTGTTTGTTGGTTTTAAACAACCTGTGATAAGTTGGCAGCTTGTATTCAGAACAGCATCCATCTTCTTAGCATGAGCAGATCTTTCCCATGCAGGGCAGGCGTATTCAGCAGTGGAATAGCAAGGAGCAAGTGCACTGGCTCACAATGTTTTCAAGCTTGCTTCCCATTTTGTGTTAGTGAGCTTATTCAGGATGTTGTTTTGTGTGCTCACTTTTGCCTTTGTCTTATTGATGTGGTTCTTGAAAGAGGCATCTGTCAAGGGTGGCTCCTAAGTAGATAGAGTGCTCGCAATGCATCAGTGTGGCTCCACACCAGGTCACTTTAAGCTGTCGTTTGGCTTCACGGTTCCTGAGGTGGAATGCACAAACTTGTGTCTTTGATGGGTTTACGTGGAGGTGGTTTTCTTCCTAGTAGGATGAGTCCCTCCAAGGCCTCAGAAAGTGTTTTCTCCACGGTGTTAAAATCAGTGCTTTGGGCATTAATGCATAAGTCATCAGCATATATAAAACGGCATGTGACATCATCTATAGGTTGGTCATCCGTGTAGATGTTGTACAGCAGCAGTACAAGCACACTTCACTGAGGAAGGCCATTCTTCTGAAAATGCCACCTGCTGTGCTTCCCACCTAGTTCAACATAGAACCGGCGATTCTGAAGCAGGCTTTCTAACAGCTCTGTTAAGTGAATATCTTTTGTCATCTCTAGGATCTTGGACAGGAGATGTCTATGGTTCACTGTATCGTAAGCTGCTGACAAGTCTACAAAAACAGCAGCTGTTACCATCCCTTGCTCAAAACCATCTTCGATATATTGTTTGAGGTTGAGCAGTTGTCTTGTTGTTGATTTGCTGGGGCGGAAACCTGCTTGCTCTGGAATGATCTTCTCATCTACAGTTGGTGCTATCCTATTGAGTATCAGGAGTTCGAACAGCTTATTGATGTGGCAAAGCAGTGAGATTGGCTGAAAACTCTTAGGATCTGAGGGAATTTTTCCAGGCTTTAATAGTGCTATTACATGTGACTTCTGCTAAATATTAGGTAGCTTGTGTGTTTCCAGACAGTGGTTGAACAATTGTAGAAGCCATTTCTTTGCTTGCTGTCCAAAATGCTTTATCTGCTCCAATGCTATGTTGTCAAGACCAATTGCTTTCTCGTGTTTTAGACTAGCTATACCAATTTCCAGCTCTTCCATGGTAAATGGTCCAGTGAAGCCAGGGTCATTGCTGTACTTCCTATCAAGTTGTGCTCTTGGTTGTTTCTTGTTGGTCTTTCCATTTAGGAGCAACTGGTGTGCAACTTGGTTAGCAGACACATTGGGATGTTGGGCAGTTATCTTGGGATCACCTCCAAGTTTGCGCATGAGAGACTGGGCCTTCTTGCTGTTTACATCATTGACATATAACGTATTAGGAAATGGTTCCAAAACTGCCTTCTGTGGAACACCATTAGTCACCGGCAGCCAACCAGAAAGTGCCCTCTTTATTCTCAATCTTTGCCTCCTGCCAGTTATCCAATTTTCTATCCATGCTGATTTCTTTCCTGTAATACCATGGGCTCTTATCTTGTTTAGTAGCTCAGGTGCACCAGCTTGTCAAAGGCCTTTTGGAAGTCCAAGTAAACATCCTCCACTGATTCCCTTGTGAGTTGAGCTATTCCTTAGAACAAATGGGAAACTGTTTAATCTATTGGGACCACAGTACATTTCTTAACCTAAGTCAATTCTTCTCCCTAGGTGCTCTGGCATCCTCAATACCAAAAGTTGTTGGGCTACTACAGAGCAAGTGACTGTTTCATTTAGGTTAACAACAAAAAGAAACAAAATAAAAGGGGGAAGTTGGTGGGCACGCATAAATGAAGGAGCACAAGGAAACAAAGACAGCAGGATTGTTCTCTTGGGTACTTGCGTGGACCTAACAACTTTTTTCTGCGTAATTTTTAAGATTAAACCATGACCCCAAGTTGTCCACTCTTCTTATTTCCCACTTCAAAATATTCCATCATTACTGCAATCCTTGTGCTGGCTATGAAGGAGGTAAACGCATGACCTCTACAGTTGTAGAAATATCCGATTACCTTTAATAACATTGATTCTTATTCTGTCATGACTTGCCTGCCCTTCCTTCATGTTGGCACTGGAAGTGTAGCAACATTTGTGGGCTGCCCAACACATTTCTTGCTAACTTGATTTGACATAAACAACACATTTCATAATACGTTTTGATGCTTCAGTTGTATATGTGCCAAATAAAGCCTTATCATTTCTCATATCTAGAACCACCAACACTATCATGGAATTGGCACTGACACCATTCATTAGATACACTTAACACTATTTAGAGATAGCACCACTTTCAGAGAAAGTTGCTGTTAGAATTCTCCTGCCTTTTCTATTCCTCCTGCCAATCTAATGCCTCCCCATCTACACATCAATAAGTTGTGATGTAACCACCTTCTAAAGAAGTCTATTCACGTCATTCTCAGCCTTGTGAATGTGGGACAGAGATGCCAACTGTTGTTTAAACTCCGAAGTGCTGAGCTCCTCCAGCTGAGGCATCCAGAAGCACAGAAGGATGCAACACTAAAGGAAACCACTTGGTGCACTGTGTCCACACCGACCAATCCCATTTCCCAGCTGTTGTTTACAGCCTTGCAGGTTATGGCACTTCAATGGCTCATCCAAAGTTTTTTTTTAAAGTGGTTAATGTGTAAGCCTTCAAAACCCTTTCAGACTGTAAGGTCCATACCCAACAATCTTCTCTAAGTAAAAACATTTATTCTCAATCCTCCTCTAATCTCTCTACTGATCAGCTGTGCTGTACCCCACCCAGTTGCTGACCTGTCTATTGATAGAAGACGGTCTCACATTTATATGTCTATCTTCTCCTAATTTTTATAAATATCAATTAAATGTCCCTTTTTTCTCTCAATCCAAGAAAACAACCACAGCCTAGACCGTCCCTCCTCAGAATTTCTAAAGATTAGCTTTATTATTGTTGTCTAGATCAGACATCATCTCCTCTCCACCCTCTCTTTTGTTAATGGTTACCAGCACAGTCCTCCAGTTGGGTCCAACTTATGTGTTATACATTTCCAACATAGCCTTTCTGCTCTTGTACTCTGTGTCTGTGATGGACAGCATAGTAGTGTAGTAGATAGTGCAATGTTTTACAATACCACCAATTACGGTTCAATTCCTATCACTGTCCATAAGGAGTTTGTACATTCTCCCCGTGATTTCCACTGGGTGCTCTGGTTTAGAGTCATAGAATACTGCAGCACAGAAACAGGCCATTTGGCCAATTTAGTCCATGCTAAACCATTAACCTGCCTCATCCCATCGACCTGCACTGGGACCACAGCCCTCCACAGTCCTCCCATCCACGTACCCATACAAATTTCTCTTAAGTGTTGAAATTGAATCTGCATCTTCCACTTACACTCTCACCACCCTCCGAGTAAAGAAGTTCTCCATCATGTTCCCCTTAAACATTTCACCTTCTACCTTTCACCCTTGAACTCGAGTTGTAGTCTCACCGAACCTCAGTGGGAAAAGCCTACTTGTATTTACCCTGTCTATACTCCTCATAATTTTGTATACCTCTATCAAATCTCCCTTCAATCTTCTACATTCTAGGGAGTGAAGTCCTAATCTATTCAACCTTTCCCTACAACTCAAATCCTCAAGTCCTGGCAACATACTTGTAAATTTTCTCTGCAGTCTTTCAATCTTATTCACATCTTTCCTGTAGGTACTGTAGGTGACCAAAACTGGACGTAATACTCCAAACATTCCTCACCAATGTGTTATACAATTTCAACGTAACATTCCAACTCGTGTCCTCAACACATTGTTTTGTGAAGGTCAGTGTGCTAAATGCTCTTTATGACTCTATCTACCTACGACACCATTTTCAAGAAATTATGGATCAGCACTCCTCAGTGCCCTACTGCTCACCTGAAGAGGGCTCTCAGCCTGAATCATCGACTATTTACTCTTTTCCATAGATGCTACTTGACCTACTAAGTTCCTCCAGCACTTTTGTTTGTTGCAATGTAAGACCTAGCTTGGTTGGTCCTCCCGAAAGCCAACACCTCACACCTGTCTGCATTAAATTCCATCTGCCATTTTTCAGCCCATTTTTCCAGCTGGTCCAGATTATGCTGCAAGCTGTGATATTCTTTCTTCACTTTCACTACACCTCCAATATTGCTGTCATCCACAATTTTGCTGATCCAATTTCCCACGTTATCATTCAGATCCAGCACTGATCCCAGCAGCACACCACTAGTCGCAGGCCTCCAATCCGAGATGCAACCATCTATGACCACTCTCTGGTTTCTCCTGTGAAGACAATGTCTAATACGACTTACTGCCTCATCTTAAATGCCAAGCCATTGTACCTTCTTGACCAACCTCCGCATGTGAGACATTGTCAAAGGCCTTGCTGAAGTCCATGCCTTTGTCATCTTTCCTGGTAACATCCTTGAAAAACTCCATAGGATTGGTTAGACATGACTTACCATGCATAAAGCCATGTTGACTATCCCTAATCAGTCCCTGTCAATCCAAATACTTATGTATCCAGTCCTTTAGGCTACATTCCAATAACTTACCCACTACTTAAGTCAGGCTCACCATCCTATAATTTCCCATCGTATTCTCGGTGCCTTTCTTAAACAACAGAGTAGCATTACCTATCCTCTAATCCTCCGGCACCTCACCTGTGGCTAAGGATGTTTTAAATATCTCTGCTAGGGCCCCTGCAATTTCTACACTAATTTGCAGAATCCACCCTAATTTGTCCCAAGACAGGAAACACCTCCTCTTTTGTAATCTGTAAAGGTCCATGACCTTGCTGCTGCTTTGCCTCACACCAATAGACTGTGTCCATCTCCCGAGAAAATACAGATGTAAAAAATTGATTTAAGATCTCCCCATCTCTTTCAGCTCCACACATAGATTACCAATCTGATCTTCCAGAGGACCAATTTTGTCCCTTGGACCAATTTTATACCTACCTATACTTGTTATGAAGCTCTTTCTTTTTCTTAACCAGGGCATCAATATCTCTTGTAAACCAAGGCTCTCTATATCTGTTATGCTTGCTTTTTATTCTGTCGTGCACATACAAACTCTGTACTCTCAAAACTTTTGAAGACCTCGCACTTACTAAGTACACTTCTGCCAGAAAACAACCTGTCCAATTCCACACTTGCCAGATCCTTTCTGATACCATCAAAATTGTCCTTTCTCCAATTTAGAATCTCAACCCAAGAACCAGACGTATATTTTCTCATAATTACTTTAAAACTAATGGTATTATGCCACCTGCCCGCTTTAGTCCCTTCCCTTCTGTGGTATTTGAAACAAAAGAACCCCAGAACACTGAGCTGTCAGTCCTACCCCTCCTGTAACCAGGTCTCACTAACAGCTGCAATGTCATAACTCCACATGCTGAACCAAGCCCTAAATTCATCTGCCTTTCCTACAGAATTTGCATTGAAATACACACAGCTCAGAACGTTACTCCCATCGTGTTTGACCTTTCGATTCCTGACTTTCTCTATAGGCTTAACAACATCTTGCTCCACAACCACTGTACTAACTGTATTGATGCTCCCATTCCCATCCCCCTTCAACTCTAGTTTAACCCCTTCCCCCGTGAAACACTAGCAAACCTCCTGCTAGGATATTAGTTCCCCTTCAGTTCAAGCGCAAACTGTGCCTTCTTCACAGGTCCCATCTTCCCTGGAAGAGTGCCCAATGATGTCAGCAAAAGAAAAGAGTTTCAGGAAGGGGATGCCATGCACACATTTCACTTTACATCAACAGTGCCCAGGTCGAGCAGACTGAAAGCTTCAGGTTCCACGGAGTGAACATCACCAGTAGCCGGTCCTGGTCCAAATATGTACACGTCATGGCCAAGAAAGCACATTGGCATCTCTACTTCCTCAGGAAGCCAAAGAAATTTGCCATGTTCCCATCGATCCTCACCAGTTTTTAATCAATGCTCCACAGAAAGCATCCTATCTGGATGTATCACAGCTTGGTATGGCAACTGCTCTGCCATGATCACAAGAAACTGCAGATAGCTGGAGGCATTGCTCACATCACAGAAACCTCCTCTTTCACTGTACCTTGGTACGTGTGACAATAATAAACCAATTTACCAATTGTGTAACTTGCTTAAAATTGTATATGATTTATGTGTAATTTATATTTTCTTGTGAATGCTGCTTATATGATGCTGAAGCAAGTAAGTTTTGCATAGAAACTGTGTATACATCTATGTGTGGACATGACAATAAACGACATTAATAAACACAATTAATGATGTTCTTCAGAATTTTTGTCCAGTATTGACATCTGGATAGTTGTCCTAAGTCTACTGCTTTGTTCCTTTTCAGACAACAGCACCACATCAGCAACCTTCAAATTCTCTGCCCTGTTAAAACTGAAGTCACTTGGCATCAAAAGGATGGCACTCCAATAACTGTATAAAGGAAGGTAGTTGTGATCAGTGAAGATAAGGGTTTGCCGGAGTTATCCAGGCCCATATGTCTTCATCAGCTTGTATTCTTCTTCATTCATTCAGAGGTGGGAATGGTCAGGAATTACTGCACTCTGTTCGACTCCATTCACAGCTCTTTAAGAGATAGTGGCATTATAACTACTATCTTTCCCAATATTAACATTATGAAAATCACTATTAACCAGAAACCCAACTGGAACAGACACATAAATACCAAGGTGATGCACCATCAAAAACTCTCCGAGATGTGAGGTGAGATACAGGCTTTTATTGGCTGGAAGAAAGAACAAGCAGCAATTGACCACCACACTACATCCTGGAGACTGAGGCCAGGGCTCAGGCCTCAATCGCCTTTATACCGGGGTCAGTGGGAGGAGACACAGGAGCAGTCAGCAGGGGGGGGGGGGGGGGGGGCGTGTCCAGACAGGTATATGTAGTTCACCACATTCACCCCCTCCCCCTTTGTTTTAAAAGAGAGTCCCCATGGAGCGAAGTTTCTTACAAGTATATTTACAGGTTAAGTCTATCAGGTGGTTGAATCTGTCGCTGTGATCTATGTAACACCAGCTGTGATTGCACAGGTGCCGGTGGTGATTGCACCGGATAGAGTGGAGTTCCTTGGGGAGGACCTCCTGCCATCGAGAGACCAGCAACCCTTTTGACTTAAGGGCTAAAAGTGTGGCCTTCCACACTGTGGCATTCTCCCTCTCCACCAGTCCATTTCCTCGGGGATTATAGCTCGTGGTCCTACTAGTAGCAATGCCCCTAGCCAGCAGGTACTGGCGCAGCTCGTCACTCATAAAGAAGGACCCTCTATCACTGTGGATATAGCAGGGATATCCGAACAGAGTGAAGAGCTGGTGCAGGGCTTTTATGATGGACGTGGGCAGGGGATGGCAAAGGGGAACCGCGAGTACTCGTCGATAATGTTGAGAAAGTAGACATTGCGGTCGGTGGAGGGAAGGGGGCCCTTAAAGTCAACACTCAGTTGCTCAAAGGGGCGGGTAGCCTTGATAAGTTGTGCCTTTTCAGGACGATAGAAGTGCAGTTTGCACTCAGCGCAGACTTGGCAGTCCCTGGTCATCATCCTGATGTCCTCAAGGGAGTATGGCAGGTTCCGGGCTTTCACAAAATGGTAAAATCAGGTGACCCCCGGGTGGCAAAGATGTGCGTGGAGGGCGTATAGCTGGTTGAGCTGTGCGCTGGCACACACTCCCCGGGATAGGGCATCAGGGGGCTCATTGAGCCTTCCAGGCCGGTACAGGATATCATAGTTGTAGGTGGAGAGTTCTATTCTCCACTGCAAAATTTTATCATTTTTGATTTTGCCCCGCTGTTGGTTGCTGAACATGAATGCAACTGAGCGCTGGTCAGTCAGCAAGGTGAACCTTTTGCCGGTGAGATAGTGCCTCCAGTGCCTAATAGCTTCCACTATAGCCTGGGCTTCTTTCTCCACCGCGGAGTGCCGAATTTCAGGGCCTTGAAGGATACGAGAAAAGAATGCTACTGGCCTGCCTGCCTGATTGAGGGTAGCAGCCAGCGAGAAATTGGAGGCGCCACTCTCTACTTGGAAGGGAATGGTCTCGTCCTCCGCATGCATGGTTGCTTTGGCAATGTCCCCTTTAATGCGGCTGAAGGCCGCGCAGGCCTCGGCAGAGAGGGGAAATGTGGTAGACTTGACCAGGGGGCGGGCCTTGTCTGCGTAATGAGGGACCCATTGGGCGTAATAGCATAATAGGGAAAGAAGCCCAGGCACCATCTGAGGGCTTTGAGGGTGGTGGGGAGAGGGAGTTCTAACAGGGGGCACATACGGTCGGGATCAGGGCCAATGACCCTGTTCTCCACGACGTACCCAAGTATAGCAAGGCGGGTGGTTCCGAACACACACTCGTCCCTGTTATAAGTAAGGTTCAGGGCTTTGGCCACTTGGAAAAATCATTGGAGGTTGGCGATGTGATCTGACCAGTCGTGACCACAGGTGGTGATGTTATCCAGATAGGGAAATGTGGCCTTCAGTTGGCACTGGTCCACCATCTGGTCCATTTCCCTCTGGAAGACAGAAACACTATTTGTGACACCGAATGGGACGTGCAGGAAGTGATAGAGCCCGCCGCCCGCCTCGAAGGCACCTCTGGGCGGATGGGGAGCTGGTGATAAGCGGATTTCAGATCTATTGTCGAGTACACCTTGTACTGAGCTATCTGGTTGACCATATCCGCAATGCGGGGTAGAGGGTACGCATCAAGCTGTGTGAACCTATTGATGGTCTGGCTATAGTCCACGACCATCCTATTTTTCTGCCTGGTCCAAACAACAACCACCTGGGCCCTCCAAGGACTTGTGCTTGGCTCAATGATCCCCTCCCTGAGCAGCTGCTGCACCTCCGACTGAATGAAGGCCCTATCCCCCACGCTGTACCTCCTGCTTTTAGTTGCCACAGGTTTATAGTTGGGGGTCAGGTTGGCGAACAGCGGTGGGGGAGGGATCTTGAAGCTGGAGAGGCTGCAAGTGGTGTCGGTAGCGCAGCTGTTGGCATGGTGCTGGGTGGGATGTGTGGGTTGGTGTGTGTATGTGGTCAGTAGCGGGGTATATGACGAAGTCCCACAAAACTGAGGATTCCTGACAGTGAGTGGTGGGAGGGGCCCGTCATATGCCGTAGTCATACTTTCGAGGTGGCTCTGGAAGTCCAGCCCCAATAGCACAGGCACGCATAGTTGAGGCATGACGAGTAGCGCAAAGTTCCGATATTCTGTGCCCTGCACCACCAATGCCGCTGCACAACCCCTCCCGGATGTCTGTGGAATGCGACACAGAAGCCATGGTGATCCTCTGGCTTACCCGCCATGTCACGAGTCTGCAGCGTTGCACCGTGTCCGGGTTAATAAAACTCTCATTGCTGCCCCTGTCAAACAGGCAGCTAGTCCTGTGCCCCTCCACCAGGATGTCCATCATTGACCTTGCAAGCTGGTGGGGGGCGCTTTGGTCGAGGGTTATGGAGGCCAGAGTTGAACCGCTGTCTTGGTGCCCGGTAAACACCAGTGGGTCGGGGGCGGGGCAAGCTGGCGGCCCCCATGCCTCGCACGAGGTGGGCAGGCAAGATGGTGGCCCCCATGCCTCACACGCAGCGCTGCCCAACCCCGCTCGTGGTTCAGACTTACAGACCTTGGTGAAATGGCCCTTCTTCCCGCAGCTGGAGCAGGTCACTTCTCGGGCCGGGCAGCATTTTTGGGGGTGCTTTTCGAGTCCACAGAAGCAACACTGCGCGGACTTGCAACTGGCAGCAGCTGTGGTTGGTTTCAGAGAGTTTGTGGACTCGTGACTGGCAGCGGCAGTGGTGAATTGCAGCAGGGGATCGCACGGCTGGACAGCGTCCGCGTTGTGTAGAGCAGCCTCCAGCGTGTCGGCTGTCTCGATCACTGAGCATAAGGTAAGATCGGCATTTTCCAGCAGCCGCTGGCACATGTACACTGACCTGATCCCCGTAACGAAGGCGTCTCGTACTAGCAGCTCCGCATGTTGTTCTGCCGTCAGTCCTCTGCAGTCGCAAGTTCGCATGTGTGTCTGTAGGGCTTGGAGAAACTCGGCACTCGACTCGTCGGGTTGCTGTCGCTGCGTCGCTAAGCGATGTCTTGCGTAGACGGTGTTCACAGGACATAGGTACTGTCTTTTGAGGGCATCCAGTGCCCCTTGGTAGGTTGGCAGGTCTCTGATAAGGGAGAATACTTTTGGACTTACTCTGAATAGTAGTATTTTGTACATTGTGGCAGGCTCAGTCACTGGAATCGCTTCCAAGTAAGATTGGAAGCATGCAAGCCAGAGTTCAAAGGCGTGAGCTGTTTCTGGGGCTTGGGGGTCCAAGTCTAATTTTTCCAGACGTAAAATACTTTCCATGTTTTAAAACTTCCAGCCAATAAAATTGATGCACCATCAATAACTCTCTGAGACGTGAGGCGAGATATAGGCTTTTCTTGGCCGGAAGAAAGAACAAGCAACAATTGACCACCACACTACATCCTGGAGTCTGAGACCAGGGCTCAGGCTCTGATCGCCTTTATACAAGGGTTCGTGGGAGGAGCCACAGTCAGTGGGAGGAGCCACAGGAGCAGTCAGCGGGGGGGCGTGTCCAGACAGGTATATGTAGTTCACCACACAAGGTTACAGAAGCAGATTGGAGGCTGGGTTTCCTATGATAAATCACTCACTTCGTACTATCACAATTTCTGTCACTAACTATAAGGCCCAAGTCTGGAGTGTAATCTAACACCTTCCATCTCCCTGAACGAATATAGTGCTAATAACTCGAAAGAAACTCAACATTACCCAAAGCAACATGTTTGATTGGCCTACCTTCAATTGCCCTAAATATTAATTCCCTCTACCACCACTACACAGTGTGCCATCTACAGAATTCATTGTAATTATTTGTCTAGGCTACACTCCCCTACCAAGCTCTGTGGCTCTACTAGTAAAGACAAGAGCAGTAGCAGCGAGAACCACCACCATCTGCATTTTTTTTCTACATGTGGTGTACAATCCTAAATTGGTAGATGGCTGGTCCTTCAGCATTGTTGCATTGAAATACTCAAGCCCCTTGCCCAATGGCTCTTGGAAGTACCTTCACCAGGACTTGAGTGGTTCAAGAAGGTGGTTCATCTCCACCTTCTCAAGGCAATTGGAAATGGGCAACACACACAGATATTGTTGGTAACATTCAGATAAATATTAGCTAAGATGGTGGCGCGACACAGTTTGCAGCAGCCTCTCTGGAGTTGGTATCTGTTATTTGTCAAACAGGGTGCCATGCACAGCCCTAATCTGATGAAAAACAGACATGGGAGCACGGAGGAACATCTGGAAATCTCCAGGAAGACCTTTTTCATTGCTGCTGCTGTTGTGAGGTCCGGGTCTCTGCTGGGAAGTGTTATACAGGGGTGACAGAGGAGAACCCAAGTGCGGGACACTGGCACGTCAACTCAGTTGGGGAGGCTGGCGAGACCTGAACGTAGAGCAGGAAACCAGAGGAATCTTGACAAGGAGACGGGATTCACAGGGACTCTCTAGAAACCAGAGCAGAACTCAGAACTACCGGCTCTAATTGGAACAGGGAACGAAGTATCACACGAGAATTGACCAACAAACTGGCGACCTGTGATAGAGTCGCCATTGTATTTATTTCCCAGTCTCTGATGAGAGCTAGATGTATGGTAATTGGGTAACTAGCAGTAATTGACTGAAACTGGGGCATAATCAGGGAGAAAGAAGTGTTAAAGGGGAACGGCCAACCGGAACCATGACAGTACTCCCCCTCAATGGGAGCCTCCCGGCGTTCCTCCAGGCCTGTCTGGCTGGTCCCGATGGAAGTCCTGGATGAGGGAAGGGTCTAGGATAAAGGAGCGGGGAACCCAAGAACACTCTTCAGGACCGTACCCCTCCCAGTCCACCAGGTATTGGAGACCCCTGGCCCGACAGTGCACATCTAGCAGTCGTTGGACGGTGTATGCCGGGTGGTTGTCGATGAGCCGGGCAGGGGGAGGAGTCTCAGCTGGGGGACACAAAGGGCTGACAGAGACTGGTTTCAACTGAGACACATGGAAGGTTGGGTGAACACGCATGGACTTTGGCAGCGTGAGGCGGACCACTGTGGGATTGATAATCCTTTCGACTTTGAATGGTCCCAGGAAGCGGGGGGGCGAGTTTCTTAGGTTCGCATTTGTGCGGAATGTCGCTGGAGGAAAGCCACACCATCTGCCCCCGTTGGTACTCCGGTGCTGGAGTCCGGGGTCGGTCGGCCGTTTTCTTATTTCGATTTGTTGATTCGAGTAGGACCGTGCGAGTCTCCTCCCAAATCTTCCGGTACTGATCAACATGGTCCCAAACCGATGGTACCGCGATCTCTTCTCCCTGTGCAGGGAAAAGCAGGAGCGGGGCGGGGTGGTACCCAAGGGAGAACTCGAACGGGGACCTCCCAATGGCAGAGCTCACCAGGGAGTTGTGGGCGTACTCAATCCACGGGAGATGGTCGCTCCAGGTTGATAGGTGGTTTGCCATTACACAACGTATCGTTGCCTCCAGGTCTTGGTTGACCCGTTCTGTCTGCCCGTTCATCTGGGGGTGGAAGCCGGACAACAGGCTGACTGTTGCACCTAAGGCTTGACAGAAGGCCTTCCATACCTGTGAGACGAACTGGGGACCTCGATCAGAGATGATGTCCGCGGGGATTCTGTGAAGACGGGAGATGTGGCGGACAAGAAGATCTGCGGTCTCCTGCACGGAAGGTAGTTTAGGGAGGGCCAGAAAATGCACTGACTTGGAGAAACGATCCACCACAGTGAGTACAGCAGTGTTTCCATGTGAAGAGTGTAGACCGGTGATGAAATCTAAAGTGATGTAGGACCAGGGATGCCCAGGTACAGGTAGGGGACGGAGTAATCCCACAGGTGGACGATGGGAGGCTTTTCCATGGGCGCAGACGGAACATGCAGAAACACAGGAACGGGTGTCAGCATCCAGGGAGGGCCATCAGAAATGCCTCTTCAGGACGGTCAGGGTCCGATCAACTCCGGGATGGCAGGTGAAGCGAGAAGTCTGCCCCACTGTAAGACCGGTGATCGAACAGCATCGGGTACAAAGAGGTGATTGGGAGGTCTGGTGCCTGGGTCCGGTTGCGTCCTTTGGGTCTCTTTGACTTTGGACTCGATCTCCCAGGTGAGGGCAGCCACTACACAGGATGGTGGAAGAGTGGTCTCAGGGTTGGGAAGGTTCTCCTCGGAAACATATTGGTGGGAGAGGGCATCGGGCTTCCTGTTCTTGGACCCCGGACGATAGGTGAGGGAGAACCTGAACCGGCCAAAAAATAGTGCCCAACGTGCCTGGCGGGTATTCAGGTGTTTGGCGGTCTGGATATATTCAAGGTTCTTGTGGTCTGTCCAGACGATGAATGGGTGTTCCGCCCACTCCAACCAATACCTCCACTCTTCCAACGCCAGTTTGACCACTAGTAGCTCCTGGTTCCCCACGTTGTAGGTTCGTTCAGCGGAAGACAGTCGGCGAGAGAAGGCGGCACAGGGATGTAGTTTCTGATCCGGGCCGGAACGTTGGGACAGTACCGCTCCCACCCCAGAGTCAGATGCGTCAACCTCCACAATGAACTGACAGGAGGGGTCTGGTTGAATCAGAATGGGGGCAGATGTGAAACGCCTCTTCAGTTTGGCGAATGCTGAGTCCGCCCCGGAGTTCCAAAGGAAAGGTGTGGTAGGTGAGGTAAGTCGGGTAAGGGGAGCTGCCACCTGACTAGTTTCTGATGAACCGGCGATAGAAGTTCGCAAACCCCAGGAACCGTTGGAGTTGCTGGCGGTCCATGGGTTTGGGCCACTCCGCCACAGCCCAGATCTTCTCAGGAGCAGCTCTCACCTGTCCCCTCTCAATGATATACCCTAGGAAGCTGACCGAGGGAACGTGGAATTCGCATTTTCCTGCCTTTACGAATAATTTATTCTCCCCCAGCCTCTGCAGGACTTGACGGACATGGTGCACGTGTTGCTGGGGACTGCTGGAAAAGATTAGGATGTCATCCAGGTAGACAAACACAAAGCGGTTAATGAAGTCTCTTAGTACATCGTTAATCAAGGCTTGAAAAACTGCGGGGGCATTGGTGAGGCCGAAAGGCAAGACTAAGTACTCGAAGTGGCCTAACGGGGTATTGAAAGCCATCTTCCATTCATCCCCCTCCCTTATCCGGACCAAATGGTAGGTGTTTCGGAGGTCCAACTTCGAGAAGATGGTGGCTACATGAAGTGGCTCGAACACAGAACTTATAAGAGGCAGTGGATACTTGTTCTTAATGGTGATCTGATTTAGGCCTCGGTAATCAATGCAGGGATGGAGAGAGCAATCCTTCTTCCCCTCAAAGAATCCAGCGCCCACCAGGGAGGACAAGGGTCGAATAATGTCTGCCGCGAGAGACTCACTAATATATTTCTCCCTGGCTTCTTTCTCAGGCCAGGACAAGTTATACAGGCGACTGGTAGGTAACGAGGCCCCGGGGCGAAGGTCGATAGCGCAGTCATACGGGCGGTGTGAAGGCAGGGAAAGAGCACATTGCTTGCTGAATACCTGTCCCAGGTCGTGGTATTCTGTGGGAACTGGACAAGTCGAGGGTTTCAAAGACAGGCGAATTTGCTGTATCCTCCCTAGGGGATAGGGCCGACCTCAGACAGGTGGTGTGGCAAAACAGGCTCCAGCTGGCTATCCTCCTGGTAGACCAATCAATGCAAGGATTATGGCGGCGTAACCAGGGGTATCCAAGTACTATCAGGGCTTGAGGAGAGGAGATTAGGTTAAATTGTACCTGCTCCCGATGATTTGCAGAGAGGATCAAAGACAGTGGTGGAGTACGGTGAGTGACTCAAGCCAGAAGTCTTCCGTCCAGTGCCCGGGCTTCCAGAGGGGTAGACAATGGCTCCCGAGGAATTCCGGCCTGGGCAGCTATGTCTTCATCCAACAGATTCCCCTCAGCACCAGGTCTATCAAGGTAGACAAGGGCAGGGACTGTTGGTTGTAGGTTACAGTAGCTTGGATCTGCATTTGGGTTTGGGGAACTGAAGGAAGTGTCGTCTGATTCACCAGAACAGTTGGAGCGGGGGCTACCCTAGGAGCGGAAGGGGAAGAGAGGCTGGCTGAAGATGGTAAGGTGGGCCGTAGGATGACCCGAGGAGCGGGGTGACCGGTCTTTTCTCTCAGACGTTCTCTAAGTCGATTATCTACCTAGTTGGCTTGAGAGACCAAAGAGTCCAGGCTGTTTGCATCATCCCTGGCCGCTAATTCATCTTTTATCTTGTCAGAGAGACCCCATCGAAACACTTCCTGGAGTGCTTCGTCATTCCATCCAGAGTCAGCCGCTAATGTTCAGAACTCTATGGAGTATTTCGCTACGCATCGCGAGCCCTGACAGAGAGTCAGAAGGTGCCGAGCAGCGTCCTTCCCACAAATGGGCTGTTCAAAATCCTTCCTCATTCCGGAGACGAAGGTGGAGAAGGAGGAACAGACCTCTGGCTGGTTGTCCCAGGTCGCGGTGGCCCATGATAAGACATCCCCTCGTAACAGCCCCATGATGTATGCAATTTTTGATCTGTCTGAGCTGTACGTACGTGGTTGTTGCTCAAAAGCCAGACAGCACTGCAGTAAGAAAGCCCGGCACTTCCCTAGGTCCCCAGCACAGGGTTCTGGGTTGGGTACGTAAGGCTCTCGTTTTGATTGTGTTGCTGAGCCAAGGGGCATAGCCATCCCAGGCTGTGCGGTTTGGTCAGACTGGGTTCTTGGAAGGGACGGAGTAAGGGGAGTGGATACCCCGTCAACCTGCTCACTGACCTTTTTACATCCTCAGATAAGGCACAAAGATCTTTCATGACTTCTCTGAGTAGTTGCTCATGTATGCCCAGTAGGGAGCCTGTTGCACCGGGTCCGTGTCCGCTGGGTTCAATCTGGCCAGTTCGTTCTGTTACACGGGGGTGACTGAGGAGAACCCAAGTGCAGGACACTGGCACGTCGACTCAGTTGGGGAGGCTGATGTAGACCTGAACGTAGAGCAGGAAACCAGAGGGATCTTGACAAGGAGACGGGATTCACAAGGACTCTCTAGAAACTAGATCGGAACTTAGAACTAACGGTTCTAATCGGAACAGGGAATGAAGTACCACATGAGAATTGACCAACGAACTGACAACCTGTGATAGAGCTGCCATCGTATTTATTTCCCAGTCTCTGATGAAGGCCAGATGTACGGTAATTGGGTAACTAGCAGCAATTGACTGAAATTGGGGCATGATCAGGGAGAAGGAAGTGTTAAAGAGGAACGGCCAACTGGAACCATGACAGGAAGAACATGCCCCCAAGTCCTCGGGGTCGCGTTGCCGGTGGCGGGGACGTCGTAGTGCGCTCGGCAGAGGATGGTGCTCGGAGAGGCTGTGCCGAAGGGGAAGGTCGGAGGCTCGGAGGTTGGATGGACTTGGAGTCTGCTGCAGTCAGGGCGCTTTCATTGTGTGCTGTGTCTGTGAGGCTGAGTCCGGCAGCGCCGTGGAAGTCCATAGCGGGGCTATTCCCTTCGGCCGCCTGTATGGGATGACGAGTCTATAAGGACTCTGAGGACTTGTGGAAACTGTGTGGTGGTTTCCTTCGAACTTATAGTCTTTTAATATCCTTGTGTAGCGGTGTGCTACACGCAGCGCTAAAATAACGACATGGAGTCAGTAAACTGCAGTTAAAGAAAGATTTTATTCGAACTTCACAGCCTTGCTTTAAAGCCTCCCTGATCCCGCCCTCCCCGGGCGCGGATGATGTAGGGGGCACGTACTCACAATCCCCCGCAGGCTTTTCCCTTTGTTGGTGAAGCAGACCTGGCGTCCTTTTGGGACTGCCTTTGTGTCGGCGCGCTGGCTATTTGTGAGCCGGTTCGAGTGCGCTAGGAAGTGGGTCGCCACATAACCCCCGCCCCCCCCCCAGAACCGGCTATACACCTCCCAATGTTCACAGTCTGGGCCGGACCCTGTTTGGGAGGTCGGACTCTGCGACGCAGTGCCGGAAACTCAACCGGTTGCACCAAGTCCACATGGGCCGGTTTGAGTCGGTCCACCGTGAAAATCTCCTCTCTCCCCCCAACGTCCAGCACAAACGTGGACCCATTGTTCCTGAGCACCGTAAACTAAGCCCCTCATAGGGCTGTTGCAGCGGTGGCCGATGCCCGCCCCTTCGTACAAACACAAACGTACAGTTCTGCAGGTCTTGGGGTACACAGGTCGGGTTCTGCCCATGCTGCGAAGTGGGTATGGGGGCCAGGTTACCGAGCCTCTCGCATGGTCTGCCCAGGACTGCTGCGGGTTCTTCCTCTTGCCCCCTTGGGGTTGGTATGAACTCCCTGGGGACGACCAACTCGTACACCAACTCGGCCGACAAGGCGTGCAGATCGTCTTTGGGCGCCGTGCGGATGCCGAGTAGGACCCAGGGAAGCTCGTCCACCCAGTTAGCTCCTCTCAGGCGGGCCATGAGAGCTGACTTTAGGTGACGGTGGAAACGCTCCACCAGGTCGTTCGACTGTGGGTGGTAGGCAGTGGTGTGGTGCAGCTGTGTTCCCAACAAGCTGGCCATAGCTGACCACAGGCTGGAGGTGAACTGGGCACCTCTGTCGGAGGTAATGTGGGCCGGTACACCAAAGCAGGACACCCAGGTGGCTATCAGTGCCCGGGCGCAAGATTCGGAGGAGGTGTCGGTGAGCGGGATCGCCTCTGGCCATCTTGTGAACCGGTCCATGATAGTCAGGAGGTGCCGCGTCCCATGCAACACTAGCAGGGGGCCCACGATATCCACATGAATGTGGTCAAAACGCCGGTGGGTGGGGTGGAACTGCTGTGGCAGAGCTTTGGTGTGCCGCTGCACCTTGGCCGTCTGGCAGTGCATGCATGTTCTGGCCCATTCACTGACCTGCTTGCAGAGTCCGTGCCAAACGAACCTGCTGGAGACCATCTGGACGGTTGTCCTGATGGAGGGGTGCACTAAGTTATGAATGGAGTCGAAAACACGTCGCCGCCAAGGTGCCGGGACGACGGGACGGGGTTGGCCGGTGGTGACGTCACAGAGTAGGGTCCTCTCACCTGGGCCTACGGGGAGGTCCTGGAGCTGCAAACCGGAGACTCGGGATCTCCTCGTCGGCCTGCTGCGCCTCTGCCAACGCCTCAAAGTCTACCCCTTGGGAAAGGGTATGAATGTTAGGGCGAGAGAGCGCATCCGCCACGACATTGTCCTTACCCGAGACGTGCCGGACATCCGTCGTGTATTCAGAGATGTAGGACAGATGGCGCTGCTGGCGGGATGACCAGGGATCGGACACCTTTGTGAACGTAAAGGAAAGCGGCTTGCGGTCTGTGAACGCGGTGAAGGGCCTACCTTCTAAGAAGTACCTGAAATGCCGGATTGCCAGGTATAGCACCAACAGTTCCCAGTCGAAAGCACTGTATTTGAGCTCGGGTGGCCACAGGTGTTTGCTGAAAAACGCCAGGGGTTGCCAGCGACCCGCGATGAGTTGCTCCAGTACCCCACCGACTGCCGTGTTAGAGGCGTCCACTGTGAGGGCGGTAGGGACGTCCATTCTGGGGTGCACTAGCATCGTGGCGTTTGCCAAGGCTTCTTTCGTTTTAATGAAAGCGGCGGCGGACTCGGTGTCCCAGGTAATGTCCTTGCCCGGACCCGACATCAGGGCGAACAGGGGGCGCATGATTCGGGCAGCTGAAGGGAGGAAGCGGTGGTAGAAATTTACCATACCTACGAATTCCTGAAGGCCTTTGATCATGGTGGGTCGGGGGAAATGGTAAACCGAGTCTACCTCAGCGGGCAGAGGGGTCTTTAGTAATCCTGTGGACCAGGAAGTCAATGGTGTCGAGCCCGAACTGGCATTTGGCCGGGTTGATTGTCAGGGCGTATTCACTCAGTCAGGCGTAGAGTTGACGGAGGTGGGCCAGATGCTCCTGACGACTGCTGCTTGCTATGAGGATGTCATCCAAATAGATGAAAGCGAAGTCCAGGTCGCGTCCCACCGCGTCCATTAACTGCTGGAACGTCTGTGCGGCATTCTTCAGGCCGAATGGCATTCGGAGGAACTCGAAAAGGCCGAACGGGGTAATGAGAGCCGTTCTGGGGACGTCGTCTGGATGCATCGGGAATTGATTGTATCCCCGGACGAGGTCTACCTTGGAGAAGATCCGTGCGCCGTGCGGGTTTGCTGCAAAATCCTGTATGTGCGTCACAGGGTAGCGGTCCGGTGTTGTAGCCTCGTTCAGCCTGCGGTAGTCGCTGCATGGTCTCTAGCCCCATGATGCTTTGGGCACCATGTGCAGGGGGGAGGCCCATGGGCTGTCGGACCGCCGGATGATCCCCAATTCCTCCATCCTCTGGAACTCCTCCTTCGCCAGTCGGAGCTTGTCCGGGGGAAGCAGCCGAGCACGGGCGTGGAGGGGTGGTCCCTGGGTTGGGAAGTGGTGCTGAACGCCGTGTCAGGGCATGGCTGCCGTGAACTGCGGTGCCAGAACCGATGGGAAATCTGCCAGAACTCTGGTGAAGTCGTTGTCGGACAGCTTGATGGAGTCGAGGTGTGGGGCTGGTAACTGGGTTTCTCCCAGGAAGAACGTCTGAAACGTCGTGGGTGTCATAACTCATCAGAAGTAAGACGCTGATCTTGGCACCAGTGTCAACCAAAAAACGGCGCCCCGACCTCTTGTCCCACACATACAGGAGGCTATCCTGATGGCCAGCCACCATAGCCATCAGCGGCGGCTGGCCCTGGCGTTTCCCAGGAACTTGCAGGGTGGGCTACAGCGCTGGGCTTCTGCGCCCCACCGTTGGTGGTAGAAGCACCATTGTTCGTTGGTCTCCTCACCCCTCCCTCTGGGGTTAGTGGGCTCTGTGGCTGGGCCTGGTCTGGTTTGCTGCTGGGAGCATGGCCTGGTGATCTGTGCGACGGACGCCCCACTCTCCTTCTTGGCTTTCCACAGCAAGTCCGCCCAGGCTGCCACCTTCCGGGGGTCGCTGAAATCTGCGTCGGGCAGTAGCAGGTGTATGTCCTCGGGCAGCTTCTCCAGGAATGCCTGCTCAAACATGAGGCAGGGTTTGTGTCCGCCGGCCAGAGACAACATCTCATTCATTAAAGCCGATGGAGGTCTGTCTCCCAAGCCATCAAGGTGCAGTAAACGGGCAGCCCGCTCGTGCCGTGAGAGTCCGAAAGTCCTTATGAGCAGGGCTTTGAATTCCGTATACTTGCTGTCTGCTGGGGGAGACTGTACGAACTCCTCAACCCGGGCCGCTGTGTCCTGGTCGAGGGAGCTCACCACGTAGTAGTAACATGTATCCTCTGAGGTTATCTGCTGAACGTGGAATTGGGCTTCTGCTTGCTGGAACCATAGGTGAGGTCGCACTATCCAGAAGCTTGGCAGTTTCAACGAAACCGCATGAACAGATGCGGCGTTGTTCATCTCCGGTCCAAAAATCGTTTGGACCATTGGGGTCACCAATTGTAGCGGTGTGCTACACGCAGCGCTAAAATAACGACATGGAGTCGGTAAACTGCAGTTAAAGAAAGATTTTATTTGAACTTCACAGCCTTGCTTTAAAGCCTCCCTGATCCCGCCCTCCCCGGGCGCGGATGCTGCAGGGGGCACGTACTCACAATCCCCCGCAGGCTTTTCCCTTTGTTGGTGAAGCAGACCTGGCGTCCTTTTGGGACTGGCCTTTGTGCCGGTGCGCTGGCTATTTGTGAGCCGGTTCGAGTGTGCTAGGAAGTGGGTCGCCACACTTGGGCTATTTTTACTGTGCCCATGGTCTGTTTTTTATCAATTGTTTGCACTGTTGTAACTACATGTTGTAACTATGTGGGCTTGTGTAGGTCTTGTAGCTTTAGTTTTTGGCTTGTTGGGTGATAGAGATGGTCTCCTGACTTGGCGTGTCTGGGTAGTCTTGTTCTGTCTGGTGGGATTGGAGCTCCTTTCCGGGGAATGTGCTAAGATGGTAGCACGATATTAATATGTAGCAGCCTCCCTTGACTCTGGATTTGGGGATTGCCAAACATTATGTGGATTTTCTGGTGTAGTCTGTTTTGTCATGTGCTTTTGTGTTATTATTCTGGAGGAACATTGTTTCATTTTTTAACTACATTGCAGTTGTGGTTTCTAAATGACAATAAACTGAAATTCAATTCAATTCAATTATTTTGGTCACCTAGGCTTCGCCTTCTGGAACTCCCCATTTAAATCTGTCCACCCCTTTCAGTTCCTGCAGTAATGAGAGTGTTATAAACAAACTTTTTTATTTGGAAAGAAGTTGCCCATTCACAGTACTCATAATGAGCAAGAGTGTTAATTGGAAAGATAAGTAAAGCATAAGGTCTTGATTAATAAGGTCGATGATGCCTTGAAGTATATAGACGTAAGCCACTAACAGAATGAGAAAACTTGTTTTCTTTATCAAAGATGAGCAAAACTAACTTAGTTGGCAAAATAAAGTCTTGACTGATATTATTTTTGGAAACAAGGGAGACTAGCTCAGTGGAAACATAAAAAACTCCCTAAATATCTAAAATTAAGAAATATTTAATTTTAGAATTCTAGTTGACTGGTATGCGTAGATTAGAAAAGAAGTGCAGGCTTTCTTGATTATATAAAAAATAAGTAATAAAGAAAGAATAAGTAAATTTAGGAAGGACAACAAAATTCAAGGGGTGTATAGCCCGATGGGAGTTCAGGGAGCTGGGTTAAGCACAATAGGCAGCGATTTAAACAGAGAGAGGAGAATTGGGCTAAAAATTCTATATTGTCAGAAATAAGGCGGATGAGCTTGAAGCTCAGGTGCGAATGGGTAACTATGATGTTGTTGGGATAACGGAGACATGGCTGCAGGAAGATCAGACCTGGGAAATGAATGTACGAGGGTATACATGCTATCGTAGGGACAGAAATATGGGCAGAGGGGGTGGGGTGGCCCTGTTGGTGAGGAACGAGATTCAGTCCTTTGCAAGGGGGAACATAGGATCAGGAGAAATAGAGTCTGTGTGGATAGAGCTGAGAAACAGTAAGGGCAAAAAGACCCTAATGGGTGTTGTCTACAGGCCACCAAACAGTAGCATGGATATTGGGTGCAAGTTGAATAGGGAGTTAACATTGGCATGTGGCAAAGGTAATGTCACAGTAGTTATGGGGGATTTCAACATGCAGGTGAATTGGGAGAATCAGGTTGGTGCTGGACCCCAGGATAGGGAGTTTGTAGAGTGCCTACGGGATGCATTCTTGGAACAGCTTGTACGAGAGCCGACCAGGGACAAGGCTATTCTGGATTTAGTCTTGTGTAATGAACAGGACTTGATAAGCGATCTTGAAGTAAAGGAGCCATTAGGAGGTAGTGACCATAATATGATGTTTTTATCTGCAAGTTGAGAAGGGCAGATCGGAGGTGTCAGTGTTGCAGTTGAACAGGGGAAACTATGGAGCCATGAGGAAGGAGCTGGCCAAAGTTAAATGGACGGATATTCTAGCAGAAAAGACAGTGGAACAGCAATGGCAGGTATTCTTGGAAATAATGCACAAGGTGCAAAATCAGTTCATCCCCCGGAGAAGGAAGGATTCAAAGGGGGGAAATGGGCCACAGTGGTTGACAAAGGAAGTCAGAGATTGCATAGCATTAAAAAAAAAGGAAGTATGACAGAGCTAAGGTGAGTGGGAAGACAGATGATTGGGAAATTTTTAAGGAACAGAACTTAACTAAAAAGGCAATACAGGGAGAAAAAATGAGGTATGAATGCAAGCTAGCCAGGAATATAAAGGAGGATAGCAAAATCTTTTTTAGGTATGTGAAGAGAAAGAAGATAGTTAAGAACAATGTTGGGCCCTTGAAGAATGAATTGGGTGAAATTGTTATGGGAAACAGAGAAATGGCAGAAGAATTTAATAAGTACTTTAGATCTGTCTTCACTAGGAAAGACACAAGCAATCTCCCAGATGTATGGATGGGCCAAGGACATAGGGTAACAGAGGAAATGAAACAGATTGACATTAGGAAGGAAACGGTGATGAGTAGACTGATGGGACTGAAGGCTGACAAATCCCCAGGTCCAGATGGTCTGCATCCTAAGATACTAAATGAGGTGGCCTTGGAAATTGCAGATGCATTGGTAATCATTTTCCAATGTTCCTTAGATTCAGGATTGGTTCCTGAGGATTGGAGAATGGCTAATGTTATCCCACTTTTTAAGAAAGGAGGGTGGGAGAAAACTGAGAACTATCATCCTGTCAGCCTAACATCAGTAGTGGGGAAGATGCTAGAGTCCATTATTAAAGATGAAATAGTGGTATATCTAGATAGCAGTGATAGGATTGGGCTGAGCCAGCATGGATTTACCAAGGGCAAATCATGCTTGACTAATCTATTGGAGTTTTTTGAGGATGTAACCAGAAAGTTAGACAAGGGAGATCCAGTGGATGTACTATACCTCGATTTTCAGAAGGCATTTGATAAGGTCCCACATAGGAGATTGGTGGGTAAAATCAGAGCTCATGGCATTGGGGGGAAGATATTGACATGGATAGAAAACTGGTTAGCAGATAGAAAACAAAGGGTAACAGTGAAAGGGT
Source organism: Hypanus sabinus (assembly GCF_030144855.1). Classification (NCBI taxonomy): domain Eukaryota; kingdom Metazoa; phylum Chordata; class Chondrichthyes; order Myliobatiformes; family Dasyatidae; genus Hypanus; species Hypanus sabinus. Next base: position 34,344,324 of record NC_082719.1, on the reverse strand, counting down.
GTTTCTCGGAACGGCAGGTGGTGACTTGTGGGGTGCCACAGGGTTCGGTATTGGGACCACAGCTGTTTTCAATTTACATCAATGATTTAGATGAAGGCATTGAGAGTAACATCAGCAAGTTTGCTGATGATACTAAGCTGGGTGGCAGTGTGACATGTGATGAGGATGTTAGGAGAATTCAGGGTGACTTGGATAGGCTGGGTGAGTGGGCAGATACTTGGCAGATGATGTTTAATGTGAATAAGTGTGAGGTTATCCACTTTGGGAGTAAGAACAGGAAGGCAGATTGTTATCTGAATGGTGTAGAGTTAGGTCAGGGAGAAATACAAAGAGATCAAGGAGTCCTTGTTCATCAGTCACTAAAGGTGAATGAGCAAGTGCAGCAGGCGGTGAAGAAGGCTAATGGAATGTTGGCCTTTATTACAAAGGGAATTGAGTACAAGAGCAAGGAAATCCTCTTGCATTTGTACAGAGCCCTGGTGAGACCACACCTGGAGTATTGTGTACAGTTTTGGTCTCCAGGGTTAAGGAAGGACATCCTGGCTGTAGAGGAAGTGCAGCGTAGATTCACGAGGTTCATTCCTGGGATGTCTGGACTGTCTTATGCAGAGAGGTTAGAGAGACTGGGCTTGTACATGCTGGAATTAAGGAGATTGAGAGGGGATCTGATTGCAACATAAGATTATTAAGGGATTGGACAAGATAGAGGCAGGAAATATGTTCCAGATGCTGGGAGAGTCCAGTACCAGAGGGCATGGTTTGAGAATAAGGGGTAGGTCATTTAGGACAGAGTTAAGGAAAAACTTCTTCTCCCAGAGAGTTGTGGGGGTCTGGAATGCACTGCCTCTGTAGGCTGTGGAGGCCAATTCTCTGGATGCTTTCAAGAAGGAGCTACATAGGTATCTTATGGATAGGGGAATCAAAGGATAAGGGGACAAGGCAGGAACCGGGTATTGATAGTAGATGATCAGCCATGATCTCAGAATGGCGGTGCAGGCTCGAAGGGCTGAATGGTCTACTTCTGCACCTATTGTCTATTGTCGATAACTGTGAACAGTGAACAAGCTCATCAGACTTCTGTCCTCGGATTGGAATCGCAATCAGTGCCAAGGACATCTTAGATTCTTCAGGCCAGTCATTGTAAATTGGAGTCCTTGATGAGCAGAAGAGCACAAGACTTGCTGCTGTATTGAATATTCTGTACTCTGTTTTAGAATTATTGTTTTATTAATCCTTTGCAAAACTTAGTAGAAGGGTATGGGACTTGAGTTGAAATGAACTAAATTGACTTTATTTCTTACATTCTTCACATTAATGAGTAGTAAAAATCTTTAAGTTATGTCTCTGAATGTGCAATGTGCAATTTATAGCAATTTGTAATAAACAGTATGTACAACAGGATAGTCAAATTAGCATAGAAATGCAATTGTATCAGCATGAATTAATCAGTCTCATGGCCTGGTGGAAGAAGCTGTCCCGGAACCTGTTCGCGCTGGCTTTAATGCTGCAATACCATTTCCCAGTTTAAAGCAGCTGGTACAGTTTATGGTTGGGGTGACTCGGGTCTCCAATGATCCTTTGGACCCTTGTTACGCACCTGTCTCTGTAAATGTACTAAATAGCGGAAAGTTCACCTCTACAGATGCACTGGGCTGTCCGCACCACTCTCTGCAGAGTCCTGCGATTAAGGGAGGTACAGCTCCCATACCAGGCAGTGATGCAGTCAGTCAGTATGCTCTCAACTGTGTCCCTGTATAAAGTCCTTTGGATTTGGGGACTATACCAAACATCTTTAATTGTTTGAGGTGTACAAAGCATTCTTGTCCTTTTTTTCACCACACAGCCAGTTACGTACAGACCACGTGAGATACTCAGTGATGTGTATGCCAAGGAACTTAAAGTTTTTCACCCTCTCGACCCCAGATCCATTGAAGTGTTGCTCTTTTATCACTTATTTCACACATTGTTTTAGACTTAGTGTTTATCTCTTTGTTTCTTTTTCCTTATCAATTACTATATTCTAATAAAATACCCTGCAAGAACTTTAGAGTGTTCCTTCTCCCTCATTGATCAAAACATGGTTAAGTGCCTTATATCTACCATGAGTGTCATCACATTCCATCCACATACCTAAACTTTCTTGATAATAATTTTCTCGCTTCTGTTGTTCACTTTCCTTATTTACATCTTTGGATTACACATTCTGACATTTCCAGTAACACTGCTAAATACATGCCCGTTGTTGCTTTAACTGAGCCTTACCTGAGTATCAGTAGAAATGCCTCTCCAGATGGTTCCATTATAAGGATCATTAAATACTAAGTGCATTGTGAAATGAACATTGTTACATTGCAATGATACCTTAATAGTTTTAAATATAATACTTTATCCATAAATATTAACAAAACAGATCGAGATTCATGCATTTAATTGAATTATGAATACAACAGATGTTAATGACCATTTAATAAACTCACCATAGACATAAGTTTAATGTTCTATAAATTCTTTGATGTACATTTACATCATTAAATCATTGACATTTATTTGTTCAGCACTGTACTGCAATCTACTTTGAAGCAGACTGTCACAAACAATATGATGAAAAACTGGCCATAATCATTGCACAAGCACCATTTACTGAAGAATGTCCAACTATTATTGTAGTCACTGGATATTTCAAAACATGGAGTGACAGGTTAGACATAATTGTTTCGAGCTACCTTTCACAGTTGAAGTAATTAATCTATTCAGCTTTCTTCAAGATTGCAACTGCTGAATAACGCCTCTGATGAACTTTCATACACTTTGTCACTGCCAGCAGTTCACGAATGGTATCAGCCTAACATTTCATCCTGTGCTTAGATACAAGTTAGATTAAAGTTCAGTCAGGCAATGGAGGAGAATGCAGAAAGGATAAGAAGATAGAGAAAGAACAGCATCAAAGTAAGATGAAACAAAAATGAATCATCAATTGACATTTTTTTATTTATGTACCCTGCAAGGATGTTGCCAGTACCTGAGGGTCTGAGTTATAGGGGGAAGTTGGACAGCCTAGGAGACTGAAAGGTGATCTTATAGAGGTGTATAAAAATTGTTTCAATACATTTCATATACAAAATTAGCATTTTGTAGTGCTCAATAATTGTGCTATATTGTTATGTTATAGACGTGTGCTTATTGTTGTGTGATGCATTAATAAACATGAGTTGCACTTCTGTTATGCTTGGTATAATTGTAAAGTGATGTCATTTTTACTAATATGCTTGCTGAAAATATTTTATTTAATCTATAATAATTGTGTGCCAAACTTGCCAGGTTGCTTGTTGCTGGTCATATCTATGTGTTTCATTGAAATACTTACAGGCAAAAGTTTGTCACAATTTCTTGTTAAATTGTCATACATTGTATCATATTTTGAGGATAGAAAACAGATCAAAGCTAAGAAAGTGAAGAATTCAGCTTTAATGAATAGGAAAACTTATAGCTATTTAAATTGATTGCTGCTATTCCAAATAATCATTAGACAAGGGTAGTAGTTTCAATAGACTAGAATTCATAAAAAATTGTATTTTGATTTGAACTAGTAACTTCAATCAAAATTAAACAATGGGTATGAAAAAATGCTTGAAAAAACAAACCTATGTCATTTGTCTGAACAGCAAAAGTGTAAAAGCTTCAACGATAATAGACAATATCACAGTATTCTTGATTGTTTAATGCCGTTTTCACAATTCCAATCTAATATCTGGCAATGGAAATGCATATTACACCCAGTTCTGTGGACAAACCAATAATCCTTAATGATTGCAGGTTCAATCAATCATAAGAAATCTTTTATAGAACTAAATGAGGTTGATTTCAGCAATTGTACTAACTAATGATGAAGTACAGTGGCATGCAAAAGTGTGAGCACCCCTGGTCAAAATTTCTGTTACTGTGAATAGCTAAGCGAGTAAAAGATTAACTGGTTTCCAAAAGGCATAAAGTTAAAGATGACACATTTCTTTATTATTTTAAGCAAGATTACTTTTTTTATTTCCACCTTTTACAGTTTCAAAATAACAAAAAAGGAAAAGGACCCGAAGCAAAAGTTCGGGCACCCTGCATGGTCAGTACTTAGTAACACCCCCTTTGGCAAGTATCACAGCTTGTAAACGCTTTCTGTAGCCAGCTAAGAGTCTTTTATTTCTTGTTTGGGGGATTTTTGCCTATTCTTCCTTGCAAAAGGCTTCTAGTTTTGTGAGATTCTTGTGCCGTCTTGCATGAACTACTCTTTTGAGGTCAATCCACAGATTTTCGATGATGTTTAGGCCGGGGGACTGTGAGGGCCATGGCTTGCACCTCGAGGTAGTGCATTGTGGATTTTGAGCTGTTTTTAGGATCATTATCCTGTTGTTGAAGCCATCCTCTTTCCATCTTCAGCTTTTTTACAGTTGGTGTGATGTTTGCTTCCAGAATTTGCTGGTATTTAACTGAATTCATTCTGCCCTCTACCAGTGAAATGTTCCTTGTGCCACTGGCTGCAACTCAAGCCCAAAGCATGATCAATCCACCCCCGTGCTTAACAGTTGGAGAGGTGTTAGAAACATAGAAAACCTACAGCACAATACAGGCCCTTCGGCCCACAAAGTTGTACCAAACATGTGCCTACCTTAGAAATTACTAGGCTTACCTATAAGGCCTCTATTTTTCTAAGCTCCATGTATCTATCCAAAAGCCTCTTCAAAGATCTATCATATCCACCTCCTCCACTGTTGTTGGCAGCCCATTCCACACAATCACCACTCTCTGAGTAAAAAACTTACCCCTGACATTTCATCTGTACCTACTCCCCAGCACCTTAAAACTGTGTCCTCTTGTGGTAACTAATTCAGCCCTGGGAAAAAGCCTCTGACTATCCACACAATCAATGCCTCTCATCATCTTATGCACCTCAATCAGGTCACCTCTCATCCTCCGTCGCTTCAAAGAGAAAAGGCCAAGTTCACTCAATCTATTCTCATAAGGTATGCTCCCTAACCCAGGCAACATCCTTGTAAATCTCCTCTGCACCCTTTCTATGGCTTTCACATCCTTCCTGTAGTGAGGCAACACAGTACTCCAAGTGGGGTCTGAGCAGGGTCCTATATGGCTGCAACGTTACCTCTTGGCTCCTAAATTCAATTCCATGATTCAGAAGGCCAATATACCGTACACCTTCTTAACCACAGAGTCAACCTGCACAGCTGCTTTGAGCGTCCTATGGACTCGGACCCCAAGATCCCTCTGATTCTCCACAGTGCCAAAAGTCTTACCATTAATACTATATTCTGCCATCATATTTGACCGACTAAAATGAACCACTTCACACTTATCTGGGTTGAACTCCATCTGCCACTTCTCAGACCAGTTTTGCATCCTATCAATGTCCCGCTGTAACCTCTGACAACCTTCCACACTATCCACAACAAATTTGTGTAATCAGCAAATTTTCTAACCCATCCCTCCACTCCCTCATCCAGGTCATTTATAAAAATCATGAAGAGTAAGGGTCCCAGAACAGATCCCGGAGGCACTCCACTAGTGACTCTCCTCCATGCAGAATATGACCCATCAACAACCACGCTTTGCCTTCTGTGGGCAAGCCAGTTCTGGATCCACAAAGCAATGTCCCCTTGGATCCCATGCCTCCTTACTTTCTCAATAAGCTTTGCATGGTGTACCTTATCAAATACCTTGCTGAAATCCATGTACACTACATCTACTGCTCTTCCTTCATCAATGTGTTTAGTGACATCCTCAAAAAATTCAGTTAGGCTGATAAGGCATGACCTGCCCTTGACAAAGCCATGCTGACCATTCCTAATCATATTATACCTCTCCAAATTTTCATAAATCCTGCCTCTCAGGATATTCTCCATCAACTTACCAACCACTGAAGTAAGACTCACTGGTCTATAAATTCCTGGGCTATCTCTACTCCCTTTCTTGAATAAAAGAACAACATCCACAACCCTCCAATCCTCCAGAATCTCTCCCGTCCAGATTGATGATACAAAGATCATCGCCAGAGGCTCAGCAATCTCCTCCCTCGCCATCCACAGTAGCCTGGGATACTTCTCATTTGGTCCTGGCGACTTAACCAACTTGATGCTTTCCAAAAGCTCCAGCACATCCTCTTTCTTAATATCTACATGCTCAAGCTTTTCAGTTTGCTGCAAGCCATCACTACTATCACCAAGATTCTTTTCCATAGTGAATACTTAAGTAAAGTATTCATTAAGTACCTCTGCTATCTCCTCCGGTTCCATACACACTTTCCCACTGTCATACTTGATAGGTCTTATTCTTTCATGTTTTATCTTCTTGCTCTTCACATAATTGTAGAATGCATTGGGGGTTTTCCTTAATCCTGCCCACAAAGGCCTCCTCATGGCCCCTTCTGGCTCTTCTAATTTCCTTCTTCAGCTCCTTCCTATTAGCCTTATAATCTTCTAGATCTCTAACATTACCTAGCTCTCTGAACCTTTTGTAAGATTTTCTTTTCTTCTTGACTAGATTTATTACAGCCTTTGTACACCACGGTTTCTGTACCTTACCATAACTTCCCTGTCTCATTGGAACGTACCTGTGCAGAACTCCACACAAATATCCCCTGAACATTTGCCACATTTCTTCCATACTTTTCCCTGAGAACATCTGTTTCCAATTTAAGCTTCCAATTTCCTGCCTGATAGCCTCATAATTCTCCTTACTCCAATTAAACACTTCTCTAACTTGTCTGTTCCTATCTCTCTCCAATGCTCCTGTAAAGGAGACAGAATTATGATCACTATCTCCAAAATGCTCTCCCACTGAGAGATCCGACACCTGACCAGGTTCATTTCCCAATACCAAATCAAGTACAGCCTCTCCTCTTGTAGGCTTATCTACATATTGTGTCAAGAAACCTTCCTGAACAAACCTAACAAACTCCACCCCATCTAAACCCCTCGCTCTAGGGAGATGCCAATTGATATTTGGGAAATTAAAATCTCCCATCATGACAACTCTGTCATTATTACACCTTTCCAGAATCTGTTTCACTATCTGCTCCTTGATATCCCTGTTACTATTGGGCAGCCTATAAAAAACACCCAGTAAAGTTATTGACTCCTTCCTGTTCCTAACTTCCACCCACAGAGACTCTGTAGCCAATTGTTCCATGGCATCCACCTTTTCTGCAGCCGTGACACTGTTTCTGATTTCATTGGCCTTTGTAGCAATCCTACAAGCAGTTCTCTCAGAAAGTTTTCTTGGTCTGCTAGACCTCAACTTGACCTCCACTGTTCCTGTTCACTGCCATTTTTTAATTACATTATGAATTGTGGAAATGGCGACCTGAAAACACTTTGCTATCTTCTTATAGCCTTCTCCTGCTTTGTGGGCATCATTTATTTTAATTTTCAGAGTGCTAGGCAGCTGCTTAGAGGAGCCCATGACTGCTGATTGTTGGGACAAAGTTTGAGGATTCAGAGTATTTATAAAGCTTTGAAATTTGTCTTTCCTAACGATGACTGTGAACAAGCCATAGCCCTAACAAGCTAATTAAGGACTGAGACTTTGGTAAAAGTTACCTGACAGTTCAAATTTCTTGGGGTGCCCTAACTTTTGCATAGTGCTCCTTTCCTTTCTTTCATTCTAAAATTGTACAAAACAAAAATAATGCACTCATCTTGCTTAAAATGTTGAAAAGAATGTTTCATCTTTAACTTTACGACTTTTGGAGATCAGTTCATCTTCTACTCACTTAACTATTCACAGTAACAGAAATTTTGACCAGGGGTGCCCAAACTTTTGCATGCCACTGTACGTGCATGGGAAGATTTGATGAGACCTTAACAATGGAAGCACTGAATTTCATTCAGCTCAGAGCAATTGGGTGTTGTTAATGTAGTGCTATGCTTTCCTGCACAAGCAATCATTTATGTTGAATGTTCTTCTTTGAGTCATTGTGTAGGTGGGGGAGGAGGAGGGAGAGGTAAGGGGTGAATAGGTGTTGGGGTTACTGTGGGAGAGAGAGGGAATCTCCGAGGGAATTTACAGCATTGGGCATGTGTCCACTTTCACCCTGTAACACAGAGGTATATAGAATTATGAGGGACATAGATAGAGTGCATCATCTTTCTTGCCGGGAAAGGAAATCAAACAGTAGAGGACATAGGTTTAAGGTGAGGGGGAAAGATTTAAAATGGACCCTAGGGACAACTTCTTCATGCACAGGGTGGTGTGTATATGGAATAAGCTGCTGGAGGAGGTGGTTGAAGCAGGTATGATAATAACATATAAAAGACAATTGAGCAGGGACACAGATAGGAAAGGTTTAGGGTTATGGGCCAAACATAGGTACATGGGACTAGCTTAGATGGGCAATTTTGTAGGCTGGATGAATTGGATTGTTGCAGTTACACAAGCTGTTGATGAGGCTACATTTAGAATACTGTGTTCTGTTTTAGACAGTCTGTCTTAAGCATACAAAGAGTACAGAGAATACTTACAAGGATTTTGCCAGTACCCGTGAAACTGAGTTATAAGGGGAAGATGGACATGCTCGGAATTTTTTTCCTTTGTGAGTAGAAGAATGAGGGGCGATCTTACAGAGGTGTAAGATCTTGAGTGGAATCAATGAGGTGAATGTGCTCAGTAACAAGAAAATCTGCAGATGTTGAAAATCTGAGAAACACACACAAAATGCTGGAGGAACTCAGCAAGACAGGCAGCATCTATGGAATAAAGTACAGTCAACATTTTGGGCCAAAACCCTTTGGCAGGACTGGAGAAAAAAAGCTGAGGAGTAGATTTTAAAGGTGTCAGGAGGGGAGAGAGAAACGCTGGGCGATAAGTGAAATAGAGGGGGAGGGATGAAGTGAAGAGCTAGGAAGTTGATTGGTGAAAAAGACATAAGCCCAAGGAGGAAAGAAGAGTGGGGGGAGGATCACCAGAGGGAGGCAATGGGTGGACAAGGGGGTAACATGAGAGAGGAACATGGGGATGGGAAATGGTGAAGGAGGGGTGGAAGCATTACTGGAAGTTTGAGATAACGATGTTCATGCCATCAGGTTGGAGACTACCCAAATGCAATATAAGGTGTTGTTCCTCCAACCTAAGTGTGGTGTTATCCTGATGGTGGAGGAGGCCATAGATAGACATCTCAGAATGAAAACGGGAAATGGAATTTAGATGGGTGGCAACTGGGAGATCCCGCTTGTCCTTGCGAATGGAGAGTAGATGCTTGGCGAAGTGGTCTCCCAATCTACGTCGGGTCTCACTGATATACAAGAGGTTACACAGGGACCACCAAACACAGTATATGACCCCAACAGACTCACAGGTGAAGTGTCGCCTCACCTGGAAGGACTGTTTGGAGCTCCGAATGGTAGTGAGAGAGGAGGTGTAGGGGCAGGTGAACCACTTGTTCCTCTTGCGAGGGTAAGTGCCAGGAGGGAGATCGGTGGGAAGGGACGCATGGACAAGGGAGTCTTATAGGGAGCGACCCCTATGGAAAGCAGAAGTGGGGTGGAGGAAGACTTGTTTGGTAGTGGGATCCAGTTGGAGGTGGCGGGCGTTTCGGAGAATTACATGCTGGATGCAGAAGCTGGTGCGGTGGTAGGTGAGGACAAGAGGAATCCTATCCCTGGTAGGGTGGCAGGTGGATGGGGTAAGAGCAGATATGCATGAAATGGAAGAGATGTAGTTGAGGGCAGCATTGATGGTGGAGGAAGGGAAGCCCCTTTCTTTGAAAAAGGAAGACATCTCCTTCGTTCTAGAATGAAAAGCCTCATCCTGAGAGCAGATGCAGCGGAGACGGAGGAATTGAGAGAAGGGGATGTTTTTTTAACAGTAGCAGGGTGGGGCGAGGTATAGTCCAGGTAGCTCTGAGAGTCCATTGGTTTATAATAGACATTAGTGGATAAGCTGTCTCCAGAGTAGAGACAGTGAGATCGAGAAAGGGAAGGGAAGTGTCGGAAGTGGACCAGGTGAATTTGAGCGCACAGTGAAAATTGGAGGCAAAGTGGATGAAATGAACGAGTTCAGCACAGGTGCAGGAAGCAGCATCAATGCAGTCATTCATGTAGCATAGGAAAAGTGCAGGACGGTCACCTTTGTAGGCTTGGAACGTAGACTGTTCCAAGTAGCTGACAAACAGGCAGGCATAGCTGGGACCCATGCGAGTATCCATGGCTACCCCTTTTGTTTGAAGGAAGTGGGAGGATTCAAAGGAGAAATTATTTAGAGTGAGGACAAGTTCTACTAGGCAGAGGAGAGTGATAGTGGAGGGGAACTGGTTGGGTCTGATATCCAGAAAGAAATAGAGAGTTTTGAGACCTTACTGATGGGGGATGGAGGTGTATAGGTGCTTCACCTGCCTCTACACCTCCTCCCTCACTACCACAACAGTCCTTCCAGGTGAGGCAACACTTCACCTGTGAGTCTATTGGGGTCATATACCGTGTTCAGTGCTCCTGGTGTGACCTCTTGTATTTCAGTGAGACTCAACGTAGATTGGGAGACCGCTTTGCCAAGCATCTAAGCTCCAACCGTCAGAATAAGTGGGATCTCCCAGTTGCTACCCATTTAAATCCCATTTCCCATTCCGATGTGTCCATCCACGGCCTCCTCCATTGTTCTTCTTTCTTCCATGCTCTTCTGTCTCTTTCACCAATCAACATCCTAGCTCTTTGCTTCATCCCTCCCCCTCCAAGTTTCACCTATCACCTGGTGTTTCTCTCTCCTCTCCCTCCCCCCACTTTGCAAATCTACTCCACAGCTTTTTTTCTCCAGTCCTGTAGAAGGGTTTCGGCCCGAAACGTCGACTGTACTTTTTTCCATAGATGCTGCCTGGCCTGCTGAGTTCCTCCAGCATTTTGAATGTGCTCAGTCTTTTTCTCACGGTAGGAGAATCAAGAACTATGGGGCATAGGTTTAATTGGGTGAAGATAGATTTAGTAGGATCTTGAAGAGTAGCTAAGTATCTGGAATAAGCTGCCAAAGGAAGTGGTTTAAACGGTTACAATAACAAGATTTAAAAGACATTTGGACATTTATCTGGATAGGAAAGGGTTAAACAGATTTGCACCAAGCACAAGCAAATGGGACCGGCGTAGGTGGGCATCCTGGTGGCATGAACGAACTGCACCAAAGGGCCTGTTTCCATGCTGTATAACTCTATGAATCCATTTGACAAGGCTAGAATTCTCAGTATGATGGATGATACTGTCCCTACCTCCTTCCTAACACATGCCTGTGAGTGTCAGAGATGCCTCCTGGACACCATAGCTGCTTATTATATATCTGCTGAGGTTATAATGGTAGAATTGCAAAAGGCCACTCACTATGAATGTCTGAGTATTGCTCCTGAAACATGAGTTATATGCAGTTCATGAAATATGGAGAATGATTAGTCCATTGAATTCAAACCTAAGCCAATCCTATCCTTTCAATACTATTGCTTCTACCTTTGATTTGCAAAATAACTACATTGCGATTTTGGACAGCAATCTATAATTTACACTCAGACTTTGAACAAGAGTGATCAGTAATACAAGTGATATAATTTGGACTGCTGTACCCTGCATATACTTGGTTTCTAGAAATTGGTTAATGTGTACCTGTCATTGAACCACCCCATTTTAATTGTTCTCAGTCCCACCAAATCTATGTTGTGATTTCTCTAGCAGTGATTATAGTAGTAAATGGTGGTTTTAGTTTTTATTGCACTAGTATCTCGTCTGACAAGTAAGGATGGTTATTTTTGTACAGCTTTTGAAAGCATTCAAAGGGACCAGGCTTGTTATTGAAAGAAAAGTGACTAACTGGCAAGCGTGCTCAAATACATCTCCAACCTCTCAGTACTGTGGTCTAAGGCTTCTAGCTTCTTCAAAGGGGGAGCAATCATACTGCTGCCTAAGAAGAGCAGGGTGAGCTGCCTCAATGACAGTCGACTGGTAACTATAATGAAATGCACTGAGATGTTGGTTATGGCTAGAATTAAAACCTGCCTGAGCAAGTATGTGGACCTATACAATCCACACACCACTGCAATGGCATACAGTGAGCATAATTTCACTGGTTCTACACTGTGGCGGAGCAACTATATAAAAGCAAAACATAATTTAGGCTGCAGATTATTGATTACAGTATTCAGCATTCAATACCATCATCCCCTCACTATTATTCACCAAGCTTCTAAGCCTGGCCCTCAATTGCATCATTGGAGACAACAGTATCGCTGACAATCACAAGGGTGGACCTCAAGGATGCATGCTTAGTCCATTGCTCTACTCTCTCTACATTCATAACCACAACGCTAAGCACAGCTCAAACATCATCTATAAATTTGTAGATGACACCACTGCTGTTAGCAAAATCTCAGATGGTGATGCAGAGGCAAACAGGAGTGAGATAGATCTCCTGGTTGAGTGATGTTACAATAACAACCTTGCACTCAATGTCAGCGAGTCTAAGGAAATTATTCTGGACTTTAGGAAGGCGAAATCAGGAGGACATACACTAGTCCTCATTTAGGAGATTAAGTTTCTGGGTGTCAACAATTTAGAGGACTTATGCTGAGCCCAATATATTGATGCAATCACAAAGAAGGCACGCCAGTGACTATACTTCATTTGAAGTTTGAGGAGATTTGGTATGCAAACAAAGACTTCAGCAAATTTCTATAGATATACAGTAGAAAGCTTTCTGACTAGCTGCATCACAGGTTGGTACAGAATCTCAACTCATCATCAGCACAACTCTCCGCTGCTTTGAGAACATCTTCAAGAAGCTATGCCTCCTAAAGGTGGCCCCCATCAGTAATAATACTCCCCATCTGGGACATGCCCTCTTCTCATTACTACCTGTGGTGAACTATGTGCCTGTCTGGACACGCCCCCTGCTGACTGCTCCTGTGGCTCCTCCCACAGGCCCCTGTATAAAGGCGATCTGAGGCCTGACGCTCGGCCTCAGTCTCCAGGACATGGTATGATGGACACTCACTCCTAGTTCCTTCTTCCAGTCAATAAAAGCCGATATCTTGCCTTTCGTCTCAGTGTGAGTTATTGATGGTGCATCACTACCACCAGGAGGAGGGTTCAGGAGACTGAGGACACACAGTCAATGGTTTGAGCAGCTTCTCCCTTCCCCATCAGATTTCTGAATAGACCCTGAACCTATGAACATTATCTCTATCCATCTCCATCTGTTTTCCTCTGGTGCTCCCCCCCACCCTTCCTTTCTTTCTCCTGAGGCCTCCTGTCCCATGATCCTTTCCCTTCTCCAGCTCTGTATCACTTTTGCCAATCACCTTTCCAGCTCTTAGCTTCATTCCATCCCCTCCGGTCTTCTCCTATCATTTTGCATTTCCCCCTCCCCCCACTACTTTCAAATCTCTTACTATCTTTCCTTTCGGTTAGTCCTGATGAAGGATCTCGGCCCGAAACGTCGACAGTGCTTCTCCCTATCGATGCTGCCTAGCCTGCTGTGTTCTACCAGCATTTTGTGTGTGTTGTTTGAATTTCCAGCATCTGCAGATATCCTCAAGTTTGAACATTATCTCTATATTCCTTTTTTTTATAACCTATACCAATTTTAATTCTTTGTGTTGTACAACAGCTGTGAAACAACACATTTCACATTATATCAGAGAATGTTAATAAGCCCTAGTCTAATTCTGACTGCTCAAGATAATAAATACAAAGTTAGAAGGACGAATGGTCATGTGGCCTCTTAAAACAATGTACTTTTGTGCAGTGCATACCTTAGCATGCACTCCTACACCTTGGAATATGCCAAGAGGCAACACTCATGGACATCCTGTTGGACTGGGTGGCCAATATATTTCAGGCAGAGCAAAGTGCATTTTGCAATGAGTTGATGATTTTCCAACAGCACTTAATGTATGTCTCTAAACACACATCCCATAGATCAGAAAGCCAGGCTGAATTGAGGTGGTGGGGCCTATGCCCGAGAGCGTATTGGAGCAGCAGCGCCAGGTCTGAGAGCGAGGGATAAACCAAGGTTGGACAATTAAAGAGCCAGGCCAAATTAGTAAGGTCAGGTTGTTGGGGCCAGAGGCAAAGGATGGGCCAGTTCAGATCGCTGCTCCATGAGGTTTACTTGTCTCTGCACTGAACTGAGGCTGTGGCCTGCAACTAATGGACTACTGGATCGGCTACAGTGATGATTGGCTTCACGGCCACAGACTCACTTTCATGAATTTCAGTTGTTTGCATGATTTGTTTATTCTTCTGCACTTTGGGTGTTTGATGGTCTTTTTTCCCATGGACTCTATTGGGATTCTTTGTTTCGTAGCTGCTCAAGCAATCTCAACGTCGTATATAGTACTTTGATAATAAATGTACCTTGAACTTTGAGTCCTTTGTTCTGCAGCTGCTTAGGACAAGCTTCAGCAAGAACCCTTGCACCCTTTTCTAGACATTGTTAGAAAATACACAGTACACAAAAGGTTGGCAATTGTCCTTCTTGGTTTTCATTTCAGTTTTCCAGGATTTGCTTTCTTATTGATTTTCAGCACCATTGAATCTCCTCTGGGCTGTCTCCAGTATAATCATGTCCTTGTCATAATGTGGCAATCAGAACTGCACACTAGACTCCAGCAGTGGCCTAATGTTTTATTAAGTTGTATCTTATCTCCATGCACTTTTGTTCGATGCCCTAGCTAATGAAGGCAAATATGCTACTACCTTAAAAGGATACTTAGACTTGGACTTCAAGGTCCCCTATTTCTCAACACCTCCTCGAGACCTACTATTTATTATGTAAGTCCTCCCGTACTGGTCTCTTCAGATGCATTACCACACACTTATCAGGATTAAATTCCACCTGCTTTACCCATCTTGCTAATTCATCAATGTTATCCCATAGTCTAAGCTATCAACTATCGTCAACTACTGTCAACAATGCCACAATTCTTTTGTGCCTGGACTGTATTTGTTTCCTGATCAGGCTTCTTATAACATTCAAATCATTAATGTATAGGACAAAACGAGAGAGGGTCCCAACAATGATCTGTGGTAAACATTGGTCCTAAGTGTCCAATCACAAAAACAAACCTTCACCATCACCATCTACTTTTTTATTACCAAACCAACTTTGGATTCAAGCTGCTAACATGCCCTAGATTCAAAGAGCTTTTACCCAAGGGTTAAATTGACTCTAGGTTCTCTTAAAATTCAAATTCAGATTCAGATTTTTTCATGACTTCTAAGTGGAAACATACAATGGAGTGGATCATTTCCATTAACAACTAATACACCCAAGGAGGTGCTGGGACAACTCACAAGTGTCACCACACCTTCTGGCACCAAAATAGCATGCCCACAATGTTCAACACAACAAAAGCACAGCTCTACATACAATACAGAGGCAGAGGGAACAACATCAGAACAAAACAAGACAGCAGCTCAATGAGCCCTTCTCCACCCTTCCACCCCACTTATACACACTGATGTCCAACCCCAGAACAGGCCATTTCTGGACCTCATGTCTTTGGACCCAGACTTGGAAACTTGTTGTCATCAGGCCTCCAACCTCTAGTGTCTGTCCTGGCCTGGATTTACTTCTGGAATAAACCTATTGTTCCAATGATCTTGGGCACCTTCAGACTATGAATTCTGCAGTGACCAGCTCTGGTCCTTACCTTGGTCACTCCCACCTCTAGGCCAGGACCTTTCTCACTGCTGCTGGGCCACCGGCTCCTCTTACCCCAACTCTGGGTCTCTCAGGCTCCCCAATCCCATTTTGGATCCTCTGCTCCTCCTTCTTCCCATCCCACCTTGCATGAACACTCCAGCTCTCTACTGATCTCACTCTAATTGCAGCCTTATCTTCACCATTACCTCTGACCTTACCATATCTGAGGTGGAATGTTTTGTCCTGTTCAAGGACCTTACCTTTTCCCCCTTCAGCCACACTTCAGTGAGTTTCGTACCTGCCACAACACTAAGCTCTTCTTCTGTTGCATCCATCTCCAAGCCCAAGTCTTTGGAAAGGATTTACCAGCTCCATGCTGATTACCCTTTCTCCAATCTCCAACCCCCCCTCCTCTTCTTGGACATCCTCTCTGGTTCTCTGCCTGATCTGGATCTTTTCATCTCAAATTGCCAACAACACTGGCTTGACTTCAGCACTCCTCCATCTTCTTCGCACCTTACCCCATAGAACCAGAGAACACTACAGCACAGTACAGGCCCTTCAGCCCTCCATGTTGTGCCGACCCATATAATCTTTAAGAAAAAGTACTAAACCCACACTACCCCATAACCCTCCATTTTTCTTTTATCCATGTGCCTGTCCAAGAGGCTCTTAAATACCCCTAATCTTTTAGCCTCCACTACCATCCCTGGCAAGTCATTCCAGGCACTCACAACCCTCTGTGTAAAAAACTTACCCCTGATGTCTCCCCTAAACTTCCCTCCCTTAATTTTGTACATATGCCCTCTGGTGTTTGCTATGGGTGCCCTGGGAAACAGGTACTGACTATCCACCCTATCTATGCCTCTCATAATCTTGTAGACCTCTATCAAGTCCCCTCTCATTCTTCTACTCTCCAAAGAGAAAAGTCCCAGTTCTGCTAACCTTGCTTCATATGACTTGTTCTCCAAACCAGGCATCATCCTGGTAAATCTCCTCTGCACCCTCTCCATAGTTTCCACATCCTTCCTATAATGAGGTGACCAGAATTGAACACAATATTCTAAGTGCGGTCTCACCCCCTTTGAACACACTGCCCTATGCACCAATCCCAACCATATGATCAAACCCACAGATGAAAGGGGTGCTGTTGTAGAGTGGTGGACTTTGCTGAGGTTAGGCGGCAAATCTCAGACACCTCTCTTATTTTAGCCCTTGGAAAGGACTCCACTTTGGACCATCAGGGTACTGTCTCCTGCACCATCACCAATGTCATCAGCTCCAGGGATCTCCCACCTACTGAAACCAACCCCATAGTTCCCTTAGCCCACAGTGCTAGTTTCTACCTCCTACCCAGAACCGACAAACCTGTCTGTCCATATAGGCCCATTGTTTCACTGAAGTCATATCCGCATATCTTGACTCTATTCTATCCACCTTTGGTCAGCCCCTTCCCAACTACGTCTGTGAAACTTCACATGCTCTTGATCCCCTTAACAACTTTCAATTCCCTGCCCTGACTGCTTCATTGTCCAGTCCTATCCCCATCAAGAAGGGCTTAAAGCTTTATGCTTCTTTCCCAACAGGCCAAACCAGTTTTCCTCCACTAACCATCCTCCCCCTCAACAATTTTTCTTTCAGCTCCTGCCATTTTCTCCAAGTAGGAATTGTAGCCATGGCCCCCATATAGTCTTGCTTTTTTGTTGGCTCTGTGGAAAAGTTCACATTCCAAGCCTTCCCTGGTAATGCTCCCCAATGCTTTCTGCACTACACTGATGACTGCATTGATGCTCTTCATGCATTCATGCTGAGAACAGCTTTGTCGTTCACTTCCAGCCAGCCCTTAAATTCACTAGGTCCATTTCTGACAGCTCTCTCCCCTTTCTTCATCTTTCTGTCTCCATCTTTGGGAACAAGCAGCCGAAAGCTATATTGACTATACTTCTTCCCACGCTATCTCCTGCAAAAATGCTATTCTCTTTTCTCAGTTCCTTTGTCTCTGTCGCATCTGTTTCCAGGATGAGGATTTCCATTCCAGAACATCACTGATGTTCTCCTTCATCAAAAAACGGGGTTTCCCTGACTACACCAATGATGCTGCCCTTACCCATAATGCCTCCATTTCCTGGGCATCCACACTTACCCCACCTTTCCACAGCCTTAACCGGGATAGAGTTCCTCTTATCCTCACCTACCACCCCACTGGCCTCCGCATCCAACACATCATTCTCAGCAACTTCCCCCATCTTCAATGGAATTCTATAACCAAACTCATCTTTACCTTCTCCACCCTCACTTTCTGCTTTCCACAGGGATTGCTCCTTCTGTCCATTCATCCCTCCCCACTAATCTTCATCCTGGCACATATCCCTGCAAGTGACAGAATGCTACTCCTGCCCATTCACCTCCTCCATCACCTCCATTCAGGCCCAAACACTCCTTTCAGGTGAGGAAACACTTCACCAGTGAATCTTTTGGGGTTGACTACTGTATCTGGTGTTCCCGATGCAGCCTCCTCTACATTGGTGAGACCCAACGCGAATAGGGATACTGCTTTGTTAAACATCTCTGCTTCATTCATAAGAAGTAGAATTGCCTGTGGCCAACCATTTTAATTTCTATCCCCATTTCCATTCCAATATGTCGGTCCATGGTCTCTTTTTCTGCCACAATGTGGCCACTCTCAGGTTAGAAGAGCAACACCTCATATTGTGTGTAGGTAGCCTCTAAGCTGATGGCATGAACATCTATTTCTCCAACTTTTGGTAATTTTAACTCTTCCTTTCCCTTTTCTTTTACACTCCACTCTGGCCTCGTACCTTTTCTCCTCACCTGTCTATCACAACCCCCTGATCCCCTCTCCTTTACTATCAGATTCCTTCTTCTTCAGTCCTTTACCTTTTCCACCTATCACCTCCTAGCTTCTTACTTCAACCCTCCCCCCACCCACCTGGCTTCACATATCACCTTCTAGCTTGTCTTCCTTTCCCTCCCCCCCCCCCCCCCACACCTTCTTGTTGCAGGACCTTCCCTCTTCCTTTCCTGTCTTGACTCAGAGCCCAAGCCTGAAATGTCGACTGTTCATTTTCATAGAAGCTGCCTGACCTGTTAAGTTCCTCCAGAACTTTAACCAAAACCAAGGTAAGGAAATGCATGACTCCCATACTACAACTCTGGATTGGCTTCCTGTATTGTTTAAAAATGATTTTAAATTTTTCTTTAAAAGTTCTAAAGCTCTTAGTAGTCTCAGACTGGAGTATATCACAGAATAATTTTTGTTTTACAATCCTGTTTGAGCTCTCAGGTCTTCTTCCACCAGTCTCTTAAATTTAAACAATCTCCCTCAAAAGATAATTGGCAGATCACCATTTTTGAACAAAGCTCCTAACTGTGAAATTATACCTAAACGTGGACTTAAACCCAGAGTTCCCAGTTAAGATTCCTCCACCGTGCCACCTCAATCCTCTTGTAAATATTTTGGCATTTATAATTTTATCCAAACTTTTGGTCAACTCCTAATACCCCCAAAAACAGTGTCAAATATTTGATAATGCTTCTGTAAAATTCTTCAAGATGGTATTATTATATGAATGAAAAATTTTACTACTAAGTGTAGCACTCCAAGGTCATTCAAGTGCTCAGTCAGAGAAAAATCAGGAATTTTAAATGATACAGTATATACAGTATTTATGGCTAGATTTTGGCAAAATATCAGAAATATATGGTCTAAGGTTCATTGAAATAAAGCACTCCAAAAGCAGGTGCTCTAAAAATTATTTTCTACAACTGACATGTCTAAGCATAGCAAAACTTTTCACAGCCCATTCAATGACGTCTTGGCTTCTTGTCTCTCTTCCAGTGCTCAAGCACTTTAAACAATCAATGTAAATGCTTTTCCTTTTTAAATGTGCAATCACTGCCAATAGGAGACCAATTTTTTACAGTGCAACAAACTCTTTACTTTAATCTTACTTATGCCAAGTACATAATTGTCATAGGATATATACATCCCAAAGTATTCTAAAACAAGATGACATAACTGTGGCTGACAAGAGAAGTCAAAGCCAACATAAAAGCCAAAGACATATAATAAAGCAAAAATCAGTGGGAAGTAAGATGATTGGGAAGCTTTTAAGAACCAACAGAAGTCAACCAAAAATTCATTAAGAAGGTAAAGATGGAATATGAATGTAAGCTAGCCAATAATATTACAGAGGATACCAAAAGTATGTGAAGTTACCATTACTAGAGCTAAGGTTCTTGGGAAACTGAAAGATCTGTAAGTCACCTGGACCAGATGGTGTATACCTCAGTGCTCTGAAAGAGGTGGCTGAAGAGATTATGGAGGCCTTATTTATGATCTTTCAAAAATCACTAAGTTCTGGAATGGTTCCAGTAGACTGCAAAATTACAAATGTCACTTAACTTTTCAAGAAAGGAGAGGGGCGGAAGAAAAGGAACTATAAACCAGTTAGTCTGACCTCATTGTTTGGGAAAATGTTGGAGTTGATCATTAAGGATGGGGTCTCAGGGTACTTGGAGGCACATGTTAAAATAGGCCGTAGTCAGCATGGCATCCTCAAGGGAAAATCTTGGCTGACAAATCTGTTTGAATTCTCTGAAGAAATAAAACAAGCAGGTTAGACAAAGGAGAATCAGTTGACTTTGTGTACTTGGATTTTCAGAAGGCCTTTGACAAGGTGCCACACATGCAGCTGCTTAATAAGCTTCCAGCCCATGGTATTGCAGGAAAGGTTCTAGCGTGGATAAAGCAGTGGCGGATTGACAGGAGGGAAAGAGCGGGAATAAAGGGGGCCTTTCCTGGTTGGCTGCTGGTGACTAGTGGTGTTCCACAGGGGTCTGTGTTGGGACCAAATCTTTTTATGTTATATGTCAATGATTTGAATTGATGGTTTTGTTGCAACGTTTGCAGATGATATGAAGATAGGTGGAGGGGCAGTTAGCTTTGAGGAGGTAGAAAGGCCACAGAAGTACTTAGGCAGATTATGAGAATGGGCAAAGAAGTGGCAGATGGAATACAGTGTCCAAAAGTGTATGATCATGCACTTTGTTAAAAGAAATGAAAGGGCTGACTATTTTCCAAATGGAGAGAAAATACTAAAAACCTGAAGTGTAAAGTGACTTGAGGGTCTTTGTGCAGGAATCTATAAAGTTTAATCATCAGGTGGAGTCTGTGGTGGGGAAGGCAAACATGATGTTAACATTCATTTCAAGAGGACTAGGATACAAAAACATGGATGTAATGTTGAGACTTCATAAAGTGAGGTCTCACTTAGAGGATTGTGAGCAGCCTTGGGTTGCTTATCTTAGAAAGGATGTGCTGAAACTGGAGAGGGTACAAAGGAAGCTCATGAAAATGATCCTGTGATTGGACGGCTTGTCATATGAAGAGTGATGACTTTGGGGCCTGTAATCACTAAACCTCAGAAGAATCAGGGGTGACCTAATTGAAACCTGTCAAATGGTGAAAAGCCTCAATAGAGTGGATGAGGAGTGGCTGTTTACTCTGGTGGGAGAGTCTAAGACCAGAAACAGAATCAGAATCAAGTTTATTATCACAGGTATATGAAGTGAAATTTGTTGACTTATCAGCAGTAGTTCAATGCGATACATAATCTAGCAGAGAAAATAAAATAAAACATAATAATAATAAATAAACAAGTAAATCTGTTACGTATATTGAATAGATTTTTGAAAATGTGCAAAAACAGAAATACTGTATATTAAAAAAGTGAGGTAGTGTCCAAAGCTTCATTGTCCATTTAGGAATTAGATGGCAGAGGGGAAGAAGCTGTTCCTGAATCACTGAGTGTGTGCCTTCAGGCTTCTGTATCTCCTACTTGATGGTAACAGTGAGAAAAGGGCAAGCCTAGAGTGCTGGAGGTCCTTAATATTGGATGCTGCCTTTCTGAGACACCACTTCCTAAGGACGTTGTAGCTACTTTATAGGCTAGAGCACAAGATAGGGCTGACTAGATTTACAACTTTACAAGTTTCTTTCAGTCCTGTGCAGAAGCTCCTCCATACAGACAGTGATGCAGCCTGTCAGAATGCTCTCCATGGTACAGAAGTTTTTGAGCGTATTTGTTGACATGCCAAATCTCTTCAAACTCCTAATAAAGTATAGCCGCTGTCTTGTCTTCTTTATAACTGCATCAATATATTGGGACCAGATTAGATCCTCAGAGATCTTAACAGCCAGGAACTTAAAAAGGCTCACTCTCTCCACTTCTGATCCCTCTAAGAGGATTGGTATGTGTTCCTTCACCTTACCCTTCCTGAAGTCCAAAATCAGCTCTTTCATCTTACTGATGTTGAGTGCCAGGTTGTTGCTGCGGCACCATTCCACTAGTTGGCATATCTCACTCCTGTACACCCTCTCATCACCACCTGAGATTCTACCAACAATGGTTGTATCATCAGCAAATATATAGATGGTATTTGAGCTATGCCTAGCCACATAGTCACGTGTATATGGAGAGCAGAGCAGTGGGCTAAGCACACACCCCTGATGTACACCAGCGTTGATCGTCAGTGAGGAGGAAATGTTATCACCAATCCGCACAGACTGCGATCTTCTGGTTAGGAAGTCAAGGGTCCAATTGCAGACGGAGGTACAGAGGCCCAAGTTCTGCAACTTCTAATCAGGATTGTGGGAATGATGGTATTAAATGCTGAACTAGTCAATGAACAGCATCCTGACGTAGGTGTTTGTGTTGTCCAGGTGGTCTAAAGCCATGTGGAGAGCCACTGAGATCATGTCTGCCATTGACCTATTGTGGCGATAGGCAAATTGGAATGGGTCTAGGTCCTTGCGGAGGCAGGAGTTCAGTCTAGTTATGACCAAACTCTTAAAGCATTTCATCACTGTTGATGTGAGTGCTACCGGGTGATAGTCATTAAGGCAGCCCACATTCTTCTTCTTTGGCATTGGTATAATTGTTGCCTTTTTGAAGCAAGTGGGAACTTCCGCCCGCAGCAGTGAGAGGTTGAAAATATCCTTGAATACTCCCGCCAGTTGGTTGGCACAGGTTTTCAGAGACTTACCAGGTATTCAATCAGGACCTTCTGCCTTACAAGGCTTCATTCTCTTTAAGGACAGTCTAACATTGGCCTCTGAGCTGGAGATCACAGGGTCATCAGGTGCAGCTGGGATCTTCACTCGCGTTCTCCCTTTCAAATACGCCTATTCAAATAGTATGCCATTCATACTACTGGGCTTCGCTTTGTAGGAAGTAATGTCTTGCAGATCCTGCCAGAGTTGCCGTGCATCTGATGTCGCCTCCAACTTCATTCAAAATTTTCACTACAGGACACAGCCTAAAAACAGAGGGGCATCTTTTTAGAAGGGAGAAGATGAGGAATTTCTTGAGCCAGGCAGCAGTGGAGGCCAAGTCTTTACGTATATTGAAGGCAAAGGTTGATAGATTCTTGACTAGTCAGGTATGAAGGGATAAGGAGAGAAGGCAGGAGACTGGGGCTGAGAGGAAAATTGGATCAGCCATGATGAAATGGTGGAGCAGACTCAATGGGCCAAATGGCCCAATTCTGTTCCTATATCTTATGGTCTAAAATTTGGCAAAGTGTGTTGCAGGTACTAGTTGAAAACAAGGATATCCTACTGGCCCTGTTGCCTTGAAATTTTATTAGCACATAATCTGGTCTGCAACAACCATGTCCAATGAAAATTGATCAAAGATCTGATCATGAAATGGGGGTTTTAATCTACAACCATATTTATGTGGGATATGGAAAGTTGAGTTATTTATTGAATGAATAGGACTTCAGTAACTCATCAAATTGCATTTGTGAGTACATGCAGCTAGTGAATAACATTGCAAATCATTATCTGGACTCATAATTAAAGGGCTCAATTAATCCATTTATTTGGGTGGGGATTCAACATACAAACTTGCACACACTTTTCCATAATATGCCCAAAAGATACAAAAAGTCTTATTGCAAGAGTGCATTTAGTTCTCTGTGACAATTGTGTAACTGTTTTACAGTACTGTAATTGTAGTCCAATTTATAATATTAGTTTTCTTTGCCAAGTTTTTTTTGACAATTGTTCAAGCTGTTGTTGTGGCACCATTCAAACAGTATTGCAGATGACCCACAACTATACCAAAAAGTAGGAATAAAGAAGACAACTCAATTAGCTTGCTCTGCTGTTCAACAGGATTATGACTGATTGTGTGTCCCTTTTATCTTTTTACTTGATCTTCTTGTATCCCAACTCTTAATCTCAGTCTCGAAAGTAATCAGTAACTCAGTTTCCACAGCTTCTTGAGGTCACTTGACTGTAAGCTACTGCATTTAATGGGTTTAGGTATAATATGTAAGGATCAGGTCTTGCACACCATTTGATTTTTCTTTAATTAGATTAAGAAACAATGGCTAGTTCCATAGCAGAAAATTGATAAGAAAAATTACTTTTCCCAACTAGAAAAAGTGCTGGTTTGCAGACTTGACAATAAAATATAAATATCCAACTTGTAAAAAATACCTCTGGTATGAGGCCAAATATTAATTCAGGCATTTATAAGATTTAGTTCTTAAGTGTGTTTTTTAATTAGCATTAAAGGGAGCACTAAGAAAATAGAAATGAACATCAACTTTTCCAAATGATATTGCAGATCTTCAACGCTTTCTGCACTTATTACAGTAAGCTGATTTGCACAATGGTCTGTATTTAATATGACTAGTAGCACCAAAAGCTACTGACAGGAGGATTTTGGAGACCTATTTTTGCTCCAATTTTCATGGGTGGCAATAAAAACACTAAAATTTGTATCCAAAATAAAGGGTCATATTAAATATTAAATTACTGTGAATTAGTGCGTGGTTTCAATTTAGCAGTTTACATTTTGAGAAAAAGCAGTATTTCCAAAACCGGCATTCGAATGGCACTACGTATACTATTACCTTGTGAATTGTATAAAACACCTCCCATTGTGCTTAATTTGATTTATAGTGCAAGAACCCTGAACTTGAGAACACATACTAACCTGTCCCAGTTCAAAAGAGGTAAAAGGCAATTGCCTTTGTCATTAATTGTTATAAACTTGTTAATCCGCCAGATAAGTTAGTTGCTGATGTGATGGTAATGTTAGCATGACAACCACAAAACATGATACATCTACGTTATAAAAGCATGATTGTTTTATGGTTTAATATTGCTTCTGTTATTTCTTTTACCTGGGTGTATATCTCAAAGCTAACCAGGAGACACACAATTTGTTCACAGTGGCTGTCAGTGCTTGATTTCACAGCAGTGTAAAATGATCAATCATTTTCTACTGTTAACATAGAAATCCAGAAGATGCTGTGACATACCTGAGGACGCTTGCAACTGTGCCAGTGGCCACAGCTTGCATCCTTCTTTATCAGTTCGATTGCATCTCACTGGCTCCACTACAATATTATGTGCCATAATGACTGGAAAAACAAGGAATTGTCTGGAGGAACACAGTTGGCTGAGCAACTTCTGCTTCGGATAGAAACCTTGCATAAGCATGAGGCATCCAACCCCAGAACTTGTGTACTCAAAAGCAGATGCCCCTGAATTTCTGGTCTCATATTTTGATGGCAATATGTACTAAGATATTTTGACCTTTTGGATCTGCATGTTTTATATCAAAGTGACTTACATAGCATCTGGAGTTACAAATCTAAACCATGAGAATCCCCAATAAAATCCTCACTCCTACATTGTTACATAATATTTGGCCATTAACACCTAAGGGATCATGATTACCAAAAGTCTTCACTGCCAGAAGCACTGGTCCAGTACTTCTTTGTGCATTCAGCACAGTATTAATGACATGATGAGAATTTCAACTAGCAATGTATGATTTTCTCTTAAAAACCATTTAAAATGCCCAGACCTTCATTTTTCATTCTTTTATGGGATGAGGGCAAGTTCAATTGTAAAGTTTGTATTTGTTACCCCTCCATAAATTTGCTTCAGAAAATGCTGAACACCTAGCTTCTTGAACCATTGGAGCATATGTGGTGATGGCAGTTCCTCAGTGCAAATAGGTAGAGACATTACTGACCTCCATCTCAGGTTTTGACTGATCTTGCTTAAGTCAGATGTGTCAGTATTACAGTGGAGTAAAGGGAATTACAGGGGCATGAGAGAGGAGTTGACCAGAATTAATTGGAAAAGAATGCTGGCAGGGATGACGACAGAGCAGCAATGGCTAAGATTTCTTGAAGCAATTCAGAAGGCACAGGATATATACAGCCCAAAGAGGAAGAAGCATTCTAAAGGAAAGATGACACAACTGTGGCTAGCAAGAGAAATCAAAGCCAACATAAAAACCAAAGAAAGGGCATATAATAAAATAAAAATTAGTGGGAAGTTAGAAGAATGGGAAGCTTTTAAAAGCCAACAGAAGGCAACTAAAAAAGTAATTAAGAAGGTAGAGATGAAAAACAAAAGTAAGCTAGCCAGTAATATTAAAGAGGATAGCAAACATTTCTTCAGCTGCATAAAGTGGTGAGTGTGGATATCGGACTGCTGAAAAAAAATGCTGGAGAGGTAGTAATGGGGGACAATGAAATGGCAGACAAACTGAATAAGTATTTTGTGTCAGCCTTCACTGTGGAATACACTAGCAGTATGGTGGGAGTTCAAGATGTCAAGGGTCATGAAGTGTGTGAAGTTACCATTACTAGAGAGAAGGCTCTTGGGAAACTGAAAGATCCAAAGGGTGGTAAATTATCTGTTCCAAATGGTGTACACCCCATGGTTCTGAAGGAGGTGGCTGAAGAGATCATAGAGGCATTAGTAATGATCTTTCAAGAACCTCTAGATTCTGGAATGGTTCCAGAAGGCTGGAAAATTGCAAATGTCACTCCCCTCTTCGAGAAGGGAGAGAGGCAGAAGAAAGGGAACAACAGTCCAGTTAGTCTGACCTCAGTGGTTGGGAAGATGTTGGAGTCGATTATTAAGGATGACATCACAGGGTATTTGGAGGCACTCGATAAAATAGGCCATAGTCAGCATGGTTTCCTCAAGGGAAAATCTTGCCTGACAAATCTGTTGGAATTGTTTGAGAAAATAACAAGCGCAATAGACAAAAGAGAATGGGTTAATGTTGTATACTTGGATTTTCAGAAGGCCTTTGACAAGTAGCTACACATGAGGCTGCTTAACAAGCAACAAGCCCATGGTATTACAGGAAAGATTCTAGTATGGATAAAGCAGTGGCTGACTGGCAGGAAGCAAAGAGAGGGAATCAGGGGAGCATTTTTTGGTTGGCTGCCAGAGACCTGTGGTGTTCCACAGGCATATGTTGGGACCTATTATTTTTATGTTATATGTCCATGATTTAGATGATGGAATTGATGACTTTGTTGCAAAGTTCGCAGACGATATGAAGATAGGTGGAGGAGCAGTTAGTATTGAGGAAGTAGAGTGGCTATAGAAGGACTTAGACGGATTAGGAGATTAGGCAAAGAAGTGACAGATGGAATAGTTTCAGGAAATGTATGGTCATGCACTTTGTTTTTTTATTCAAAAAGGCACTTATTTGTAATAATTTACAACTTCATGGCATGTTATTGCCCTTGCATTCATAGTTGTCAGTCTAACAAGAACTCAGTATATTCATTTCCATTTAGTAGGTTAACATATAAATAAGCTGTCTAGTTTTTGCTCTGTCTAGGTAAGAAAGGGCTGCAGGGAAGGGCCTAGTCATTTTTGAATTCAACAATTCATCCAATACATCTGAAATTGTCTGTTGACATGATATTATCAGATCAGGATCTCCCGACATTTGTTTTTTTAAATTAATTTTTAATGAGTTTCTACAACTACAAAAAAACCTTCAACAAAATAGAGATTTATACAGTGCAAAACAAATGTGTCTAATGTATAATTTATAACAATAAGGAAAAAGCACTCAAAATAAAATCATATAAAGTTAGTGTCCTCCCCAGCCTCCCACTACAAAACTCTAGGCCAACTATTTTAATGTGTAAAAGAAAAATTAATTGGAGCGTTCGACCCCACAGACCTGTAAAATAATATAAAAAAAGAAAATATAATGCCTACTACTAAAACTATAACGTAGTTCACATAAAAAAAACGTAAAACCTACAGAAAAAAAAGCTGAAAGTAAGGGATTATAGTACAAAAAAAGAATAAACTTAATCTAAAAAGGAGTTATGAAAGTATTCAAGAAAAGGTCCCCACACCTTATGAAACTTTGTCTCCGAATTGAGAAGTAAATAATGAATCGTTTCAAGGTCTAAACAGGACATAATATCACTAAGCCATTGAGCATGAGTGGGTGGGGCAAAATCTCTCCACCTGAAAAGAACTATGCACTTTGGTAGAAGCAATGAAAGGGTTAACTGTTTTCAAAATGGAGCAAAAATACAAAAACAAAACTGAGGTGCAAAGTGACTTGGGGGTCCTAGTGCAGGATTCCATGTAAGTTAATTTACAGGTTGAGTCTGTGGTGGGGAAAGCAAATGTGATGTTATCATTCATTTCAAGAGGACTAGAATATAAAAGCATGGATGTAATGTTGAGACTTTATAAAACACAGGCAAGGCCTCACTTAGAGGACTGTGAGCAGTTTTGGGCCACTTACCTTAGGAAGGATGTGCAGAAACTGGTTCAAAGGAGGTTCACGAAAATTATTCCAGGATTGAATGGCTTCTCATATGAAGAACATTTGATGCTTTGGGCCTGTATTCACTCAAATTTAGAAGAATGAGGGGTAACCTAATTGAAACCTATTGGATGGTGAAAGGCCTTGATCGATGGATGTGGAGAGGATGTTTCCTGGAGAATCTAAAACCAGAGGCACAGCCCCAGAATAGAGGGGAGTCCTTTTGGAATGGAGATGAGAAGGAATTTCTTTAGCCACAGGCGGGGTGATGGATTTGTGGAGTTCTTTGACACAGGCAACTGTGGAGGCCAGGTCTTCATGTATACTTAAGACAGAGGTTGATAGATTCTTGACTGATCAGGGCATGAAGTGATACAGAGAGAAAGCAGTAAATTGGGGCTGAGAGGAAAATTGGATCAGCCAGGATGAAGTCACAGAGTGGACTCAATGGGTCTAATGGCCTAAGTCTGCTCCTATATATCGTAGGTTTGTAACAATTGCCCTTAACTTTCTAAATAGCAGAGTTTATGGGTTTGGAAGGCACTGTTAAATAAGCGTTGGCAAATTGACCCAGGTTACAGTATTTGCTAAATTTAGAGGGAAAAATTAGAACAGGAAAAATTGCATTAGTGACATTGGCTCAGCAATATACAGAACTGTACTGCAAGGTATCTCAACAAGGCAGAACTTTATCTACATTGCTGCAAATGGCAGCATAACCATTGCTATATGAATAACTTCCTACTTCATGTTGACATTGGGCTGGTGTGAGGATACGTGCATTTAGTGAATTCACCTGTTAGTCTGATGCAGTTGCTCATAAGTAATGGATAAAACAGATGGCTGCTCCCTGGATACCAGGCATCTACCATTGTAATATTCCATGCAATTTTTCTGAACAGCTGGATAAGGAGGAACTAATATGCCTTGAGGTTCTTTCACAGCTCCAGATTTCAGCATGGCATTTTCAACGTGATGTGGGTACAGTCCCAGTACCATTGGGAAGTCCAATAATCTACTAAATCCATGCACTCACACTATTGGCAGGTCCATCCAGAAGAAGTTGATGAACATGGCTCTCTCTCCCTGATCACAGAACCTCCATCACCTTCTCAAATTCTCCACTCCAGAAGGCTGAAGAAGCAAGTTCATAATCACTGTCCGCCAGAGGAAGAAGGATCTCCCAGTGGCCACACATTTTAATTCCACGTCCCATTCCCATTCTGATATGTCTATCCATGGCCTCCTCTACTGTCAAGATGAAGCCACACTCAGTTTGGAGAAACACCACCTTATATTCCATCTGGGTAGCCTCCAACCTGATGGCATGAACATTGATTTCTCTAACTTCTGTTAATGCCCCTACTCCCCTTCTTATTCCATCCCTTATTTATTTATCCCCCTTTTTTTCTCTCTCTGCCCCTCTCACAATCACTCCTTCCCTGTTCTCCATCTCCCTCTGGTACTCCCCTCCCCCTTTCTTTCTCCCTAGGCCTCCCATCCCATGATCCTTTCCCTTCTCTAGCTCTGTATCCCTTTAGCCAATCACCTTTCCAGCTCTTAGCTTCATCCCACCCCCTCCTGTCTTCTCTTATCATTTCGCATTTCCCCTCCCCCCCCCACTTTCAAATCTCTTACTATCTTTTCTTTCAGTTAGTCCTGATGAAGGGTCTCGGCCCGAAACGTCGATTGTACTTCTTCTAGATGCTGCCTGGTCTGCTGCATTCCAGCAGCACTTTGTGTGTGTTGCTTGAATTTCCAGCATCTGCAGATTTCCTTGTGTTCGCGTTTTTACAGTCACTGTTTATTCAGAAAAAAAGCTTTTGGGGAATTAAAACAACCAAGCAATATGAGTATGGTGCAGGCAAAGGGCGTGGTGATAGAAAAATAGCCATACTGATGAATTACAGAGCAGGTTTGAAGGATCAAAGTGTCCTCATCATGCTCCTATGTTTTATTTCCATATAGTTCTTCTTATAATGTCTTGAGCACCCTTCTAGAAAGAGACAGAAATGCATAGCAACAATGGCCTTCATCAGCAAAAATAGTCTGACAATCCCAATATTTGCAGCATGTGAAAGTTCCCTGACAAAGTCACTGTGCAAGTAGTCTCCTCAAGCATTGTTTCTCTGCAGGGGATGTAGAACTGTTCATGGAAATCTTTGAGGATACAGTATCCAGTTGAAAATATTTCCTTCTGTTCTTCTGGTAAGTAGCACTGTCATAGGACACATTTTCAGCCCCATCTGAAAGTTTAGACCACCAAAGCTGTGATGCCTGGCAGTGACCGACTCAGCTGACACTCGACTCCCAACCTGAACATTAAATTCAGCAAAGCATAGTATTAGCGTGACACCTTTACAACTTGGGGTGATGGAGTTCAGAATTCAATTCTAATGCCATCTGTGAGGAGCCTGTACATTCTCCCCGTGAATGTGTGCATGGCTTTCCTCCAGGTACTCCTAGTTTTCTCCCACATTACAAAGATGTTCTGGTTAGAAGATTAATTGGTCATTGTAAATTGTCCTGCGATTAGGCTAGGGTTAGATAGCTGGGTTGTTGGATGATGTGGTTTGTTGGACCAGAACGTCCTGTCACACATTGCACCTTTAAATAATAAATAAATAAAATCTGCACAACTAACAACTGCTTCCAATTACTCAACAGCAAACTTGCAAGTAATTCACAATGCCTTTGGAAACACCTATGGGGCTGTTACTCATGTTATGTAATCCTGTGTCTGTGTATGTGCTTCCATGACCATTTTGTAAGCACCAACATTTATTCAATGCTGCATGAGAGTTGTGTTGCCTTTATGGCATTTGTTTAGTGTATAATATTTTCGCTTTAGTAATTCATTTGTTAGCATTTTTTAGTTAAAGTTAGGATTGTTTAAAGTAAATTTGTTGTCTATGATATATCACGGCATGCGATGACGTCACACCCGGTTTCGCCGCGTCTTGAGGGAAAATACTGGTTTGGAGAAATGGGAAGGAGGGGGCTCACATGTGCAGGATCAGCGCAAGAAAAGTTTTCTTTCTACACACTAGAAACATCAGAAAAGAAACGCCGTAAGTTCATGAGATAATCGATGTGTTGAATTAAAAATGTTAATGCTAATTCTATTAAAAGTAATGACGGTTGATAAGGTTTATGTTTTCGTTAGTTAAAGAGTTGCGGATAGTTTGTGTTGAAGTGTATTTAAAGCAGTCAATGGCGTAGGTAGATTCTGACTGTATGTTGCACTTTAATGTAATGTAGTTGTTGGAGTTTTACTTTTGGAAGTATTTACGATGTAAATGTGATATCAAGAAGGAAACAAATACTGTATACATTTTGTATTGTTTTATCAACAGTTTTCACCATACGTTAATGTGGAAGAGTGAACAGTAAATGGTTAATCTTACTGCAATCCTGTTTTCATTGACTACGGTTTACCTCGGTGTTTAGTTCAGAGTTCTCTTACACCTGAGCGAGAACACTACAGTGAAAAGGCGGCATTATCAGGTGTTTCAAGTGCTGCAATGACATCTCGATCCAGCATCAAGTCGTTGCCATCCAGCGACAGGGGCAGTAGGGCATCATCAAGTAAGGCTGCCCATGCAAGAGCTAAGGCAGAAGCCGCCAAGGTGCGAGCGTTCTACGCTGAACAAGAAGCAAAATTGAAAATGGAAGTGGCTGCCAGAGAAGCCGAAAACCAGTTGGAAAGGGTAAGGATAACGTCAGAGTTAGAAGTGCTGATGCTACACCGAGAAGCAGAAGCTGCCAGGGTGGAAGCAGAGTTAATAGAAAATGCTGAAGAAATGCATGATCTGGTTGACGTAAAATCTACTTCAGAAAAGATCAGATTGGAACGCACAAGCGACTATGTCCGATCTCAAATAGACCTGAAGATTCGTTCTTCCTCTCCATACTTATATGCTAACACCCCATTTCATGAGGAGTCTCAGAAAGGCTGAAATGCATCACATCCATCCGAGGAAGACAATTTACCCTTGCAACTCCACGATGAATTCAAGAATGAAAGGGCTAATGACAAATACTTCTCAACACCAAACTTACCAGATTTGGCGAGAAGAGAGGCAAAGGCTGAACTCAGAACAGCAAATTCCATAACAGAGGTACGCCCTCAATCATATACCCGCTGACATATTCCCCCAGGCCACACGCCACTTGCAGTTGAACCCATGGCACAGTATTCAGCACGACGAGATCTCATCACTTCAGGACTATATCAGTTTGACAATAAACCTGAAAATTACCGTGCATGGTACTCCACATTCACCAATGCTATCCACAGAGTCCAGCTCAGAGCAACCCAAGAGTTGGATCTTACGGCGAAATGGCTGGGAAAAGAATCACGCGAACAAGTGAGACGCATATGTTCAGTGTACATCAACAACCCCAAGCTAGCCTTACGCAAAGCATGGGAGAGACTTCTGGAGGGTTATGCGGCCTCCGAAATTATTGAAGCAGCACTATACCAACGTCTGGAAAATTTTCCTAAGGTGTCAGCCAAGGACCACACTAAGTTAAGAGAGCTCGGAGATTTATTCATGGAGATTCAAGGCGCCAAAGAAGATGGCTACTCAACTGGTCTATTATAACTAGATACTCCATACGGGATTAGACGAATCGTGGACAAACTTCCATTTGGGCTGCAGGAAAGGTGGGTGTCTGTTGGCGCAGAGTGCAAGGAAGAGAACAATGATTGATTTCCTCCCTTCGAGTATTTCACTAGGTTTGTGTGCAAGGAGGTGAAGAAGCGAAACGACCCTAACCTCATGGGTCCAGGAAGCAGTACAATTTACACCAAACCAGATAAATCCACTTTGAATAATTTCAACATTAATAAACCTGTCTCAGTGCTTAAGACTGAAGCCTTTACAACTAACAACGACCCTAGCAAGAATTGTCCATTGCATAACAAACCCCACCCCCACAAAAAATGCAGAATGTTTAGGGAAAAACCCCTTGAAGAGAGGTTGGCCCTTCTCAAGGAGAAAAAAATGTTTTAAATGCTGTTCCTCTACCTCTCACCTTGCTAGAGAGTGTACGATCGCCGTGAAGTACCCGGAATGTAATAGCACTAATCACGATGGGGCCATGCATCCCGGCCCGTTACCGCAAACCAACAAAGCTCCTTCACCCCCACAACAGGACGGCGGGGAGGGAGAGGCTCACTCCAGGACAACCATTGTCAGCTTGAGCAGCACAGATGTTTGCGGTCAAGCTCAGTCAAGCCGTTCTTGTTCAAAGATCTGCCTCACTAAAGACAAGGCCATCAAAGCCTATGTAATTCTGGACAATCAGAGCAATCGCTCACTAGTCAGTCCAGAGTTCTTTGACTTGTTCAACATTGAGAGTAATCAGTTCCCATACTACCTTAGAACTTGCTCAGGCAGCGTGGAAACTTATAGAAGGAAGGCAGAAGGCTTCCAGCTCAAGTCCCTGGATGGTAAAGTCGTCATCTGTCTCCCTCCACTCTTAGAGTGCAATGAAATTTTGAAGAACCGCACTGAGATCCCAACGCCAAGTGCGGTGCTACACCAGCCACATCTCCACCACATCGCCAAACACATCCCAGAACTGGATCCAAAAGCAGAAATACTCCTGCTATTAGGAAGAGATGTTCTCTGGGTGCAGAAGGTTAGGCAGCAGGTCAATGGACCACACGACGCCCCCTTTGCCCAATGCCTGGATCTCGGCTGGGTGGTGATAGGAGAGGTGTGTCTTGGCAATGTACACAAACCGACAGTTAACACACTCAAGACCAATGTGCTAGAGAGTGGCCGCCATTCAATTTTTCAACACCATTCAATTTTTCAACCAAGTTTCATGTGTATCAAGGAAGCACGACAAGGCTTTAACAAATGTAAAGTAACCGACAAGATGCTGGGTCAGTCAGTCTTCGCTCAAACTGAGCATGATAATAAACTTGCTCCATCAGCTCAAGACGTCATTTTCTTAAAAATAGTGGACACCAAGGTCTTCAGAGATGAAGCAAATAATTGGGTCGCCCCACTACCTTTCAGAGAACCATGCCAGTGCTTGCCAAACAACAAAGAGCAGGCAGTCAAGCGGTTCACATCTTTGCAAAAAACCCTGAAAAGGAAACCCGAGATGCAGCAACAATACATAGCATTTATGGAGAAGATCTTCACTAATGGACATGCTGAAGTAGCGCTGCCACTGAGGGAAGGCGGGGAGTGCTGGTACCTCCCGACATTTGGGGTTTACCACCCACAAAAGCCCAATCAGATCAGGGTGGTCTTTGACTCCAATGCTCAGTGCGCTGGTGTCTCCCTTACAGGCCCCGACCTTAACAATACCCTTCTCGGGGTCCTGCTGCGCTTCCGAAAAGAGAAGGTCGCAATCTTAGTGGACATCCAGCAGATGTTCCATTGCTTCTTAGTACAGGAGGACTATTACGATTTCCTCCGTTCCTTATGGTATTAGCAAGGAAGTCATTGAGTACCGGATGAAAGTCCACGTTTGCGGCAATAGTCCATCACATGCCGTGGCCATCTATGGGCTGCGAAGAGCCATCAGAGAGGGCGCACAGAAGCATGGCAATGACACCGTTAAGTTTATAGAAAGGCACTTCTATGTCGATGACGGCTTGATATCACTACAGAAAGAAGATGAAGCAATCGATCTGCTCCGATGATCGATCTGCTCCGATGTACACAAGCCTCACTCGCTGAGTCAAACCTCTGCTTGCATAAGTTCGCATCAAACTGTCAGGCAGTAATGGAGGCCTTTCCACACGATGACTGTGCTCTGGCAATCAAAGACCTAGATCTAGATGGAGAAACCATATCCACACAAAGGAGCTTGGGTCTCCTTTTGGGAGATTACAACTGACTTATTTACATTCTCCGTGCTGACCGTGATCAAGCCATTCACCCGCCGTGGAGTCTCTCCACTGTCAACGATCCCTTGGGTCTACTGGCACCAGTTATGATCCAAGGAAGAGCCCTTCTCAGAGAACTTACCTCTGAGCTGTCTGACTGGGATACCACCCTAGCAGAAGACAAGCTAAGCAAGTGGGAGGCTTGGAGAGATTCACTTCAAGATCTAAAACAGCTTCATATCTGATGTAGGTACACTGCGACCTCACCCACTGAGGCAGCGCACACAGAATTGTGTGTTTTATCGGACGCATCTACCAAGACCATCGGTGCTGTGGCTTACTTGAAAGTGGTCGGGAAGGATGGTCAAGTTGAAGTAGGATTTGTAACTGGTAAGGCAAAGCTCACTCCTCAGTCCAAGTCGACAATTCCAAGGCTTGAACTGTGCGCAGCTGTCCTGGCTGTGGAAATGGCAGATCTTATCCAGGACGAGCTAGACCTAGAGTTGGATGATATCAAGTTCTACACGGATAGCAAAGTAGTGCTTGGTTATATTTATAACGAATCAAAACTCTTCTACATGTACGTTCATAATAGAGTTCAACGCATCCGCCTGTCTTCAAAGCCCGAACAATGGCATTATGTACGTACCGAGGATAACCCTGTAGACTATGCATCGAGATCCTTACCTGCATCCCGCCTGGCTCAGACATCCTGGTTCACTGGACCCCCCTTTCTGTCTCAGCCACCAATGGAAAAACTCAAATGAGCGAGACATTTGAGCTGATTGAACCCAAAAGAGACTCGGAAATTCAGCTGCAAATACAAACAGGAGCCACCCACCTTGAAGAATCGATACGTATCACCGAATGCTTTCAGCGGTTCTCCACTTTGCATTCTTTAGTGAGAGGACTTGCGTTCCTCATTCACATGACCAGATCACACAAACATTCATCCCGAAACAGTAAATGTAGGGGATGGCACAAATGTAACTTACCTCGCACTGCGGAAGAATTGGCCCAGGCAAAGGACGTCAGCTTTAAAGCAACTCAAAGAGTGGCTTTTGCTGGGGAGTTTTCAGCTCTCCAAGCTAATAAACCAATACCAAAGGACAGCCCTTTGAGGAAATTCAGCCCAATCCTGAAGAACAATATCATCTGCATTGGAGGCCGGTTAATACACTCCCAACTTACAGCTGCAGAAAAGAGTCCAGTAATCCTGCCCAAAGACAGCCATGGGTCCTTACTGCTAACTCACCATCACCATGAACAGGTAAAGCATCAGCGCCGTCACCTGACGGAAGGAGCAATAAGGGCAGCAGGACTGTGGATCTTGGAAGGTAAAACACGGATCAATTCAGTACTTCATAAATGTGTAACCTGCAGGAAACTGCGAGGCAAGTTAGAAGCTCAACGTATGGCGGACCCCCCACCAGAATGCCTCGAAGCATGCCCTCCTTTTACATATGTGGGGCTGGACGTATTTGGTCCCTGGACTATCACTATGTGACGCACCAGAGGAGGACAAGCAGAGAGCAAGCGGTGGGTCATCATGTTTAGCTGCATGAGTTCAAGAGCGGTACACATTGAGGTCATTAAATCTTTGGATACATCCAGCTGCATTAACGCTCTCAGGCACTTCTTTGCGCTAAGAGGCCCTGCAAAACAGTTAAGGTCTGATTGCGGCATGAACTTTGTTGGGAGCATCAAAGGAGCAGGGGATGGACAAAATGTGCAAAAGTACCTCAGTCAGCAGGGATGCAACTGGGAGTTCAACACACCACACACCTCTCACATGGGAGGCGCATGGGAGCAGATGATTGGTAATGCCAGAAGAATTCTTGATTCAATGTTTCTGCAGCAATGCACCCGATTGACCCACAAGGTACTGTGCACACTAATGGCAGAGGTCACAGCCATTATAAATGCACGACCACTCCTACCTGTGTCTTCTGACCCAGAAAACCCCTTCATACTCTCGCCATCAATGCTCCTTACGCAGAAGGCAGGAGACCCCCTTCACCAGGGGACTTCTCTAATAAGGATTTGTACACAAAGCAATGGAATCAGGTCCAGGCTCTGGCAAATCGGTTCTGGTCTCGTTGGAGACAGGAATATCTACCTTTGTTGCAACACAGACAAAAGTGGACAGAACCCTGCAGGAATCTTCAAGTTGGAGATTTAGTCCTGCTCAGGGACAAGCAAATCGCCCGCAACAGCTGACCAATGGCCAGAATCACTGCCACATTCCCTAGTAGGGATGGACATGTCAGGGAGGTTGAGTTGAAAACTACCGACCAAGGTGATGTGAAAATTTACCAAAGGCCAGTTACAGAAGTCATTCTACTTCTACCTAAGGACTGATTTAGAGACTGAAGTTTTGTATTATGTTCATTGTGACCTTACGAAGATCAAGCGGGGAGTGTGTTGCTTTTATGGCATTTGTTTAGTTTATAATATTTTCGCTTTAGTAATTCATTTGTTAGCATTTTTTAGTTAAAGTTAGGATTGTTTCAAGTAAATTTGTTGTCTGTGATATATCGCGGCATGCGATGACGTCACACCCGGTTTCGCCGCGTCTTGTGGGAAAATACCGGTTTGGAGAAGCGGGAAGGAGGGGACTCACGTGTGCAGGATCAGCGCAAGAAAAGTTTTCTTTCTATGCACTAGAAACATCAGTGAAGCTACACCGTAAGTTCATGAGATAATCGATGTGTTGAATTTAAAATGTTAACGCTGATTCTGTTAAAAGTAATGACAGTTGATAAGGTTTATGTTTTCGTTAGTTAAAGAGTTGCGGATAGTTTGTGTTGAAGTGTATTTAAAGCAGTCAATGGCGTAGGTAGATTCTGACTGTATGTTGCATTTTAATGTAATGTAGTTGTTGTAGTTTTACTTTTGCAAGTATTTACAATGTAAATGTGATATCAAGAAGGAAACAAATACTGTATGCATTTTGTATTGTTTTATCAACAGTTTTCACCATACATTAATGTGGAAGAGTGAACAGTAAACGGTTAATCTTACTGCGATCCTGTTTTCATTGACTATGGTTTACTTCGGTGTTTAGTTCAGAGTTCTCTTACACCTGAGCAAGAACACTACAAGGATTGAAGTCTTGATTTTCTATCTCTGATTATAACTGTGCATTGACTGCCCCCTGTGGACTATGATGGAGGTGCAAGTCATTGTACAAGTGTGAGGCTCCGGAAATTTTAAATAAATTAGCATCCAAAGCACCAACCAATGGGTGACATGTTATGGACACTGTGTTTTCAAACAGAGCCCTTTTGCCCTGCTCTGTTTCCATTTAAGTGTCATTTCCTCATCAAAGGAAGTCACTGAGTGTTCAGCATTAGATAGAAATTTACTGTGAGAAAAGTTACTGCAAAGAGGGAGGATTAATCTAATGGGTGTTGTATAGTACACAACTTTCACAGTACATACTGTAAAACTTTAATTTTACAATGTGCAATCAGGGCAGGGTTAAGCAAAGAAAAAAATAATGTGCTGTGAAGGTACTGTGGCCCAACAGTATATCAATCCATGCTAAAGATCGAAAAGAAAGGAATGTTTAATATTTCAGAGATGCTGCCCTGATTAATGATGGGAAACAGTAGCATACTTTCTGACTTTTGATGAAATCACTGAACTTTAACCTATGCAGTATTCACACCTAATGAGTAGCACAGTTTAACTCATAAACTACAAACTTCCTGACTTCTGTTTTGGCATTTCTCCTTCTTTACCCTGCTCTACTTGCTACACTTACCTGCTACACTTATGACTGTGAGACTAAGCACAGCTCCAATGCCATAACTAAGTTTGTTGATGACACCATTGTCGTAGGCTAAATCAAAGGTGGTGACAGATCAGAATATTGGAGATTATTGAAAATTGAAAATCTGGCTGAGTGGTGCCACAACAACAACCTCTCACTCAATGACAGCAAGACCAAGGAGCTGATTATGGACTTCAGGAGGAGGAAACCAGAGGTCAATGAGCCAGTACTTATCAGACTTTAAATTACTCAGTGTTATTATTTCAGAGGACTTGTCCTGGGCCTAACACATAGGTGCATTTACAAACAAAGCATGGCAGTGCCTTAGGAGTTTCCAAAGATTAGACATAATATTTAACTTTGACAAACTTCTACAGATGTGTAGCAGAGAGTACAGTGACTGTCTGCATCAGAGCCTGGTATGGAAACATCACTGCCCTTGAATGCATAATCTCACAAAAATTAGTGGAAACAGCCCAGTACATCACCAGTAAAGTATTCCCCACCATTGAGCATATCTACACGAAGCATTGTTGCAGGAAAGCATAATCCATTATCAGGGACCCCCACCATCCAGGTCATGCTCTCTTCTCACTGCTGTCATTAAACTCAAGACTCAAACCACTTAGAAACAATTATTACCCCACAACCATCAGGATCTTGAACCAACGGGGAAAACTTCAGTCAACTTCACTTGCCCAACATTGAAATGTTTCCACAACCAACCTGCTCACTTTCAAAGTCTCTTAGAACCATAGAACATTACAGCACAGTACAGGCCCTTCAGCCCTCCATGTTGTGCCGACCAATATAATCCTTTAAAAAAAGTACTAAACCCACACTACCCCATAACCCTCTATTTTTCTTCCATCCATGTGCCTGTCCAAGAGACTCTTAAATACCCCTAATGTTTTAGCCTTCACCACCATCCCTGGCAAATCATTCCAGGCACTCACAACCCTCTGTGTAAATAACTTACCCTTGATGTCTCCCCTAAACTTCCCTCCCTTAATTTTGTACGTATGCCCTCATATGTACATATGCTCTTCATCTCATTCTCAATACTTATTGCTTATTTATTTATTATTGCTATTTCTTTCTTTTTGTATTTGCACAGTTTGTTGTCTTTTGCACACTGAATGCCCAAGTTGGAACAGTCATTCATTGAATCTATTATAGCTATTATTCGATTTTGAATTTATTGAGTCTGCTCACAAGAAAATAAATCTCAGGATTGTACATGGTGATATTTATGTACTTTGATAATAGTACATATTTACTTTGAATTTTCAGCATAGTTTAGCTCATAAACTACAAGCTTTCTGACTATTGTTTTGGAACTTCTTCAATGCTTCTCCATTTTGCCACAGTGCCTATTAGAGAAAATTAATGTTTTCATCATTTAAAGCTTGCTATCCTGTTTTTTCCACTTGGTCCTTTGGTATACTTATGATTGCCTTGCAACTTCAGTTCTTTCTTAATCAATGAAAGAAATTTTTATTTCACAATACACCAAAGATCATCCAGATGAAATAACTTCCATTAATGCCCCTCCTCCCCTTCTTACCCCATCCCTGATATATTTCGTTTTTTTCCCCCCTCCTTTTTTTCCCTCTCTTTCTGCCCACCACTCTGCCTGTTATCCATCTCCCTCTGGTGCTCTCCTCCCCCTTTCTTTCTCTTAGGCCTCCCATCCCATGATCCTTTCCCTTCTCTAGCTCTGTATCCCTTTTGCCAACCACCTTTCCGGCTCTCAGCTCCACCTCACCCCACCACCTCCGGTCTTCTCCTATCGTTTCACATTTCCCCCTCCCCCGCCTACTTTCAAATCTCTTACTATCTTTCCTTTTAGTTAGTCCTGATGAAGGGTCTTGGCCCAAAACGTTGACAGTTTTTCTCCTTATGGATGCTGCCTGGCCTGCTGTGTTCCACCAGCATTTTGTATGTGTTGCTTGAATTTCCAGCATCTGCAGATTTCCTCGTGTTTGTCAGAAGAAATAAAGTGATTTTAGTGATGTGCTATTGATAAACAAAGTGAGATGGATTGAGTAACTCCATTTTCAATCATTTTTCCTGTTGGTGACAGAGATTGACTTCATGTACATAATTTATATAAAACTATACCCTCCATTCACTGTTCTGTTTTCGTGAGAATTATTTTGGATTTAATGGCAGGAGTTGTAGTTTCTGTTTGTTTTATAAAAAAAAGATAAAAATGAAATGCAATAAGTATCTTTATTCATTTTTGGGCACACTGAATTTATTTTGATACATACAGTAGATCATGAACATTCCCTTGTGACAAAGGGAAGCAACTAACATTTGATGTGTTATGAAATAAACTTATTAAGAAAGAACAAGCACTGCAAAGCAATATACTTGTAGAGTAGGTAAGCTCAAACATTTGCATGGCTTAGTGGAAAATCAAAAATAGATCATTCATGGTTTACTGCTGGTCTTTAATACAAATAATAGCTTGACTCGTCAAGAGAATTCTGGAAGTTCAAGAAAAAAAACTGCAATCAGTTAACTTCAGTGTTTCACAGAGCTCTCCAACATGAAATATTAACACACAGATTAAGTCTGGCCTGCTAAGTATTTCCAGTACTTTCTGTTGTATTTTTCAGATTTCCAACATATGCAGGTTTTTTTTTAATGATTGCCAATGATCAGCTGATTGTAATGATGCAGTGGCAGATTGCAAACATCTGCAGATACCTTAACTTGGAAGTTGGAAATAGGAGGCCAATTAATTAAAATAGAAATAAATGACTGCCAGGAGAGGGTTGGTTATGTATAAGGTAACTTATTACTTGTTAGTTAATGAGCTAATTTTGAATGTATATTAGAGTTGTATTTTAAGTGTTTGCTTTAATTTTTAAAAATGTCTTTAAATTTTTTTAATATTTACATTATCTATTTTTATAGATCTTGGCTGTTAGTGAAATAAATGACAAAACAATTCCACTGGTAGAGGTTTCCATTTATATTTGGAAAACATTTGCTCTGGTTTGGGCCTTGCCAATTAGCTCAGAGCTAGCTTATCCATAGAATTTTAGGTAACAATTTGTATAGGGAGGAGGAAGTACATTGGATACTCAGTCTGAGGGGATTCAAGCTACATTTCTTTTGAATTAATTCTTTTCCTTTTGTCACTGTTTGTAGAAAGTGTCTATTGGACTACTTTTTTTCAGAGATATATTATTAAATACCTTTGTGCGATGTATGACAAGCAAGTTAAAATTAGTAACTTTTTATGTTTAAAAATCAATCAAAGAAACTGAAGTTTGAATGAAACTTCCTTTCAGACACAATCAAGCTATTACAAATGTTTGGTACATTGAGATGGGATGCAATGGAAGTAGGCAGACAAATACTAACTGCAATAGTGTTTGAATCACCATGTATAATCACAGTTACAGTTGGACCATATGACTTGGAAATCCCAAAAAATAAGTTCCTGCCATCTGGCTGACAATTGCAGAAGGAATTAATATGGAATTTATCTTCAATCCATGCCATAACTGACATGCTGAAATTATTCTTATTAAACCAATTTGGACAACAGAAACTTGAAAATAGCCTAAACAAAGGTTTTACTTGTGGTTGATCAAAGATTAAAAACGTAACACTTTTAGAATGCTTACTTTGGAATGCTATAAACACAAGAGATACAGTGGTTGCTGGAAATCGAAAGTAACACACCCAAAATGTTTGAGGAACTCAGCAGGTCAGAGTAAACAATTTCTTGTACATGTTCCTGTATGTCAAAAGTTTTACCGCACATGATATCAGGTCTTGACAAAATAAAATGACGAGAATAAACTGTAATTTAAAGCTTACAATGTTAACTGGATGTGAGGAAAATCATATCTCTGTATTTGTGGTTTAAGGGCTCACTTGAAACCTTAATGTGATTGTGGCTTGCAGTGATTCCTGAGCAATTTACAATGGAATCTTTAACAGAAAAAAGATGAATCTTTTATAATTTACAAATAAAAATATAATGAGATTTTAAAAATTAACAATAGATGTTACTGGGTACTCTATAAATGCACTTTTTCAAATTAGATGTGGGTTTTTATCTGTATAATATGACTTGGGTCATGCATGATGATAAATAATCTGAAACACAAAGCCTTACCATGCAGACAGGGCATTCAAATGACAAAGCCTTAACCAAGTGGTTGAGAACAGTTTTTATATCATTTAGAGATGACAAGATTTACTAACCTGCTGTTGGGGAGTCTATCCACTTCAAAGTATGTTCTTCTTCAGAAAACCACACACACAAAATGCTGGTGGAACACAGCAGGCCAGGCAGCATCTATAGGGAGAAGCGCTGTCGACGTTTCAGGCCGAGACCTTTCGTCAGGACTAACCGAAAGGAAAGTTAGTAAGAGATTTGAAAGTAGTGGGGGGAGGGGGAAATGCGAAATGATAGGAGAAGACCGGAGCGGGTGGGATGAAGCTAAGAGCTGGAAAGGTGATTGGCGAAAGTGATACAGAGCTGGAGAAGGGAAAGGATCATGGGACGGGAGGCCTCGGGAGAAAGAAAGGGGGAGGAAGGGGAAGCACCAGAGGCAACTGAGGGCCTATGTAATTTGCTCCATTGTAAATATGTTCAGGGAAGCTTGCAATTAGTTTGTCTCAGAAAAGGTATTTGAACATTCAGAGGTGTCTCCCACTGTAGATATGTAATTCAAAGGAAGCATTGCCAACCCAAAGTCATTGTACTATTGAAGTATTGTTGACCTGCTATCAGACACTTCTGGGTAGCTTGATGAGACAGGGCACAGAAGTGGTAAATTGAAGAGTTCAGACTCTGTGATTTTAAGTATTTACTACTAAATTTTTATCCATCCCTTAAGATTTGCTTAATATGGAAACTGGTGTGGAAATATTTGAGGGAGAGGTTATACCTGGGTATATCTATTGGAATGCCACCTATAGAAGTCAGAAAACAGTAAGCCAAGAATCTTGATGACCCTAGCCAGCCCTTGATTCTGATTTCCAACGTTCATAAGCTCTTCACCCTCAGGGAGAAACAGACCATATGCCTGAGTGGCCCTCATGTATAATCACCTGTGAGAATTTAAAGAAATGACTGTAATTCATCAGGTGCACCCCAAAGATACACTGTACCCTTGTTGGTAAAAGTGAAATGCTCAAGGAATATATGGGACAGTATGGCCCTGTTGGTACAGACTGGTACATGGTCAATTACTGGGAATGCCAGTAATAAGGAGAGATATTGCTGCTTTAAGGGGGA
This sequence comes from Hypanus sabinus, assembly GCF_030144855.1. Taxonomy (NCBI): domain Eukaryota; kingdom Metazoa; phylum Chordata; class Chondrichthyes; order Myliobatiformes; family Dasyatidae; genus Hypanus; species Hypanus sabinus. The sequence goes on along the minus strand of NC_082719.1, from coordinate 34,300,096 downwards.
AATTAAACTGGGTGGGGGGGAGTGAGAGTATCTGGGGATTGATAATATCAGTGACACAGAGAGGGATTATGCAAACCATAAATATCTAACATATGAGAAGTATTCAGGGTTGGACAATCCAGGGAGGGATGATCCAATCTTCCTGAAAATACTGAAGGAAGGCCTGAGCTCAGGCCACTAGGAGGCTTTAGATTTGGGGATAGTAGTGGGATTGACTTACCCTGGGATAATATCATGGGCCAGTGAGAGGGGTAAGAGAAGTCATTAAAGTGGCTGTAGTGGATGTAGCTGCTGCAAAACTACAGAGGTCTTGCTTTGTGTGCCAGCAACCAGGGCACATTGCAAAGGAGGGTCAGAATAGACATAGAAAGGTAAAGGAGGTGTTATATTTCAGCTGTGGCCTCTCAGCCATAGTGGGATGCAGTGGCCTGATACAGAAGTGCTCTCTCAGTCCGATCTGAAAACTGATCAGATTAAGTTGTTAGTGAGGACAGCATTGAGATCAGACAACAGTTGACGGCAGCCTTTATTGCCAGTAGTGGTCACGTAAAAGGTTTATTATAGGGCTAACAATGTGATATGTTAGTGGACACAGGGTCATCTATGTCGATACCCTTGCCATGACTGGATAAATGATTTACATAACCAGTGCGGATGAAGAAACAATCATGTCAGATAGAAGAGAGCTGCAGGTTCTTAGAATTGAGGGACTGCAGCTTCCTGTTGGTTTTTGAGAGTGTCCAAACAATGAGGGCGGTGTGTCTTTCCTGGGAATCAGACCACTAATATAGAGCAGGTGCTATCATAGGTTCAGAAAAGGGAGAAATAACATGGACAAAACACAGAGAGTGAGCATGTATGATGTGCAGAGCAGACAACATGACCCACAGAAAGACAGCAGACCAAAGCAGGGGCAGGAGACAGCACAATGTATGTGAAACATGTCAGGAAGTCCCTGTAGGGGCCAAACACTGTGCACTGTTAGGAGTGCAGCTGCTTGCAGAGGCAGCAGTAGTCACACCGGAAAGCAGAGTACAGAAAGGGAAAGTGCGTGCAGATCATAGGGCAAAGAGAGAAAAGGAACACAAGTCAACAGAAATTGGAAGTGTACAGGAAGAAACTACTGGAGCCAATTAAGTATGATTATATGGAGATGTGAAGAACCATTGTAACCATGTTAATGCATTGAGGGACTGAGCAAAACAGTAGCAACATATTACCGATCAGACAGAGCCTGCAGTAAAGAAGATAGCCCTCTCACAGCTGAGTGACTACGTCATGGTAAGGGACCTATCTGACAAGGCAGCGTTCACTCCAGCTGGATAGGACCACAGGTAGCGCTATTGATAAATGACATGTGTTCTTCTATGCAGATCTGATGAGGCAGCCAGTGGAAGTGTGGAAGATGCAGTAAGGCAAGGGTTAAAGACAATGCTCAGGTATAATTAGCCCAGGGCAGCTGTAGTCAACTGAGACCATTGGAGATATCCTTGCTTACAACAGACAAGATACACTGGAGTGACTGTGGCAGTGTGTACTGTACTTAAAACAGACAACGGAGGCCTTTGTAGTGAGACTTCCCCAGAAAGGTCTTCCTAAAACAAACACAAGAAAATCTGCAGATGCTGGAAATTCAAGCAACACGCACACAAAATCCTGGTGAAACACAGCAGGCCAGGCAGCATCTATAGGGAGAAGTACTGTCGACGTTTTGGGCCAAGACCTTTCGTCAGAACTTCCTTTGGGCCCTTTTTGCAAACCTTTCTTTGTAAATATTCTGTGAACTTCCCACTATTCAGGACATTTACAAAGACAAGTGTGTAAAAAGGGCCCAAAGGATCATTGGGGACCCAAGTCACCCCAACCACAAACTGTTCCAGCTGCTACCATTCGGGAAATGGAACCGTAGCATGAAAGCCAGGACGAACAGGCTCTGGGGCAGCTTCTTCCACCAGGCCATCAGACTGATTAATTCAAGCCACTACAACTGCATTTCTGTTGCACATACTACTTACTTACAAATTACTATAAATTGCATATTTAGACAGAGACATAACATAAAGATTTTTACTCATGTATGTGAAGGATGTAAGAAATAAAGTCCATTCAATTCGTGGATGAAGAATTGAGTCATTTGCTGCAGAGTACCAAGATTCTGACCTAATTACTACTTTCATGGGGCTTATCTAATTATGTTTACAGCCAAAATGAGACAAGAAAATTGATATTGAATGATAAGGTAATTAAAATTTTATTACATTCTACTTTAATCAACATTTGTAAGCTCCTGATCATACCATCAAATTCAACTAGCCCTAATTTAGAACTTAAACCTGTGGAACAATTCTGTCTCTTTCTAATTGAAAACTAATAGAACAATGGTCACCAGTCCAAAACTGGTTCCCCACTGTCACCTCAGTCACCTACCCCACTCTGTTACCTAAGAGGAGGTTGGTCTTTGACTCTCCCTATTATCACCCTCATTATATTGCTAAAGGAAAATTTCATGAATGCATGAAATTTCATGAATTTCAACAATTCATAGCAACCCTCATCTAAGCCCGAAATAGCATAGCAGTTCCAGTCCATGTTAGGAAAGTTAAAATCCTCTACTATGACACCATATTTTTCTTGCAACTCTCCACAATCTCCTACATATTTGTATTTCTAATTTTTATTAGGTATTTGTGGGGCCTATAGTACAATCCCAATAATGTTATCAACCCCTCATTTCATAGGATGATCCCTCAGTAATGTTATAGGGTATTGTAATGGGTGGAAACACACATAATTCACAATCACGGACATCGAGTTAGGGTTCACTTTAAAAGGCTGGTCAGACATGAGAATGTATTACATGAAGTTCTGTTACTGCGCTTTTATGTTTGGAGTACAATAAATGAGTTGATATGGTATTTCTTAAGCATAAAACACCTCATGTCATTTTATTTGCAAAACGTACATTGGTGATCCTGGCTCTCTAGGACGATTCCAGTTATTGAACAAGTTGGCCAATGCAGTCGCTTTGAAACTGTTGGGAGGTTTGGGAGCAAAATGTCGTTGCTTGGTTTGTATAAGACAAAGCCCAATTTGCACAGTGAGTAATCTCCAACTACAACACAAAGTATATTTTTATGTAGTAGCGTTGCTCAGCAACTCCATGGTTGCAGGTGTGGTGGTCTACCAGAACACCCACCTGAACATGATAAATATTGATGGCTGAAAACTCACCTTTTACAGACTTTTGGAGTATTGGAGTCTAAGCATGCCAAATAGTTGCTCTCCTTCCCTGGTCTCGGCAATGCTAAGCCTGTAGAGTTAATAGACCACATGCTGCCTCACCTAGGAAATTACCATCCTTGCTTTATTTTTAAGTAACTCTTCATGCAGTAAATGCCTCATCAAGTTCACATAGCCCTTTGTTAATGTACCTATGAAAGGAGTTAGCTAAAATAGCTGATAGTCTATATTCAGTCAGGCAATATTCCGCTTCTTTTCCCTGCCTCCATAAGCCTGGTCAGGAAGGTGTCCAACATAATCACACAAAACGGAAACAGACTACGCCGAGTCTGTGTTTTTAGAATGCTCACTTTGCTATGAATGCGAGGAAGTGCTAACCCACCTTGCAGCTTCAGCGTTGCATCGGAACATCAGAGATCTGTGAACACTGTGTGTCCCAGCTGCCAAGGACATCTACTGTTCATTATGAACACTCTTTTAGGGTGACACTTCCTGGGTGCTCAAGTGAGTGTGCTGCCAGCATCGCTTATTGGTGAGAAGGCAAAGAGTGTTGAAACCTCACTGGAGGGCCACAACGGCAACAGGATCCAGACTTATAGGGCACGACAGGTGACGTGTGTGACGTTGCACATGGGATTTCGTACTGGCTAAAGTGGCTAGACCCTTGCTTGTTGCAGATTTCCTGCGTGCCTGAAGACTGTTGGTTGATCATAAAAACTGTCAGCCGGTGATAATAAACCTGATTCTGAATCTGAAAGAATGGGAAGGCATAGGAGCACCAGAGGGTGGAGTGGCAGGAAAGGAGATAAGATCAACCATGGAATTGAGTTTAGGAGCTGAGGGGTAATGTTGTAGCTATATAGGACCCTGGTCAGACCCCACTTGGAGTACTGTGCTCAGTTCTGGTCACCTCACTACAGGATGTGGAAACTATAGAAAGGGTGCAGAGGAGATTTACAAGGATGTTGCCTGGATTGGGGAGCATGCCTTATGAGATAGGTTGAGTGAACTCGGCCTTTTCTCCTTGGAACGACGGAGGATGAGAGGTGACCTGATAGAGGTGTACATGATAATGAGAGGCCTTAATCGTGTGGATAGTCAGAGGCTTTTTCCCAGGGCTGAAATAGCTAGCATGAGAGGGCATAGTTTTAAGGTGCTTGGAAGTAGCCACAGAGGAGATGTCAGGAGTAAGTTTTTTATGCAGAGAGTGGTGAGTGCGTGGAATGGGCTGCCGGTGGCGGTGATGGTGGAGGCAGAAGCGATAGGGTCTTTTACAAGACTCCTGGACAGGTACATGGAGCTTAGAGAAATAGAGGGCTATGGGTAAGCCTAGGTAGTTCTAAGGTAAGGGCATGTTGGCACAGTTTTGTGGGCTGAAGGGCCTGTATTGTGCTGAAGGTTTTCTATGTTTCTAATGACACTATCAAGTGAATACACCACCGCATGTGAGTTTTTTCGACTGCTGGGCAAACTCCCAAACCTCACCTAGCCCCCATTCTCCAGAACAGTCACAAAACATGGGGTCGAGCACCACATTTTCACAATTGGCTCACCAGTCCATGATCACGAGGGTAGACTGGACACAGAAAAATTGGCAACTGCGAAGGTTGAATTACAACGTGGAAAGACTTGGTGTAATACATTGGTCGATTAGCCCCTGGGCTTCACCCCTCCGTATGGTTCCTAAGTCCGATGGTGGTTCCTGGCAATGTGGTGATTACTGACAATTTAATGAGGTCATCACCCCTGATTATCACCCGGTCCCACATATCCAAGATTTCTTGACTCGTTTAGGCTAGAAGCTGATTTAGTTAGGGGCTACCACACAGGTGCCTGTGTGCTCAGAGGGCATTCCCAAATCAGCTGTGATAAACCCATTTGGCCTTTTTGAGTTTCTGCACATACCGATTAGGCTGAAAAATGCAGCAGAGACTTCCCAGCGGTTGATGGATTCTGTATCAAGAGACTTTTAGATTTTCTTTTTGTTGACCTGGATGACATACTTAACACCAGTGCATCCAAATCAGAACATGTATTTGATCTCTGCACACTTTTCGAGCACCTTAGCCAACATGAGTTGATTATTAACCCTGCTAAGTGCCATTTTGGGTTCTGAACCGTTGACTTTCTTGACAATCACAGCTGTGCAGAAGGTACAAAGCCCCTCCCGTTATTATGGATTGCCCACTGCCTTGCACTACTAACAAACTACAGGAGCTTTTAAGGATAGTGAATTCCAAATGAGCTCTTTCTAATGCAATCCTACTGGTACACCTGCTCCCCTAGGCAGCCAAAGCCATTACTACTAACACATCAGTCTACACTGTGCACTAATAGATGATTGAAGGCGTGTGGCAGCAGCTCATATTCTTCAGCCAGCAGCTCTGTCCCCCCGAAAGGCTGTACAGCATGTTTGACTGTGAGCTTCTCGGTGTCTATCTGGCTGTCTGCCATTTTTGTTTTCTTCTAGAGGGTCGGCATTTCACAGCATTCATTGACCACAAACCCCTCGTGCATGCAATTGCCAAAATATCAGATCCTTGGTCTGTACGAGAGCAACACCACCTGACCTTCATATCTGGAGTTCACAAATGATATACAACATATCAAGGGGAAAAATAATGTCATTGAAGCCATACACATAGAGACTGACTATGCCTCCATGGCAGCTGACCAAGCTAATGACCCAGAGGTCCAAGACTACCAAACAACAGTCATGGGCCTGCAGTTGGCTGACATTAAGTTCAGGGAGGCTGGGGTTTCTCGCCAATGCAATGTCTCAACCAATCGCCCTCACCCCATTGTGCCTGCAAACTGGAGGCAGACTGTTTTTAAGTCCATGCATGACCTTTCACATCCAGGCAGGAAAGCGCCACAGAAACTGGTTGCACTAAAGTTTGTGTGGCACACCTTTAGTAAGTATCTGATGATTGGACTGCACCCTGCGTGAAGTGCCAGCAAACAAAAACTAACCATGATGTGCAGGCTCCATTTGCACCTTTTGAGGTCCCTGAGTGACAGTTCCCTCCTCCCCCCTTCCATGGTTTCACATACCCCCTTACCATGGTAGACTGTACCAGCAGGTGGCCAGAAGTCATTCCCCCAGCATCATCGACGACTGCAGACGTGGCTTGGGCGTTCATCAGCACTAAGGTTGCTCGGTTCATCATTCCATCTGATATTTCCTTTGACCACAGACCCCAATTCTTATCAGACTTCTGAGCTGCGATGGCCCAGAAGCTCAGCATTAGACCACATCACACCATGGCATATCACCCACAGTCCAATGGCCTATGCAAGTGGTTTCACCTCTCCTTGAAGGCTGCTCTGGAGGCTTCCCTGACAAAAACTGTTGGCATGATCATCTCCCATGAATCCTGCTGGCGCTCAGAGCAACTCCAGAAGAGGACTTGACGTCCTCCACAGCTGAGTTGGTATAAAGGCAGCCGTTACCAGGTGATTTTATTCCTGCCACCATGACTACTTGGTTGGTCTCACAACAGTGTTCCACCCTCCTCCAGAAATTCAATTGCTTTAAACCTATTCCTATCTCCCATCATGGTGTACAGACAGCACTCTTGGATTCTTGTTGACTTATATTCTGTCTCGTTTGTTTTCATCCACCTTGATGCACACCAGCATCCCCTTAGACCCCCTTACGATGGCCCGTTCCATGTTTTGGAACAGAGAGAAAGGACTTTTATCGTAGCTAAGATGGGTAAGACTGAATGTGTTTTGGTAGATCACCTTAAACTGGCCCACCACAATTTGGAGGATTCTGTTACCATGAATGTGTCAATGCACCTTTGGATGAGTCGAGGGCATCTGCTGTTCCTTCACCCATGGAAGATAGGACTTGAGCATGGAGGCTTGTCTGAGCTCTGGACAGGCTCACAGTGCCGGTTTTAGTGAATTCTGGGGGGTGAGGTGGAGGGGGCCTCTGTAGGGTAATGTAATTGGTGGAAAAGGACATAATTCACAACCACCAACATTGAGTTGGGGTTCACTTTAAGAGGCTGGTCGGATGGCATGACGTATTACATGAAGATCTGTTACCATGCTTTTTGTGTTCAGTGGAGTACAATAAGTGAGTTGTTACGGTTTTTCTTAAAAATTTAACACCTCACCTCAACCTACATTATATAATCTCTGACTAGAGCTGTGACATTTCCCTTAATCAAAAATGTAACTCCTCCTCCTCTCTTTCATTCGCCTCTTTCCCATCTAAAGCACCTGTATCCTGGAATATTAAGCTGCCAGTCCTGTTCTTTCCTTAGCCACATTTCCATAATAGCAATTTTGAACCATCTCCACAGAGCTATCCAAGCCCTAAGTTCATCTGTCTTACTTTGTCAGACCTCTGGCATTGAAATAAACTAAGTTAATCCAATAGGTTTTACTCACAAGCTATTCAACTGCCTGTTACGTCTATTCAGCATACTGTCACTGATACTTACATCACTCTCCAGCCTCTCATTCACTTCCCTGCTGCACAGAATCCCATCTCCACCCCATCAGACTAGTTTAAACCCACCCTCGTACCACTAACAAACTTGTCCGCTACAATATTGGTTGCCCTCCATTTCAGATGCAAACCTTCCCTCTTTTAAAAGTCAACTCTTCCCCAGATCAGAAATCAATGGTCCACAAATCTGAATCTCTGACCCCACACCAACTTTTCAGTCACACATTAATTTGCCATGTCCTCCTATTCTTACTCCAACTATCATGTGGCACTGGAAGTAATCCAGAGATTACTACCTCTCACTCCCTACATTCACTCTGCAGGACCTCACCATTTTCTCTGTCTATAGCAAATGTGCATAATGATTCTTAACTGCTCATCCTCTCTCTTGAAAATGTTCTGCAGCTGCTCTGAGACACCCTGGACCCTGGTACTGGTGAGGCAATGCACCATTCTGGAGAACCTTTAGTGGCCACAGAATCTACTGTTTGCACCCACCCCCAATAAACTGATTCCCCCATCATATAATCCTGTCTGCTTTCACCCTTCCCAACTGAGCTTCAGAGCCAGTCCTAGTGCCAAAGACCTAGGTACTGCTTCCTTCTTCAGAATGGTTATTCCTCCAACCATTCCAAAATGATATACAGTACTTGTTCTTGAGGGAAGCGACCACAAGGGAATCCTACACTGTCTTCCTGCTGTCTTTTCCTTTTCTGGTGGTCATCCAGCTACTTTCTGTTTACACTTTAGGTGTGACCACATTGTTAAAGCTCTTATTTATGACTCTCCTAGAGTGTCAAATAATCCTATGTGTGTCTTGCTCCAACTTTAGCTCCTTCATATGGTCTGCAAGCAGCTGTAGCTGGAGACACTTCCCTCAGATGAAATTGTCAGATACACTGGAAGTCACCTTGATCTCCCATATCCTGTAGAAGGAGCATGCCACTACCTAACTGCCATCTTGACTGATGTAAGAGTAACAAGGAAAAGTTAAAGAACCTTACCTGCATCTGCATTCAGTTTCCTTTTCAAAGTTCAAAGTAAATTTATTATCATAGTACATATACAATATGTCATGATATACTACCCTGAGATTCATTTTCTTGCTGGCAACCACAATAAAACAAAGAAATGTAATCGAATCAATGAAAAACTACAAAGACTAACTAAAACCCAATGTGCAAAAGACAAACTGTGCAAATACAGTTAAATAAGTAATAATAAATAAGTAAATAGATAATACTGAAAACATGAGACGTGGAGTCCTTGAAGGTGAGTCTACAGGTTGTGGAACCAGTTAATTGTTAAGGTGAGTGAAGATATCCATGCTGGTTCAGGAACCTGATGGTTGAAGGGCAATGACTGTTCATGAAACTGGTGGCAGAGGACCAAAGGCTCCTGTACCTCCTTCCCACCAGCAGCAGCAAGAAAAGAGCATGGCCTGGATGATGGTGATCCCTGATGATTGATGCTGCTTTCTTGTGGCAGCATTCTTTGTAAATAAGACCATAATACATAGGAGCAGAATTAGGCCATTTGGCCCATTGAGTCTGCTCTGCCATTCCATCATAGCTGATTTATTATTCCTTTCAATCCCATTCTCCTGCCTTCTCCCTGTAACTTTTGATGCCCCATTAATCAAGACTTGTCAACCTCCACTTTAAATGTACTCAATGACTTGATCTCCACAGCTGTCTATGACAATGAATTCCACAGATTCACTACCTTCCGGCTAAAGAAATTCTTTCTTATCTCTGTTCTAAATGGACTTCCTTCTGTTCTGAGTTGTACACTGTAGTTCTAAGCTCACCCATTATAGAAAACATCTTCTCCACATCCACTCTGCCTAGACCTTTCAATATTTGACAGGTGTCAGTGAGTTCACCCACCACCCCACCTAATTTTTCTAAACTCTAGCAAGCACAGGACCAGAGCCATCAAAAGGTCCTGATACGTTAACCCTTTCATTCCTGGAATAATTTTCGTAAACCTGCTCTGGACCCTCTCTAATGCCAGAACATTTCTTCTTAGATAATGGGCCAAAGACTGCTCACAATACTCCAAGTGCAATCTGACTAGTGCTTTATAAAGCCTCAGCATTACATCCTTGCTTTTATATCCTAGTCCTCTCAAAATGAATGCTAACATTGCACTTGAGTTTCTTACCACTGATCTAACTTGCAAGTTACAGTAATCATTAGTGAATCTTGTACAAGGACTCCCAAGTCCCTTTGTACTTCTGTTTTTTTAATGCTTTCCTGTTTAAAAAATAGTCTATGCCTTTATTTCTTCATAATGACACTTATGTGCTGGTCCCAGGACAGATCCTCTGAAATGATAATGACAAGGAATTTAAAGTTACTGACCCTCTCCACCTCTGATTCCCTAATGAGGACCGACTTAGCTTTCATCCAGTTTTTTTCTTCCTACAGTCAATAGCTCTCTGGTTTTGCTGACATCGAGTAGAGGCTGTTGTTGTGCTGCAATTCAACCAGAATTTTAATCTCTCTCCTATATGCCAATTTGTCACTACTTTTTATTTGGACTGGAGTTTTAAGAGCCAAAGCCTCTTTACTTCCCGTTCCTATGCTGGCCCACTTTAATAATGGATACTCTGATGTGGCCTGGTGTTGCAACAATAACCTTGCACTCAGTGTCAGTAAGACCAAGGAATTGATTGTGAACTTCAGGAAAGGGAAGTTGAGGGAACTCACACCAGACTCATCAAGGGATCAGTAATGGAAAGGGTGAGCAGTTTCAAGTTCTTGGGTGTCAACATCTCTGAAGATCTATCCTGGGCCCAACATATTGATGCAATTACAAAGAAGGCACAACAACAGCTACATTTCATTAGGAGTTTAATGAAACTTGGCATGTCCAGCAAATTTCTACAGCTGTACCATAGTGAGCAGTCTGACAGGTTGCATCACCACGTGGTATGGAGGGTGGCATCACCACGTGGAGCACAGGATCAGAAAAAGCTGCATAAAGTTTCCAACTCAGCCAGCTCCATCATGGGCATTAGCCTCCCCACTACTGAGGATATTTTCAAAAGGTGACACCTCAAAAAGGTGGCAACCACCATTCAGGAGTCCCATCACCAAGATCATGCCCTCTTCTCAATGTTTCATGAACAGTTTCTTCCCTTCCGCCATCGGATTTCTAAACAGACAATGAACCTCAGTTATGATTTTCGCTCTCTTTATTTCATTTAAATTTTACCCTCATATTAATATCACCCTATAGCCTACAACTATCTTTCTCACAATCAACAACACCTCCAATTTTCATTTCATCTACATATGTACTATTCACACTTCCTAATTCACTTCCAAATTATTAATGTATGAAAATGTGGCTCAGCAAAAAACTCTGTGACAGACCACTGAACTCAGCCTTTTAGTAAACAAAAGCCTGGATCCAAGTATTCAACTTACCTCTGAAGCCCATGCCAAGGACGTTAATGAAGTTCTGTATATGCTGACTACAGCAATCGCACTGCACTCATCAACCTGTAATATTAGCTGTTTTCTCTCTCTATGAATGATGCCTGTTGAATATTCCCAGCACTATTTCAGATTTCTTTTGTACCAGAGCTTTGATATACTTTTTAAAAAATCTCTTCCCTGTACTTATTAATTCTTGCAGTTGATTTCTGACAGCATGATTACTGCAATTAACAAACCTCAACGTTCTCTTGGACAGCTGAATCATTCAGTCTCTCTTGGTCTCTGGGATAGTACAAAAACCCCTTTGTTCTCCGTCTCTCCCAATTCTCTGCAATTTAAAACATGCTCATTTCATGACTTTTTGTAGTTTTACTGAAAGGTCATACACTTTTTTCTCTATCTATAGATGCTTTCTCAGAACTTGCAGCATTTCTGTATGAAACAAAATCATTACTACCCTGCCTGAATTGTTCTGCTGCTTGGTATTCCAGAAACATTTAACTCTCGTGCAAGACCATTTTAAAATCACCTTCTCTGTATCCTTGTGTACTTATCTTGTGGTTTAATGATTCATCTTATATGCTTTGTGGAATATTCTGAGGTGTGATGCACCAGCAATAACTCTCTCTGAGACGTAAAGGCGAGATATCGGCTTTTATTGACTGGAAGAAGGAACAAGCAGTGGTTGACCACCATACTACATCCTGGAGACAGAGAGGCCGGGCTCAGACCTCAATCGCCTTTATACCGGGGTCTGTGGGAGGAGCCACAGGAGCAGTCAGCACGGGGCGTGTCCAGACAGGTATATGTAGTTCACCACAAGTTCAAAGAGCAAGCAGTCACAACTGTCTAGCTCATCAGTTAAGTTTTGGTTATTTCTGTCAGATTTTAGGCTACTATAAAGATAAACCATCCAAGATTAAGTTTGCTTTCACATTGAAAGCTGGCGCCTTCTATCTGAAAATGACATTACACATTTATGAACTGGGGTCAAATCATAAATGTGTAATGTAGGGGGTGGTTCAACAGCTTGGACAAGTATGGATGAAATACAAGGGAAGGAGAATACTGGAGAGCTTACTGAAGTCTCCAGAACAGAGAATAAGAGAGGAAGTTTAGAAAGGGGTAAGGATTTAACTTCATGGAGACAAAATGGGGAAAAAGAGTGATGAATACAGGACTGAAGGTGTTATATTTCAATGGAAACAGCGTACAAATAAAATAAATAGCTTACAGCACAGCTAGAAATTACCAGGCATAACATTGCGGGCATCACAGAGCTGTGATTGAAAGATGACAGCTGGGAGCTAAACATCCAATGATACACATACTAACAAAAAGACAGTCAATTGGGTAAAAGAGTTGGGATGGCTCTTCATTAAAAATGAAATAATATCCTTGGAAAGAAGTGACATGATCAGAAGATGTAGAATCTTTGTGGCTGGAATTAAGAAACTGCGAGGGTAAACAACCCTGATGGGAGTTATGTACAGGCCTTTGAACAGTAGCCAGAATGTGGGCATAAATCACAATGGGAGATAAAAAAGGTATGTATAAAGGGCAACATTACAATGGTCAAGGGGGTTTTCAATATGCAGGTAGATTGGGAAAATCAGGCTGGTACTGAATTTCAAGAGAAGTACAGTCGGCCCTCCTTATCCACGAGTTCCGCATGTGCGAATTCAACCAACCGCGAATTGAGAAAACCCGGAAGTGCTCTTCCAGCACTTCTTGTTGGAGCATGTATAGACTTTTTTTTTTGTCATTATTCCATAAACAATGCAGTATAACAACTATTTACATAGCATTTACATTGTATTAGGTATTATAAGTAATATAGAGATGATTTAAAGTATACGGGGGGATGTGCATAGGTTATTGTGGATTGGGATTGAAAAAAACAGTAAGTTCTTACTGCCAGAACAGTCAGAACAGGTACATCCAGTATTATTTAGCGTCAGTTAGTCAAATGTATGTATTTCAATAATTAAACCACTGTGTTGCTTAGTAATAATTGTAGCTTTCATCGGAGAAGGGCCTTTCTCACTTTATCCTTTAAAATTGTTCCAATCACTGACCGACTGTAGCCTAATGCTTTTCCAATGACCGATGGCGTTTCACCTCTTTCCGATCGCTTTATTATTTCCACTTTATTTTCGCGATCGTGATTATTTTTCGAGAACAGAAACACTGCGAATTCAGAGCTCTGTCGGGTCCTAAAATCCACCGCACTGAGACAGGTTAAATAAGGGACTTGCGCATTCGCATTTTTTGGTATCCATGAGGGGTCCCGGAACTAATCCCTCACGGATAAGGAGGGCCGACTGTATTTAATGATAATGGTGCTGAATTTAATAATGATGAATTCGGAGGTAAAGCAGAGAACTTTAACATTGAAACAAAGACAACAGCGCCATATAGTCCTCGGAGTAGTGGATTTTTGGAGTGACACAATCAAATGCTTACTAATATAAAGCTGAAAGTAAGAAAAACAATGGTTGTGATTGTAACACGGCACTGGACTGGGCTCTTATGGTGAAGAATACCATGTACAATGTACACGGCTATAGCCTGTATGAATTGCTGTTGGCCAGAATCCAAACCTTCCCTCTGTACTGGTTGATAGACCACCTGCTCTAGAGGGCGCTATAAGGAGAGAATGGGTTGGGAAACATTTAAGCATTGCATGCATCAAGGAAGGCTTTCACTGAAGCAAAGCGTTCAGAGGGCATTTGAAAAGCTTTGAGGGCACAGGCCCATCATACAAATGCCACTGGGGACAAAATATATTACAAAAGAGTAGACTGTACCGAATGGAGAGGTCCTGGAGTTGTCACTGGTCAGAATGGAGTTGTGGTATTCATGCGACATGGAGGTACATGGGTGAGAGTGCATCATTCCAGACTACATAAAGCACAAGCCGAAGACCATCAGAACTCCATGTCACAAAAATGAAAACACCTACCTGGCATACTGTCACATAGCACAGACAGGGATGAGGAGATTGCAGCTAAGGACCCGACACACTCGCTCAACAATGGCACAGACAGAGCTGAAGAGAGTGCAGTTGAGGACTCAATAGACTTGCCTAAACAGAAATTGTCATAAGTGCAAAGATAACATGGAAGTTTCAGTCTTACAACAGGACAATGTGAGATTTGAAGATCAAGATACTGGTATCTCATACAAAGCTGAAGTCTTGGGATGAGCAGGCAAAGCCACTGGGAGAAACTAAAGTTGGTCCAACTTGAATTACCCAGAACCAGTCACGGTCGCTGGCACTGCAGGGCCAGTCAACATGTCATATGCAGATAGACTTCATATTGAAAGACTAAGAAGTAAGATGATAAATATCTGGGTTAAAAAATAAGGTTACAGAGAAAATACTAAGAAATGTGACTGAATGACTTGCACTTACATGGATATGGGTTCAACAATGCCGGCTTTAAATACACAGATTAAATCAAATAGCTCAGTAGCTCATACTATGCAAGAGACGCGACAAAATTATTAACTAGACTCAGAAATGTCTTCCCCGCGGGCCATGGAAGCAAATGCTTTGAATATTTGTAAGGCAGATATTCCACACAGCCCGAGGACAATTTAAACCTATGCATGTTGAATTAAGGGCACCATTCAGTAAATTATTCTAAGATTTAAACTTATTACAATTTTTCAAAGCATGATAACCACAATTATATTCCCCCTGACATTATGAGATAATGATAACTAATGACTGTAATCTATTGCAAATCACTAATCAATAATAATTGATAACATTATGATTTCAAAAGGTCAAAGCTGCTGAAATGATTCATGCAATCATAAATACAATATATAACTGCAGTTAAATGATGCAATAGGTTAATAAATCTGAACCACTTTAAAACGATAATGAAATCAGTAACAACTGCCAGATTAGACCTGAGAGTTCAGAAGCATACTTTCTCACGATTAGAAATGGAAAATCCGTTTTTATTTAGGGCTGCCTTCCTGAAAACTTGAATCACCTTTGTGAAAAGGTCCTTGGAAAGAAGTGACATGATCAGAAGATGTAGAATCTTTGTGGCTGTAGTTAAGAAACTGCAAGGGTAAACAACCCTGATGGGAGTTATGTACAGGCCTTTGAACAGTAGCCAGAATGTGGGCATAAATCACAATGGGAGATAAAAAAGGTATGTATAAAGGGCAACATTACAATGGTCAAGGGGGTTTTCAATATGCAGGTAGATTGGGAAAATCAGGCTGGTACTGAATTTCAAGAGAAGTACAGTCGGCCCTCCTTATCCACGAGTTCCGCATGTGCGAATTCAACCAACCGCGAATTGAGAAAACCCGGAAGTGCTCTTCCAGCACTTCTTGTTGGAGCATGTATAGACTTTTTTTTTGTCATTATTCCATAAACAATGCAGTATAACAACTATTTACATAGCATTTACATTGTATTAGGAATTATAAGTAATATAGAGATGATTTAAAGTATACGGGGGGATGTGCATAGGTTATTGTGGATCGGGATTGAAAAAAACAGTAAGTTCTTACTGTCAGAACAGTCAGAACAGGTACATCCAGTATTATTTAGCGTCAGTTAGTCAAATGTATGTATTTCAATAATTAAATCACTGTGTTGCTTAGTAATAATTGTAGCTTTCATCGGAGAAGGGCCTTTCTCACTTTATCCTTTAAAATTGTTCCAATCACTGACCGACTGTAGCCTAATGCTTTTCCAATGACCGATGGCGTTTCACCTCTTTCCGATCGCTTTATTATTTCCACTTTATTTTCGCGATCGTGATTATTTTTCGAGAACAGAAACACTGCGAATTCAGAGCTCTGTCGGGTCCTAAAATCCACCGCACTGAGACAGGTTAAATAAGGGACTTGCGCATTCGCATTTTTTGGTATCCATGAGGGGTCCCGGAACTAATCCCTCACGGATAAGGAGGGCCGACTGTATTTAATGATAATGGTGCTGAATTTAATAATGATGAATTCGGAGGTAAAGCAGAGAACTTTAACATTGAAACAAAGACAACAGCGCCATATAGTCCTCGGAGTAGTGGATTTTTGGAGTGACACAATCAAATGCTTACTAATATAAAGCTGAAAGTAAGAAAAACAATGGTTGTGATTGTAACACAGCACTGGACTGGGCTCTTATGGTGAAGAATACCATGTACAATGTACACGGCTATAGCCTGTATGAATTGCTGTTGGCCAGAATCCAAACCTTCCCTCTGTACTGGTTGATAGACCACCTGCTCTAGAGGGCGCTATAAGGAGAGAATGGGTTGGGAAACATTTAAGCATTGCATGCATCAAGGAAGGCTTTCACTGAAGCAAAGCGTTCAGAGGGCATTTGAAAAGCTTTGAGGGCACAGGCCCATCATACAAATGCCACTGGGGACAAAATATATTACAAAAGAGTAGACTGTACCGAATGGAGAGGTCCTGGAGTTGTCACTGGTCAGAATGGAGTTGTGGTATTCATGCGACATGGAGGTACATGGGTGAGAGTGCATCATTCCAGACTACATAAAGCACAAGCCGAAGACCATCAGAACTCCATGTCACAAAAATGAAAACACCTACCTGGCATACTGTCACATAGCACAGACAGGGATGAGGAGATTGCAGCTAAGGACCCGACACACTCGCTCAACAGTGGCACAGACAGAGCTGAAGAGAGTGCAGTTGAGGACTCAATAGACTTGCCTAAACAGAAATTGTCATAAGTGCAAAGATAACATGGAAGTTTCAGCCTTAGGTTCTGGAAGGGTCAACAATTTCACTCGAATTGTACCGTCAAAATTAGGGGTGTGTCTATTTTTATAGACCCCTCAATTTCGTTTACACGTCATGAAATTATTTCTGATCCACAGGGCAGATTTTTGTTGATAACTGGTTCACTTTTTAATCGAAAAGTGGTTCTAGTTAATATTTATGCTCCAAACTTTGACTGCCCTGAATTTTTTAAACGTTTATTTACTTCCCTTCCTAATCTAAATGAATATATGTTGATAATGGGTGGAGATTTCAATTGTTGTCTGAATCTTTTAATGGGTAGATCTAAACCTATCCTAATTCTTCCGAATAGATCAGACTTACTTATTAATTCTTTTATGGTTGATTCGGGAATTACTGAAATATGGCGATTTTTGAACCCTAAAGATAAAGAATTTTCGTTTTTTTCACATGTAGATCACAGTTATTCTAGAATTGATTACTTCCTTATTGATCATCGTTTATTAACGGATGTTACTGATTGTAAATATGATTCTATTACTATTTCGGATCATGCACCTTTGAAGTTATCTATCAAGATTTCGGACTTTTCCAATAATACTAGATCTTGGAGACTTAATGCTACTTTGCTTCAAGATCCAGAATTTATCACCAACATAAAACAGCAAATTGACTTGTTTTTCTCAACAAACTATACTGAAGAGACTGACAGAGGAATACTTTGGGACTCTTTTAAGGCTTTTATCCGTGGACAAATTATCTCATATTCCGTTGGTAAAAGAAAACAAAGATATTTAGATATTGCTTTATTAGTGGATAAAATTAAAGAAATTGATAAGATTTATTCCGTGACTCCTACCAAAGAACTTTATAAGAAGAGAGATGAGCTTCAAATGGAGCATAGCTTATTATTATCTTCTTCAATTGAGAATCAATTAATTAGGACCAGGGCTCAATTTTATATCCATAGTGATCAAACTGGTAAATTGTTAGCTAACCAATTAAAAGCTATTTCGACTAAGCGACAAATTATTAAAATTCGTAAACAAGACGGTAATCTAACTACTGATCATAAAGAAATCAATAACACTTTTCAAGATTTTTATAAATCTTTATATCAATCAGAATTTGATGATGATCTGTCCATGATGGATAATTTTTTTAACAATTTGAATACTCCCAAACTGACAGATGAAGATCGTAGTTTGTTCGATGCTCCTATCTCTATGGCCGAAATAGGAGAGGCTATCTCATCAATGAATTCAGGGAAAGCTCCTGGTCCTGATGGTTATATTATAGAATTTTTAAAAACTTTTTCTTCTTTGCTTTCCCCTTGGTTATGTGAAATCTTTAATGATGCATTTGCTAAGAAGAGATTACCTCAATCTTTTTACGAAGCTACTATCTCTCTAATTCTTAAAAAAGATAAGGATCCTACTTTATGTGCATCTTATCACCCTATATCACTAGTAAATGTAGACTCTAAGATTCTTACAAAAATTTTAGCTATTAGGTTAGAAAAGGTACTATCACAGATTATTTCAGAAGACCAAACTGGTTTTATTAGGAATCGGTATTCCTTTTTTAATGTTAGAAAATTGATTAATATAATTTATACTTCATCACCCACAATCCCAGAATGTGTTATTTCATTAGATGCTGAAAAAGCTTTTGATAGAGTAGAATGGACATACTTATTTAACGCTTTGAGATATTTTAATTTTAGTCCTAATTTTATATCATGGATCAAACTAATATATTATAAACCTGTTGCTTCTGTTCTTACAAATAATTACAGATCCTCTTTTTTTCAATTATCTCGTGGTACGAGACAAGGTTGTCCCTTAAGTCCTTTATTATTTAATATCGCATTAGAACCTTTAGCCATTGCTATTCGTGAACCTCCAATATTTTTGGTATTACCCGTAATGAGAAGTTATACAAGTTATCACTTTATGCTGATGACTTGTTGTTATATATTTCTGATCCTGACAGGTCTATTCCCGCTATTTTATCCTTGTTGGCTCAATTTGGTAGTTTTTCTGGTTATAAACTAAACTTGGATAAGAGTGATTTATTCCCTTTAAATGCGCAAACTTTATTGAATGACAGGATACCATTTAAAGTTGTTACTGATAACTTTATCTATTTAGGTATAAAAATTACCAAGAAATATAAAGATTTATTTAGACTGAATTTTTTACCTATGCTCCATCAAATTCAACAACTTACTACAAGATGGTCTCCCTTATCCTTATCATTAGTTGGTCGGATTAATGCTATTAAAATGATGATTTTACCGAAATTTTTATATTTATTTCAAGCTTTACCAATTTTTATTCCTAAATCTTTTTTTGATAACATTGATTCAAAAATTTCCTCATTTGTGTGGCAAAATAAAAACCCCAGGTTAAGTAAAAGGCAATTACAAAAATCAAAAAAAGATGGTGGTTTAGCTTTACCTAAATTTAGATTTTACTATTGGGTGAATAATATTCGTAACTTAATATATTGGAAATTAGATTTGGATTTACCATTGTGCCCACAGTGGGTAAATTTAGAATGCAATGATGCACAGGGATATTCTCTATTCTCCGTTCTTGGTTCTTCTCTTCCTGCTGATTTAGTTAAATTCAATAAACAGATATCCAACCCTGTTGTCAAACATACATTACGAATTTGGTTTCAATTTTGTAAGTCTTTTACTCTGAAAAACTTTATTCTTGATAGCCCTATTTTACTTAATTTTTTTTCAAACCTTCTTTGACAGATCAAGCTTTTAGCATATGGAAAAGGAAAGGTATAAAATGTTTTCGTGATCTTTTTTTTGAAGGTAGTTTGATGTCTTACGACCAACTTTCCAACAAATTTAAGTTACCTAAATCTAATTTTTTTAGATATTTACAAATCAGAAATTTTTTACATAAAGTTCTACCATCCTTCCCCAATTCAACTTCAATGGATTTTTCAGATTTGATTTTTACCTTAAATCCTTGTCAGAAGGGATTAGTGGCTTTTATTTATAATATGATTATGAAGATACAACCAGAAATATCAGGTAGAATTAAACAAGAATGGGAAAAAGAACTTCAATATAATATATCAACAGAAAAATGGGAAAAAATTTTACAAATGGTTAATTCTTCTTCTATATGTGCTAAACATGCTTTAATACAATTTAAAATTGTACATAGAGCTCATATGTCTAAAGATAAGCTTGCTCGATTCTATTCTCATATTAACCCTCAATGTGACAGATGTCATTCAGATGTGGCTTCATTGACCCACATGTTTTGGTCATGTCCCACCTTATATAACTATTGGAAGGACATATTTGCTACCATTTCCTCAATTTGGAATATTGATTTACAACCTCATTTTATTACTGCAATTTTTGGTATACCAAATGAGGATGGTAATCAGTTTTTCCCTTCAATTAGACGAATGATTGCTTTTGTAACATTAATGGCCAGAAGGTCTATATTACAAAATTGGAAAGAAGTAAATCCTCCTACCACGTTTCAGTGGTTTTCTCAAACTATTTCTTATCTGAGCTTGGAAAAAATTAGAAGCACTATTTTTGACTCATCAATTAAATTTGAAGAAACTTGGGGACCGTTCATTCGACATTTTCATATGAATTAATTTGGCCTCTTCCAGACCTTCTCTCTGTTTATTCTTGTTCTGGTATGGAGTTCCGGAGTTTTTGACACTATCATATACATATAAACTGTTATTATTGCCCATGTTCGTTTAGTTTAGTGTTTTTTTTCTCAATATATATTTTTTCTTGTATTTTTAATTTTTTTTTCTTTTGATGATTATTCTTATTTTTTTCATATATAATTATTATAGGCTTGATTGATTAATGTACTATTTTTTCTGTTGATATTTTAATAGGATATTGTTATCTTATTATTAATATAATTTCAAGTCTATTGCACTTATAACCTATTCATTATTATGTTATGTTTTTTTTTATATATGAAACTTAATAAAAAGATTGAAAAAGAAAGGAAGTTTCAGTCTTAAAACAGGACAATGTGAGATTTGAAGATCAAGATACTGGTATCTCATACAAAGCTGAAGTCTTGGGATGAGCAGGCAAAGCCACTGGGAGAAACTAAAGTTGGTCCAACTTGAATTACCCAGAACCAGTCACGGTCGCTGGCACTGCAGGGCCAGTCAACATGTCATATGCAGATAGACTTCATATTGAAAGACTAAGAAGTAAGATGATAAATATCTGGGTTAAAAAATAAGGTTACAGAGAAAATACTAAGAAATGTGACTGAATGACTTGCACTTACATGGATATGGGTTCAACAATGCCGGCTTTAAATACACAGATTAAATCAAATAGCTCAGTAGCTCATACTATGCAAGAGACGCGACAAAATTATTAACTAGACTCAGAAATGTCTTCCCCGCGGGCCATGGAAGCAGATGCTTTGAATATTTGTAAGGCAGATATTCCACAGCCCGAGGACAATTTAAACCTATGCATGTTGAATTAAGGGCACCATTCAGTAAATTATTCTAAGATTTAAACTTATTACAATTTTTTAAAGCATGATAACCAGAATTATATTCCCCCTGACATTATCCTTGTGAAAAGGTTTGAAGTTGAGCCAATTCTGACACCTCCCTCTGTTAAATAAAGCTTCCAAGACATTAGTTGGGCCCATATTTATTTGCGACCCAACATTTGTCAATGTTTTGGGAACATTTAAATAGATTCATCTGAGCAAGAAGGCACCTTGATGGAGAGTGAGGTAGTTTTGCTGTATCTTGAGCAGAAGGATGCAGGTTTTGAAATACACCATATTAATTTTCCACATTTTGTAAAGCCAATACACTATATAAATAGAGCTGAAATAACAATCATCAACATTTAACAGAAGTCCTCTTAGAGGCAGCCCATATAAGGTGTGTAGCCTGTGAATTAACTCATTGGTGTCCTGTCTTAGTTTAACATAACTTGCAGGAACCCTTCCTCAATGCATTGTGCTCTAATTTAAGTATACAGGCATGCAAAATATAGAATTCAATACACATCAGAAATGATGAGAGAAGTAAGAATGTGTGTGGAATGGGGAGAGAAAGCAAACAGGGGACAAGACTTGAGTTTTAAAATGGGTTACTTCTCAGTCGGTGCATTGAGTGCATTTTCGTCCTATGTGCCTCTCATTTTCCATTTCTATCAACCCCATTCTGCCTAAACTCCTTGGACTTGTAGTCAAGTGACATAAATATGAATCCCATAGAAAAACTCCATGTCTTCTGCACGATACTATGGAAATGTACTTTGCAGAACACTTTTAGTTACAAATCCAGGAAGAAAAATATATTGTTTCAACAGACATTGATGTTTCAACTAAGTTTGTAGTCGGCATTGACTGGTCAAAGGTCAAAGTTCAAAATACATTTATTATCAAAGTATGTATGCACTACATAACTTTGAGACTCATCTCCTTACATGCAGCCAAAAAACAAAGAAACCCAAAAGAACTCATAAAGAAAGATCGACAACATTCAGTTTGCAGAGTGAAAAAAAAAACAAATTTGGAAACAATGAGAGTAAGCAAATAGCATTTAGAACAAATGTTAGTCCTCAGATACGAAGCCCGGCACAGTTGAAGCGGGCCACAGCCTCAGTTCACTGTGTAGCGGAGTAAGCATTGCGGAACCCACAGACATGTCATCCAGAGATGCTACAGCAGGCCACAGCCTCAGTTCAGTGCGTAGTGGAGTAAACATTACAGAACCCGCAGACATGGCGCCCAGAGATGCTAGAGCAGGCCATAGCCTCAGCCTCTGTGCAACGAAGAGTGGAGTAAACATCATGGACAACAAGCAGAGTCAGCCCAACACTCAACTCTGGTCCTGACACCCTGCCTTTTCAATCCATCTGGCCCAATCCAAACATCAGTTCGTTCCTCGCTCTATGACCTGGGCTCTGTTGCATCAATACGCTCTGGGCCTAGACTCTGCCACCAAGTTTTAGCCTTTCCAAATCAGCCCAGCACTTAGATCAATCAAACCTTCCACTCGGTTTAGGCAGACAAGCCTCAAATCTACCTCTCCTCCACTCCAACTTTGCTCTGCTCCGCTTGCCCTGACTTTATCTCGAACGTACCTCAATCTCACCCCCACATATTCATGTTCAAAGAAACTCATCAGAAAGTCTTAATACGCCTGGATTAAATGCTACATGCTGTGTTTAATAGCAAGTTATCTCAACTCAAAAGAACCTTAATTTCTTACTTGAAGTCCTTAAAGTTTTAATGCCTGTGGTGGCAGCACTGGAGGTTATGATGTCCCGTACTATTTCCAACCATACAAAAAGTCAACCTTTTAAGCTTTTATTCTCTAACCTTTGTCATAACGGTTGATACCGCAGTACTGTTTTACAACATTAAACTTAAATATTAAGTGTGTAATAAATTCCTTTGAAGGCCTTTGAAAATTTCCATCTTTATTGAAGTGAATACTTTTCAAAGGGTGGCTGTTTGCCATGAGAGTCGAGACCTTTAATCACATAATTCAGATTAAAATAATCCAATTTTTATTAGGTCTCCATTGTTAATACGTCATTAGCTTGAGGAAGTGATCACTAGTTCATTGCAACCTATTTGCAAAAGGGCACAGATGCATGTACTTAAAGGTTATGATAGAAGTTTCATAAGAATTGCATGCAAGATGGTTGGTTTAATATCCAGATTACCATTTTTTTGAGATTATGTACAACACCTTGGTTAGTTGAAGCGCTTTTACATCCTCTCCCTTGGATTATAGAAAGGATATAAAATCAAATGAAGTGAACCTACATTGTATAATAAGCAAATTCCAGGAATGTATAATTATAATTGCAAAAAGAACTCTCTGAGACACAAGGAGGTTTAAATTATTATCTTTTAACTGGTGTTTACTAAAAATTAATACAGACTTTTATATTAAAAACTGATTGCTCTTTGAGGGAAAGAATTGATAGATATGGACTGTGACATGCCATTTCATCCTTGAGGGTAGGAAGTGGAGCATTTATCTTTGATTGGGATGTCTAACAGTGCATGTTCAAGAATCCTGTAGTTTAGTCTTGCTTTGATTTCTTATGTACCATACACTCATTATATTTTTCTTTCCAAACTTGTCAGATATGTCAAAAATCATGCTATGAGACTTTCCTCTCCATTTATCCACTGAACCTCTTAATTCCTCGATGTTGTAAATAAAGTTATCCCACATAGCAAAATAAAGTCAGTGTTTAGAATTCAAATAATAAAATGCCAAGAGCCTCACCTCACATTTAGAAAAATTATGATTGACCTTCTACCTCAGGATGCCTGTCATGAGAGCACGTTTGTGATCAGCAAGTTACTTTTTTGATTCTGGATTTATGTTCTTTTTTTATAGCTACAAAAAAAACAGTTTTAAATACCATATGGCAGAGGAATATGTGCAGGTTCTGCCATGTTTGGGAGTGATGGATTGTGTGTTAAACAGTTCAGAAATACTTCCCTCCCCTTTCTTGATCTTTCTGTCTCCATCTCTGGAGACGGTTTATCTACTGATATCTACTATAAGCCTACAGACTCCCACAGCTACCTGGACTATTCTTCTTCCCACACTGTCTCTTGCAAAAATGCTATCCCCTTCTCACAATTCCTCCGCCTCCGCCGCATCTGCTCTCAGGATGAGGCTTTTCATTCCAGGACGAAGGAGATGTCTTCCTTTTTTAAATAAAGGGGCTTCCCTTCTTCCACCATCAACTCTGCTCTCAAACTCATCTCTCCCATTTCCCGCACATCTGCCCTCACCCCATCCGCCCGCCACCCCGCTCGGGATAGGGTTCCCCTTGTCCTCACCTACCACCCCATCAGCCTCCAGGTCCAACGTATAATTCTCCGTCACCTCCAATGGGATCCCACTACCAAGCACATCTTTCCCTCCCCATCTCTTTCTGCTTTCCGTAGGGATCGATCTCTACGCGACTCCCTTGACAACTTGTCCCCCCCCCCCATCCCATCCCACCGATCTCCCTCCTGGCACTTATCCTTGTAAGCAGAACAAGTGCTACACCTGCCCTTACACTTCCTCCCTCGCCACCATTCAGGGCCCCAGACAGTCCTTCCAGGTGAGGCAACACTTCACCTGTGGGTCGGCTGGTGTGGTATACTGCGTCCGGTGCTCCCAGTGTGGCCTTTTATATATTGGTGAGACCCGACACAGACCGGGAGACCGTTTCACTGAAGACCTACACTCTGTCCGCCAAGAGAGAGCAAGATCTCCCAGTGGCCGCACATTTTAATTCCACGTCCCATTCCCATTCTGATATGTCTATCCATGGCCTCCTCTACTGTCAAAATGAATCCAAACTCAGGTTGGAGGAACAACACCTTATATACCAGCTGAGTAGCCTCCAACCTGATGGCATGAACATTAACTTCTCTAACTTCTGTTAATGCCCCTCCTCCCCTTCTTACCCCATCCCTGATATATTTAGTTGTTTGTTTTTTTTCTCTCTCTCTGCCCATCACTCTGCCTGTTCTCCATCTCCCTCTGGTGCTCCCCCCACCCCACTTTCTTTCTCCCGAGGCCTCCCGTCCCATGATCCTTTCCCTTCTTCAGCTCTGTATCACTTTCGCCAATCACCTTTCCAGCTCTTAGCTTCATCCCACCCCCTCCGGTCTTTTCCTATCATTTCACATTTCCCCCTCCTCACACTACTTTCAAATCTCTTACTATCTTTCCTTTCAGTTAGTCCTGACGAAGGGTCTCAGCCTGAAACGTCGACAGTGCCTGCGTTCCACCAGCATTTTGTGTGTGTTGTCAGAAGTACACTCTGACTTATCACTTAAACTTCAGTGACGTGGCTTTCTTGCCAGCTACAAAAAGCATTCATTGGAAATCACTTTCTTACTATAGAGATAAGAGCTTATTTGTCATACAATGACAGATCAGCAAAACTATGTGAGATCTTGACATGGTATGAAAGTACATCTAAACGGATTGATTAAACAACTTTTGGTGCTGTGGAATCTTGGGCCAATTAAAGTTACATACTGCTTTTGAGCAAATGAATTGTAATAATTTTATTCTTCCTTCCTCTGTATATCATGCATGTATTGTAATTTGACTACCAATACCTGCCAGATTCACTCTTCTCTGTGCCTAAGTAAATTAAGCAAGCTAATCTCTCCTCAGAGCACTTGTAAAGCTTCCATGAAGGGAACATAACATGGTAAATTTTTATATACTTTTACTGCATATACTCTATTTTTATATTCAAAGGGATAGTAATTTAGTTTGCAATATGAAAGAGCCACTGTAACAATGCTCCATTGACCCAAAGTCATAAGAAGATCAAGACTAAAAATCATTACTTGGCAATTACTTTAAGCGATTGCTCATTAAATTCAAGTGCACTAGATGACACACCAGTCCAATCAGAACCACAGATAGTCAAGTACCTGCATATAAACACAATACTCTGATCACTGTTTTGTTAAAAAATATAACAATAAGAAACATTTTTCTATATATTTTTTCTATATATCCATTTCATGAATAATATTTATAAATTTTGCCTTGTAATGATTTTCAGAGTCTTCCTTTTCTTCTCAAGGTTTCAGTTTTGAGTTAGCTCCTAGTCTATTTGGTTTTGGATTTGAACTTCAATTTGAAGCTGAAAATCTGTTCCTTTTTCAGACTGAGTCTTACTGAATTCGGTGCTGCATTCAATTCAGACATTTCTTAACTGAATGCTTCACCATTCAGAGTTGGTACATCTCCAGCTCATTCAATCCACATTAAAACTGAATTCTGGCACTAATTTTACACAAATAGTTCTTGATTTGGTAAATCTCCACTACAGTCCTTAACTCTAAACACTGCATGTGAACTTGTCATGGGATTAATGAACTCACTTTGCTTGAAATTACATTCTTTCCCAAAGCTATGTGGTGACTTAGAATTAGGAACTAGAGTAGGCCACTTGGCATTTCAAGTTTGTTCCAAAATTCATTTCCAACCACAGCTATATTTTCCTCATACCCAATGATACCTTGAATACCACAAATCTATAATTTATCACTCTTTTTTGAATAAACTCAGTGACTGAAGCTCCACATCCTACTGGGGTAAAGAATTCCAAATATTCTCCACCTCCTCCCTTGCAAAATCACTAATTCTAGATCACAAACAACACACACAAAATGCTGGTGGAACACAGCAGGCTAGGCAGCATCTATAAGGAGAAGCACTGTCGGCATTTCGGGCTGAGACCCTTCATCATTTTGTGTGTGTTGTTTGAATTTCCAGCATCTGCAGATGTCCTCATGTTTGCTCTTTAAATTCTATATCACATCTTTTTTTAAATGTACTGGTGTCCAACTAGTGAATTCACTAACCTGATTACTTTTTTTTAAAAACAAAAAGCAACTTAGAGATAAACATAACTTATCAATTCACACGAGCAACAATTATTAATCTTGTTTCATGCAATTTTGTTCTTTAAAATGATGGTAATTTTTTAAATGCTGATGAGTGTATTAACTTTCATTTGCATAAATGATTAATTGAAAGCCCGACCTTCAAGCAACTTGTGTGATCTCCAGCCTTCCTCATTATCATACTCCCTGTACACTTTCTTTGTTAAATTAGTTAACAGCTATCAATCTCAAGTTTAATATTAACTTGTTGATTGACTAGGATCTGGAAATCATATCCTAGAAGGGTATGAAGAGCAATGGTGAAAAAGCAAGGGAATGGGATTTATGAATTGATCTTTTGGAAGCCACATGGATTTCAAGAGCTGATTGGTCTCATTCTGCACTCTAAAAATTATCTGCTTCTACCCACATTCACAAAGTCCAATGTGCCTGTTTACAATGATAGTACATATCATAACTCAAGAGCCGTGTCATTAACATTATAATCTTAACATTAATTCTAAGTTAATAAGCTAACAAATTTATTAACCAAATGAAATATTGTCCCTAAGTAACTGCATCACTGACACCATTTTTAGATAAAGACCCATTTTCATTACACGCTTCCTGAATTAATTAGGAACAAAGTGAAATATTAACAAAATATATTTGCTGTTGTTTCTATGTGTTGCATATCCTAAATTGTGATATATTATGTAAGTTGAATTTCATCCCACTTTTAAAATATTTTTTTTCAAATTTTTAATTGAATATTCAAGCACAAATTTATGTTAATAGCAAAACAAAACACTATGAAGTTCAAGTTCCAATGACCTTGGGGTGCCCTAGTATTTGAAAAATGTTATATGACCCATGATGGAAATAGTGTCACCCAAAAGGGAGGAAAGTTTCCTCTTTTGCAGGGAAATTATTTTCTCCTTGTTAGAAGCAAATACCAAACCAAAGTCAATAACCTTAAGATCAAAAAGCTACAAATGCTGGAAATCCTCAACAAAAATTAACAATGCCAGAAGCACACAGCAGATCAAACAGCAGCACTGGGGACAGAAATAAAGATGATATTTTGGGTCAAGGATCTTTTGTAAGACTTGAAGAGTGAGAAGACGAGCATGTTTAAGTTGCACCAAGAGGGAGGTGAAACTGACAAAGGGAAAGTCTGTGATAGGTGTAGGCCAAAGTGGTCATTTTAAGAACATGCAAATACAAGAAAATGATATCAAAACAAGTTCAAATAAATTGAAGATTAAATGTACAAGCTCAAGGATGTTTACCTAAAAGTATTAAATGAAATTTTAAAATTTGGAGGGCTAAAATGTGCCTAATCAACAGATGGAGTGCTCTTAAATATTAAACATTGTGTGTTCAACAGAGGAGGCCACAGACAGTGTGGCACAGTGATAACTGTTGACACCTGAGGTAATTCTGACAGGATATTGGCCAGATTGCTCGATGACTGAAAATAAAATATTTGTGCCATTTTCTTTGTGGTTCTGCAGGCAGTATGACCAAGTTATGACAGGAAAACTGGAAGCAACACAGCAGAATTTTGAAACCTGATGTGCCGAGGGTACACAGTGGGTCACCTTTACTCTTACACCAGCAGGGTACAGTAGATTAACCCTTATTATACACTTTGACTACTTTCTATCCAGTGGGTTCAATGGTACTGAAAATTAGACAAGCCTTGCAGCAGGCTACAGGTTCTCCATTTACAGCAGGCTACAGTTCTCCATTTTATCATGAACGTTGCAGGTGAAAATCTGCTCTGTTATTGATAAAAGATGTTTAGCAGAATTTAGTGATTATACATTTTTCGTCAAATAAGAGTTCTTTCTATCCACAGCAGGGTCATAACCCAGTGGTGTCCCAAACATTCAATGAAACTTGCTTTAAATTATTGTACTGTTGAAAATGTAGCAGCCATTTTGCACTTAAGAAGATCCCACAAAGAATGCAATGAGGGCTAAATAATCTATTTCCCAGTGAAATTGGCTGAAAGGTGAATGTTGGCTTCTTCAGAACAATACCTATCTTGTTCCTGTTCACAAAAACGTGATATCCAAATGAATTACCAGAAATATACAATGTCCATTCAGTAGTCAGAAGCAAAGGAATGCAGAAATCTTGAAGGCTTTTAAACCTGCCAGAGATTACAAAATACAAGAAGAACTGAAATTGTGGAAGGTTTGCACAGAAGGTATCAGGCCTGCACAGGTGGATACATTCCAGTCTCCACCCAGCTAACAAGAGTCCGTTCTCTCTTGATTTGTAGCCCTTCATAGCTTGTTATTTTGCAGTTCATTAGTAAAATATTGTTTACTACTCAATCATCTCTGCTGCTTTCCTTTTGGGTTAAGCCTTCTTCACATTTCCTGACAGGATGGGTGAACCAATGATTGGCCAAACAGAATTGCTTGCCTAAAGGAAGTCATCCATCGACAGGAGCACCTGATCCTAAAAGCAGCAAGAAACTGTTGACCATCTGCTCACCACTCTCAATCAACTCTCTGGCTAAATACAGCAACACCAGTCAACCTCTTCCCTCAAAGCCCTGGGTTCCGGTGCTCGAACACTTCGACGAACCCCAACCCGATGCCACAACTTCCTATCACAGTGTGTCTTACACTTTGAGCTCCAGCCTTCTTGATATTCTATGGACCAAGCCAAGATTGCTTTCATCATCTCTCTCCTGGCCCACCGTTAACTGGGACTCCAATGGGCGCACTCCTCACCCCTTTCCAGCCATCCAAGCACACAATGGATTCTGGATTTTCTGCTACACCGGTTCTGGTAATTCACCATGATCAGAGATGTATGTTAGTTTATCTTTGCCTGCCCTCAATGTGCCCCTAGCAGTCCCCCAATGCCCGTGGTCCCACATCGCTATGGATTTCATCACAGGTTTGCCATCTTCCGATGGGGCCACGGTGATCATGACAGTGGCGGACCAATTTTCCAAAGCAGCCCAAACTTTCATCAGCTGCTGAAATACTGGACTTGATTCTCCAACTTGTAGTTTGCTTCCACTGTTTCCCTGAGGACATTGTGTCAGACTGAACCCATAATTTGTCTCCTACTTCTGGCAAGCCTTCTGCTCCCTCCTCCACATCACAGTAAGTTTGTCTTCTGGCTGTCATCCCCAGATCAAAGGTCAATCAGAAAGAGCCAATCAACAAGTAGAGAAGTTTCTGTGAAGTTACTGCCTCTAACCCTTTCACATGGAAGAAATATCAGCTCTAGACTGAACTGTCCTACAATCTACCCACGTCCTCTGCCACAGGTATGTCACCCTTTGAAGTGATTCATGAAGTGTTTTTGTTGTTCCCTGCAAGGGATACAATGTTGGTGGTCCTGTCCACCAGAGCCCTGGTTTGCCATTGCCAGAATACTTAGAAGAGGGCACAGAGCACCATCCTTATTGCTAATTGTGCCTAGTGCTGCTAGGATAAATGCTGTCAGTGCCCACCCAGACTAATCCAGCCTGAGGACCGTGCCTGGTTGTGCACCAACTCCCGCAAGCTCTCCTCTGGTTCACTGGTCCCTTTACGATTACCCATCTCATCAACCCAGTCATTTACTGTCTCCAGCTGCCACTGTCTCTCGGGATCACACCTATCTTCCACATATCCTGCCTCAAGCCCACTGTCATGGTCCACTTAACCCACCTGAGCCTGCATCTCAGGAACCAAGGATGGTGGAAGGACCCCAGTGAATATGGTTCTCCAGTTGATTAATTCATGTTATTGTGGATGGGATGTGCAATGCCTGGTAAACTAGGATGAGTACAGCCCAGAGGAAAGGTCATGGGTGCAGTCCAGTTTCATTTCAGAGGAATTTCATCAGGCCACATCTGTACCATCAGATGCCAGCTGCAGGAGGGTGTCCTATCCACCTGGTTAAGAGGAGTCATCTGCTAGTTGTTTCCAACTCATTATCTGCAGACTATTTAAACCCAACTCTCAGCTACAGTCTTTGTCCACCCATCGAACCAGACAGCCTCAACAAATTGCTCTTAACCTTCAGTTACCTTGTTGCGTTATGTATCTATTCTCTCTTGTTCAGTGTCCCCTTGTGGCTTATTATTTTGCAGTTTATTAGTAAAATATTGTTTACTACTAAATCATCTCCACTATTCTGCTTTTGGGTCAAACCACCTGTACATTTCTTGACAGAAGGAAGGGATATTCAAAGTTCTGAAATTGGAGATTTGCCATACAAAGAGCTGGTATATTGTAGGTAGGAAGCAGAGGATGATGGATCAACAGAATTTAGTCTTGAGTTAAAAACTGTGCAACAAATGTTTTTGATTGAAAACATAAGTTTATGCAGAACAAAGATTGGGAGGTTGGCTACAGAACAATGCAATAGTTCCTAAAGAGCTAACAACAGCACAGTGAATGTTTCAGCTGGAGATGAACCGGGTCAAGACTGTAGTTTAATAATGTTATGGAAACAGGTTATGACCAACCTTATGGATAGGCTGCATATGTGATTGAATGCTTATTTCAGTGTTAAGCACAGCACTCAGATTACAAATAGTCCAACTCAGCTTCATTCATTTGACCAGAAGAGATATAGAAATTATGCAAGGAGAGGAATTTATGACAAAGAATGAAGATTTCAACTTCAGTCTTCTAATATTTACTCAGAGAAAATCTCTGTTCAAATGTGGGACCAAAACAAGATAGTGGAGTGTCTGACAAAAGTGGTGGCAATACAGAATATAGAGCGTTCAAGCAAATCACAGTGTATGGATGAGATCTTGAGGGATTCTAGAGGTAATAATTTGGAAGTGGGAAGAGAAGACTCAGCAGATTATTAATCAGATTGGTGAGATTAGACCTGTTAAAGGTAGTCCTACTCATTGGATTAATGGTGAAGTGGCTCTGGTAGTGGCTACTGACAGGTCAAGAAGGAATTGTTTACTCTGGTCTCAGTCACATAAACTGTTGTTGAATACTTAGATAAGGGTAATTTCAGTTATATGATAAAGACAAAACCTTGATTAAAGCCAAATACATGAGGAATTAGGGGAGATAAGTGCAAGTGTTTCTGAGACAACAATATCTGGAAGAACCTTGAAGGAAAAGGAATATTGGAAAAAGGTCCACAATAGCAGAAAGATTAAAGGTGGCTATTCTCTGAAGGAAGAGCTGATCTGAAAGGTAGGCGGATCAAGGCCAGAGAGAGGGTATCTTTTCAGAATAAACCAATAAGGAAAGTTAGTTGGCTAGTATTAATTGAATTGAGGGAGCAGGAGTTGAGTCTCATGAATATTGATTTCAAAGTAGCTGCAATGGAAGACCATAAGAAATCTAAAGTAGGATGCAAGATGAAAACTAGGACAGGAAAAAATAGAAAAAGTAAGTTTGGCCTTGGAAGGACAGGAGGCAAAGAGCAAAGGCAGATGAAAAGTTGGTCTCAATCATTTGTGAAATGGGAGTACAGATATTGCATAGCAAGCATTTTTTTCAGAAGAGCAGATAGAATGTCAAAAGAGTAAAGGTAAGGTTGAGACATTTCTGGTTATAATTATTACAGATCTTACATTAACATTAGCCTTGGATCAATTAATTGTAGCTGTGAACGTACCTAATGCGTCTTTACATTTCTGAGAACTACCCATTCAGCTTCATAGGTCTGCACAGTAGGCTGAAATGATTATTTCCCTTCACATCAGCAAAAATGCCGCACCCATTTTTAATCTTTAGGCATTATGCCAATGTTCTCAGTAAAACTCCACTAGTAAAGTTTCACCTTTCACAGAGAATATTAAGTAGTTTGCTTCATCATTATGCTGAAGGTTCATGAACCCACACAGGTAATTCCCTTGTTTTCAATGATCTGACAAACCCTGTCATGAAAGAAAAATATATTCCTTTGATTTGCTTTTACAAAGTGAAGTGATTATAAAGTTGTTCAGATTGAATCTTACAAAATTTTATTTGTTATGTTTTATTTATGTATTTATGTGGTAGTGTTGTTTCTGACTTCACTAATTACTGTTGTGCCTGATTTATACTTTTGGCCAGTACGTCAATTCGTCTAAAATATTAGAATGCTTTTTTTTTCAAAATAAAGTTAATTATGAGATGGATAAATTGTAAAAAGAAGCTTTAGTCAGGTTGTTACAATACAGTCAGATTGGTACAGTCGGAGGTAATCAAAAATCTGAACTGAAAACAAGACAATGTAAATTACTTTTGAACTCACTCCCAGTAATCCTTTTGAGAAATGGGGAAGAGATGCGTGTCATAAACACAAGAGATTCTGCAGATGCTGAAAATCTGGAGCAACACACACAAAATGCTGGCAGAACTTAGCAGATCAGGCAGCATCTATGGAAATTAATAAATAGTCAACATTTCTAGTTGAGGAAGGGGAAGATGCCGGAATAGAAAAGGGTTGGGGGGGGGAGAAGGAGGACAAGCTAGAAGGTTATAAGTGAAGCCTGGTGTGTGGGTTTGGAGAAGAACGCATCTGATAGGAGAGGAGAGTGGACCATGGGAGAAAGGAAAGGAGGAGGGACATCAGTGGGAGGTGATTGGCAGGTGAAGAAGAGGCAAGAGGCCAGAGTGGGGAATAGAAGAAAGGGAAGGGGAAGGGGAAAATAAAAAAAAATACCGGAAGGAGAAATCTATGTTCATGCCATCAGGTTTGAGGCTACCTAGATGAAATATGAGGTGTTGCTGCTCCACCCAGAGAGTGGCCTCATTGTGGCAGAAAAGGGGGCCATGGACCAACATGTCAGAATGGGAATGGGGATAGAAATTAAAATGGTTAGTCACTGGGAAGTTCTTCTTTTGTGGTCCTGAATGGAGGTAAGGGAGGAAGTTAATGGGCAGGTGTATCAATTCTGTCGTTTCCAGGAATATGTGTCAAGAGGGAGATTAGCTGGGACAGCATGAAAATTGATTTCTCCTTCTGGCTTCTCAATGGCTCTCCACAAGGCCTTAGACCACCTGGACAACACAAACACCTATGTCAGAATGCTGTTCATCGACTATAGCTCATTTTGATTCTGATTCTGAATGTCTGTGAAATTTAATGAAATGTTGAGTGTAACTGAAAAGCTCATGTTTTACCAATTCTCCTCCATTTCCACCTTCTACACTTCCCTACCTCTCTATTACCACACCTGATGACACAATTCTACAAAATTTTCATGATTAATTAAATCCAAAATTAAAATCAGAAAGTTCAGGGGATACTCTGCAAAATTAACAAGAAATCACTGAAGTGAAACATTAACTCTGTTGCTCTATCCATGGATCCTGCCCGATCTGCGGAGCATTTTATAATATTTCTGTTTATGTTCTGTATTTCCAGTATCTGCAGATTTATTGGTTTTTTTTTCATTCCTTACTCCCAGCTGCAAAAATTTAATAATACTTTCGAAATTAATGACACAAGAAAGTCTGCAGATGCTCAAGTCCAGAGCAACACACACAAAATGCTGGATGGGCTAACCTGCTGAGTTCCACCTCCAGCATTTTGTGTGTGTTGCTTTGAATTCCACTTTGTTAGGAAATTAAGTTTCACAATTGTATCTCAAAGTACATTGGAACACTGTATCCTCTTATTAAAAATGTTGGTTTGAAGTTACATAAATATTGACAGACCTAAATACAATCAATAGGATAACTTGTAAAAAAAATTTACAAGCAGAGGGGTAAAAAATATACTATCAAATTTACTCATAAATTCCAAGAAATAACTTAATTTGAACATACACTTCAGGTACTTCTGGAAATTATGCCACCCACCATATTTAGTTTTTATGGTCCTTTTTCTTTTAGATTTTTCCCATTTGTCTGCAAATGTGGCATTGCATGAGTGATAACCTTTCAAAATATATCATGGGAATGTCACTGGTGTAATTTACTGGAGATGAAAATATCCCAAGCAAAATTCAGGAAGTTGTTTAATCTGTTAATAGCAGGAGCAAACTGGAACTGGGTAGACCTGTGAGTAACCAGCTGGAAACTTTACAAGAAATGATGCAAGTGCTATAATGACCATTTTGCAGAGCTGTGTTTCATGCTATATTTATTTTGTTGAAATATTATTTCAATTCATTGAGGCTCAGTTTACTGGACTGTAATCTGTGAAAAACTATGTCAAAGTTTATTCGCTGAACATTCAATGGCAAGAACATCCCTTTCCCAGAAAAAAAAACACATTACTGGAGGACACAACAACAATGAACTTACCAGTTGTTATTGCATGACCTTGTTGGCAACTGAACTCCAATGAAAGATATAACTCATTGAAAGTCCATTTCATGAAGTACAAAAATTAAGGCTTATCTGCCTTAAGCAGAAAATTATAGGGTCATAGATATCCAACCTAGTCCTATCTTCCAATGAATTGTCCATAAAACTGTAAGTCACAGCTCTTCAGATACCCATCCAAGTACTTCTTAAAATGTAATGAGAATTTCTGCCTCCATCAGTCTTTCAGACAATGAGTTCCAGAGACACACCACCCTCTGGATGAAAATAATATTCACCTCCCCTTTACTTCTTCTTGTTAACATTTTGTATTATTGACTGATTGTTTTGATGTCTTTGCAACAGGAAATGCATCCTTCCCATGCATTTTACATATCATAGTTTAAACATCACAATTAACTTTGTTATCCATTTTGTTCCAAAAATAAAATCCCGGTATACCCAAGTAGTTGAGCCTGAAGCTGAATACTTCAATCCTAGATGAAGTTTGGATGGATACTGGATGGTTGACTTGCTCAGTGGTGCAAAATGCCCAAGCATGTCTTGAATGGCTGAAATCTGATCTGCACATTTTCCTGGTCAAACCTTGGGAATTTGAGTAGGTTAAATTCCAACAGATCTTTGAGATATAATTAAGTTTTTAGTGATATTTTTTCCATTAACCTTAGAACATTTAATAAAACAAGTACAGATCGGCCTTCACTAATCTGGCACCATTGGGACCTGCGGAGTGCCGAATTAGTGAAAATGCCGAATTACAGGAGGTTCACATTAAGCAATAGCTAACTGCCTCATCATACCTTTAAAATATCATGTAAATCAGTACAAGTTAGATAATAATGAAACAGAAATATTAAATGAGTAGCAAGTGAAATTTTAATAAAGTAGTATACTGTACAGGCACAGATAAAATAAAGGGTACAGGTAAATGTACAGGAATTAACTTATACAGAACAGTTGAGCACTTCTGCTTCTAAAATGAGATGTTTAATATACCTTCAGGCAAAGTTACATGTTTGCAAGTGTGGGGTTGTCAGGATCATCAACATCTTCATCTTGAAAAATGAGTGAAGCATCAGGAGCTGGTGCTGAAACTGGCAAAACAGTTTCTTCAAAAACTATTGATGATGGTGGCAGCACATCTGGGTGAGCAGAAGCAGAAGTCGGAGGAAGGAGGTCTTCTATACACCACATTTCACGCGACTGCCAGGCAGCCGGGGATTCGGCACTGGTCTCTTCCCTCTTCACTCACAGATACTGAGGGAATCCTTGTTAGTTTCTTTTCCTCCACTTAGTAATATGCTTAAATTCAGCAGGTCACCACATCTGATCTGAGGTCATAGGCAGAAGAGAACGGAGTGCCGGCCGGGTGACGCTGGAGGGCAGTACGCCACTGACAGCAGGCAGGAGAGAAAATGGACCAACCCAGCACGCGCCAGCTCCCCTGCTGCTGGCGGGTGAGACGGGCGGGTGCCAGGCGGCCATGCCTCATGCAAATGATATTAATAAATGCAGGAAAACAAGCAGGAATCGCCTGTCTGTGCTTACAAGAGTGCGACAACACGTGAACAGATCTAGCACAACGAAAACAATGCACAGCAGATTAGTACGGTGGCCCAGGAAATTTGAAATTAAAGTTGCACGGAAAATTTGAAATCAGTGCTGAAATCGAAGGAACTGGATTATAGGTAGTTGGATTAGTGAAGGTTGACTGTAACATCATCCTGGTGTAGATATGTACAAAATCTACTCAAGAAATCTTGATTACACAAAAGTCATAAAATTTCTCCTTGGATAACTTCTGTCGTTTATGAACCTATTCTTTTACCTTATGTGATTTAACATGCCATTAGTTGCCAAATACATCAGTATGTTTAAATACTCTTATCAAGATCATAAATAAATATCATAGGTAATAAAAGGAGTCAGCATGAGGCCCTGGGGATTCCTGTACACTACCAGGTCTTGATTTGATCACTTTCTGCTGATGAAATTGCAACACTCTCCCAATCTTTTCTGCTATCAATCCAATTAACATATTATTAGTTTGTAGAGCTTTGTGAAAAGACATCTGAAAACGAAAATAGTTGATACTCACTATTACTTCAGCCATTGTTGCTATAAAATAATTAAATAAGACTGATTATCATTGTTCTCTGGATTGCAGCTTACCATAGTACTCTCTGAACCATTTAGTCCCCATTCCTGAATGAAAATAGTCCTGAATTTGAGTAGCTACACTGATGACTGCTTTGGGTAGGCATCTGATTATAATTAGCAAATTGAGGTCTTATAAACAACACAATTGGCTGCCAAATAAGAGTGGGGTTGATTTTATAATCTCTCCCTGTCATCTGCACTGAATTCACTAACCCTTGTTCATCCAACAAGTCCATCCTGTGAAGCACAACATTCTTTGATCATTTGGAATTCAGAAATGTTATTCCTTTCCAAAAATCAACGTACAGCATTTCATGAGAGTTTTGATTGCTTTAACAACATGGATAGGAAATACTGAAATTTTACGTTGTGAACTCTGAACTACTGTCATTTATCATTTTGAAGGCTTTATCTCTTCTCCCAATCAGATAACCAAAATGCAACACAATACTGCCTTCTTTGATGAAGGGTCTTCAGCCTGAAATGTCAACTGGTCAACATTCCACTGACATTCCCTAACTAGCTGAGTTCTTAAAGTATTTCTCTTTACATTTTAGATTCTAGCATCTGCAACTTTGTTTGATTTCTACAACTACTCCTCAGTTCGAATAACAGGCTAAAATGATCAATCAGCATCTTAGTAATCTATTAAGAGGCCATGCAATAACACTCCAAATGTCTGGATTTTCACCATTTATGTACTTGGCCTTCACGGCCAAATATAAACAGATTCATCACCATAGCACCAGAGCAGGGGTCACCAAAAGATGACAGCAAGGATTACAATAACTTGGAAAGGGGAAAAGAACAGTTACTTGCTAACCATATGGGGAACTACATAACTGTATAATATTGATCAGTAAGATATGCAGAAATGAATAGACGGGGCAAGTAGCAGAAACTTATGTTCAGTAATGTACATTTCCTTTTACTAATCACATTCAAAGGAAAGTTCTTACAGTTCAGTTTACCTGTGGATGCAAATTAATATACGGCAACAAATAGTGAAAATATTTCCACCCCCAGTCACCAAACACTTACCCATAGTATCCAACTCCACACTTCTTTCTTCACATTCTCCCATTCCATCAATATGACAAGAACTTCAATAAGGAAGTACAGATAGGAACTGAACTATAACAGAAAATCAAGCAAATTAGGCATAAAAAGGAAATAATATAACTATTATTTGCAAAGAATATAACTATAGATCAATACCTTTCTTTTGAAGTATTTAAAAACATTATCTACAAGTATGTGACGAGAGTTAACGAAATGTACACTCAATTGCCACTTTCTTAGGTACATGATACATCTGCTTGTTAATGCAAATATCTAGACTCAATCGTGTTGCAGCAACTCAATGCATAAAAGCATTCAGACATGATCAAGAAGTTCAGTTGTTGTTTAGACCAAACATCAGAATGAGGAAGAAATGTAATCAAAGTGACTTTGACCATGGAATAATTGATGCTGCCAGACAGGGTGATTTGACTACCTCTGAAACTGCTGATCTCCTGGGATTTTCACACACAACAGTATAGAGAATGATGCAAGAAAAAAAAGCAAAAAAAAAAAAAATCCAGTGATCAGAAATTTTTTGGGTGAAAATGCATTGTTAATGACAGAGGTCAGAATGGCCAAACTGGTTGAAGCCGACAGGAAGGTCAACAGCAGTGTGCGGAAGAGTACTTCTGAAACCCTGAAATGGATGGGCTACATGTCAATATTTTGCTCAGCTTGATTCACCCCCTATCCTTTCAGTGGAAATTGTAAACACGATTCTGTATTTGTTTCTCTCTCAAGCTTGTCATGCTTCTGCTTAAATATATCTGTATGTGACTACTGTGCTATGGAGGTCTGTGTTCTTAGAAAACCACCTTATCATGATTTTCTGTAATGTGAATGCTTACTTCCTATTGAATTCCAGGATACGTGGAGATGCCTTCCTCTGGGACTTTTTTTCTTTCAACGGTAATTCTGACCACCTGATTCATGGCAAGACACCACTTGAGAGATTTGCTTTGGAAACTGTCATGGCAATCTTTTAAGTGACCAGTGATTGGATAAAGAGACGCAGTGATTGCAAATGTTTTCCACCTTCCATCAGTAA
Organism: Hypanus sabinus; assembly: GCF_030144855.1. Lineage (NCBI taxonomy): Eukaryota > Metazoa > Chordata > Chondrichthyes > Myliobatiformes > Dasyatidae > Hypanus > Hypanus sabinus. The sequence goes on along the minus strand of NC_082719.1, from coordinate 34,260,236 downwards.
AAGGTGAGCAAGTTGAAACATCACCATGAAATGCATCACAAGTTTTCATGCATTTATTTTTCCGCAACAGAATTATGTCAAATCAAGCATAATTTTTAAATTGAGTATTGGCAACTGAAATACATGTATAAAAATAGTACAATCTTGAGGCATTTGGCCTTCTTAATAATATCACATGCGGCTCTGAGGAACCAAGGAGCTTTTTATATGAGCTATGAGTTGAAAGAAGTGAGCTGTAAACTGTCACTGACAAAACATATATTTAAAATGAGTAGCAAGATACTTGTCCAGTATCTTTTCTAAGGACTTTGGATATGTTAATGCTGAAATCATTACAAAAGTGCAACTGTTTATTAGCTTTAGGAAATGTGAACAACTCAGAACTCAAACTATCCAACCAGCTTTGTATGACAATGGACAAAACAACAAACATGATGATTATCCCATCAATTGGTGGACCAATCAATCTGAAGAGTGAACGAGCTTTGCACAGGTCCGGGAGAAGTGTACAGATGCAGTAATTTGTCATCACACAAGGACGCTGAGAAAGCTTCAAAATAAAAGAGAGACACTATCTAGCAGAGCAGTCATCGGGGAGCGGTCATTGGAGTAAAGTAAGTCAGAGTAGTAGGGCTTTGGCTCATCAGGGCTTCAGCGAGGACGGGCCGAGTAATGCACCATCAATAACTCACTCTGAGACATAAAAGCAAGGTATCGGATTTTATTGACTGGAAGAAGGAACAAGCAGTGAGTGACCACTATACTACATCCTGGAGACAGAGAGGCCGGGCTCAGACCTCCATCACCTTTATACAGGGGTCTGTGGGAGGAGCCACAGACCCAGTCATCAGGGGACACGTCCAGTCAGGTATATGTAGTTCACCACACCTAGGTGAGGTAGGTTACTGTTTTTGCCCCTCTAACAAGAATAGTGGGTATGACTGCAAGGCCAGTTTTCTGTTCTGGGTGTCAGATGTGGGATGTCCAGGAAAATTCCAGCCTCCCAGACGGCCACATCTGTGTCAGGTGCATCAAGCTGCAGCTCCTTAGAGACTGAGTTAGGGATCTGGAGCTGCAGCTTGATGACATTTGGTTTGTTAGGGAGAGTGAGGAGGTGAAAGACAGGAACTACAGGACAGTAATGACCTCAGGGCCACAGGAGACAGATAAGTGGTTAACTGTCAGGAGAGGTAAGGGAAGGTGTCAGATAGTGGAAAGCATCCCTGTGGCTGCCCCCTTAACAGTAAATGCTGTTTTGGGTGCTGTTGGGGGGTAGGGGGGAAACGACCTACCTGAGGGAAGCAACAGCAGCCATCCCTCTGGCACTGAGTCTGACCCTATAGCTCAGAAGGGTAGGGAACGGAAGAGGATGGCAGCAGTGATAGGAGACTTGATAATTAGGAGGACAGATAGGCGATTTTGTGGACACGAAAAATAAACATGGATGGTAGTTTTCCTCCCACGTGCCAAGGCTTGTGATGTTTCCAAGCGTGTCCACAATATCCTGAAATGGGAGGGTGAGCAGCCAGAAGTTGTGGTACATATTGACACCAATTACATAGTTAGAAAAAGGGTGGAGGTCCTGAAAGCAGAATACAGGGAGTTAGGAAGGAAGCTGAGAAGCAGGACCTCAAAGATAGTAATCTCAGGATTACTGCCTGTGCCACGCGACAGTGAGTATAGGAATAGAATGAGGTGGAGGATAAATGCATGGCTGAAGGATTGGAGCAGGGGGCAGGGATTCAGATTTTTGGATCATTGGGACCTCTCCTAAGGCTGGTGTGACCTGTACAAAAAAGGCAGGTTGCACTTGAATCTGAGGGGGATCAATATCCTGGTGGGGATGTTTGCTAATGCTATTGGGGAGGGTTTAAACTAGATTTGCAGGGGGTGAGAACTGAAGCGAAGATGCAGAGGATGGGGAGCATAAGTAGATACAGCTTGTATGGAGTTTGTGAGGAAGGACAGGCAGTTATTAGTGCAAAGATGAACTCAGCCTGATGGTTTAAGATGTGTCTATTTTAATACAAGGAGTATCATAAACAAGGCGGATGAACTTCAAGCATGGATCAATATGTGAAACTGTGACATTGTGACCATTACATTGACTTGGATATCTCAGGAGCAGGAGTAGCTGATGAGTATGCCAGGCTTTAGATGTTTAAAAAAGTACAGAGAGGGAGGCAAAAGAGGTGGGGGTGTGGCGTTGTTAATTAGGGATAGTGTCGTGGCTGCAGAAAAGGAGGAAGTCATGCAGAGATTGTCTACTGAGTCAGTGCGGGTGGATGTCATAAATAGAAAAGGGACAATAACTCTACTGGGTGTTTTTATAGACACCCTCAATAGTTACAGGGATATTGAGGAGCAGATAGGGGGCAGATTCTGGTACGGAGCAATAATAATAGGGTTGTTGTGATGGGAGATTTTAACTTCCCTAATATTGATTGCACCTCCTTAGCACAAGGGGTTTAGATGGGGTGGAGTTTGTTAGGTACATTCAGGAAGGTTTCCTGACATAATATGTTGATAATCCAACTAGCGGAGAGGTTGTATTTGATTTGGTATTGGGAAATGAACCTAGTCAGGTGTCAGATCTCACAGTGTGAGAGCATTTTGGAGGTAGTGATCACAATTCTAGCTCCTTCACCATAGCATTGGAGAGGGATAGGAGCAGAAAATTTGGAAAAACATTTAAATGGGGCAGAGGGAAATATGCTGCAATTAGGCAGGAGTTTGGGAGCAGATATTCTCAGGGAAATGCACGGCAGAAATGTGGCAAATGTTCAGCAAACATTTCCATGGATTTCTGCATAGGTATGTTCCATTGAAGCGGGGAAAGGATGGTAGGGTTAAAGAACCATGGTGTAGAAAGGATGTAGAAAATCTAGTTAAGAAAAAAAGCCAATGAACACAAGAAATTAGGTACTGTTATAGCTCTAGAAAATTATAAGATTGCTAGGAAGGAACTTAGGAAGAGCCAGAAGGGTCCATGAGAAGGCCTTGGTGAGCAGGACTAAGGAAAACCCTGAGGCATTCTACAAGTATGTGAAGAGCAAGAGGATGAGCCAAGTGAGAATAGAACCGATGAAGTGCGATAGTGGAAGCAGGAATCGGAGAAGGTGGCGGAGGTACTTAATGAATACTTTGCTTCAGTATTCATCAAAAAAAGACTTTGGCAATTGTGGGGTTGACTTACAGTGGACTGAAATGCTTCAGCATATAGACATTAAGAAAGATAATGTGCTGGAACTTTTGAAAAGCGTTAAGTTAGATAAGTCACCAGGACTGGAAGAGGTATACCCCAGGCTACTGTGGGAAGCAAAGGAGGAGATTGCTGTGCTTCTTGCAATAACCTTTGCATCATCAATAGGGATGGGAGAAGTACCGGAGGATTGGAGGGTTGCAAATGTTGTTCCCTTGTTCAAGAAAGGGAGTAACAATAACTCAGGAAATAATCAGACATAATCTGATTAGGGATAGTCATCATGGCTTTGTCAAGGGTAGGTCATGCCTTACAAGCCTGATGGAATTCTTTGAGGATGTAATAAAACACATTGATGAAGGTACAGCAGTGGATGTCATGTATGTGGATTTCAGTAAGGCAGTTGATAAGGTTCCCTAAGGAGGCATGGGATCCAAGGAGCCCTTGCTTTGTGGATCCAGAATTGGCTTGCCCACAGAAGGCAAAGGGTGGTTGTGAATGGTTCATATTCTGCATGGAGGTTGGTGACCAGTGGTGTGCCTCAGGGATCTGTTCTGGGACCACTCCTCTTAGTGAATTTTATAAATGTACTGGATGAAGAAATAGAAGGATGCATTAGTAAGTTTGCTGATGACACAAAGGTTGAGGGTGTTGTGAACAGTCTGGAGGGTTGTCAGAGGTTCAGCAGGACATCAATAGGATACAGAACTGGGCTGAGAAGTGGCAGTTAAATTTTGTAACTTTGAAGGTACAACTAAGTTTGCTGATAGTTCATTAAAGTTGCCAACAATTGACATAGCAGTAATGATCTTCTCAGCCAAATCAACAGGGACATACAATAATACAAGCAGCATTCTGGTGGAAAGCAGTGCCTGAAGGAGGTATAAGGGGGGCCAGGGCTCCCTCTGGAGTTGGAACCAGGCATCAAGGAGGAGTTTGCCATTGACATATCTGTAAGAACAAGAAAAATCTCAAGCAATTTCAGAAGCCTGAAGCCCGCAATGCCGGCAAATGCTGATGCCCACTCTGCCCACGTTTATGAGCCAAAGACAAAACATATGAAGTTTTCTTCCTCTCTGAATATGGACTTTGGGCGACTTCCTTAATTTGGTATCAATCAGTTGCATCGACTGGGAATGATCTTGAGGCAAGAAAGCTGAAAGCAGCTGTGATCCTGGACTTCATGGCAAAGCTGCTAACACACGTGAAAGCACAGGATCTTGAGTAGGACAAAGAATGCAGCCACAGTACTGTCATTTTAAATAGGATGGTTTCAGGGAAACCTGATGCTAGCAAATAGAGACTCAATTTTTTTGAGAAGTGAATTTGAAAATCTCATTTGAAATTTGAAAGTGCATTTTGTATACAGCATGTTGTACAGTTGATGTAAGAGAAGCAAGCTTTGCTTATACCACTGCCTAAGAAGAACAGGGTAATCTGCCTCAATGACTATCATTCAATAGTACTTACATCCATTGTGATGAAGTGTTTTGAGAGGTTGGTGATGAAACATATTAACTCCAGCCTGAGAAGCGATTTAGACCTGCCCCAATTTGCCTACTGGTGCAATTCACTGGTTCTTCACGAAACCCTGGGACATCCACACAGCAAAGCTGTATACATCAGGATTCTCCCTGTTGACGACAGTTTGGCATACAATACTACCATCCCCTCAAAACTAATCAATAAGCTTGAAGACTTTGGCCTTACCACTGTCCTGTACAATTGGATCCTCTATCTCCTCACTTATAGACCCCAGCCAATTATATCATCCTCCACAATCTTCATCAGCACAGGTGCACCACAAAGCAGTATGCTTAGCCCCCTGCTCTATTTGCTTTACACTTATGACTGTGTAGCTAAGCAGGGCTTCAATGTCATATTCAAGTTTGCGCACAAGAACATTGTTGTAGGCCGAATCAAAGGTGGTGACAAATATCAAGAGGGAGATAGAAATTCTGGTTGAATGGTGCCACAACAACCTCTTGTTCAATGTCAGCAAAACGAAGGAGCTGATTTTTAACTTCAGGACAGAACTAGAGATCCATGAACCAATCCTCATCGGAGGATCAGAGCTAGAGAGGGTCAGCAACTTAGGCATTATCATTTCCCACGACCTGTCTTGGGCACAATACATAAGTGCAACTATGAAGAAAGCACGGCAGCATCTCTACTTCCGTAGGAGTTTGTGAAGGTTTAGCACGACATCTAAGACATTGACAAACTTCTATAGATGTGTGGTGGAAAGTAGATTAACCGGCTGCATCACAGCCTGGAATGGAAACACCAATGCCCTTGAATGGAAAATCCTGCAAAAAATTGTGGATTCTGCCCAGTCCATCACAAGTCCTCCTCACCATTGAGCACAACTACACAGAGCATTGGTGAGGAAAGCAGCATCTATCAGGGGCTCCCACCACCCAGGTTATGCTCTCTTCTTACTGCCGCCATCAGGAAAAACATACAGGAGCCTCAGGACTCACACCACCGGGTTCAGGAATAGTTACTACCTTTCGGCCATCAGGCTCTTGGACCAAATGGGATAATTTCACTTGTCCTACCACTGAAATGTTCCCACAACTTATGAACATACTTTCAAGGACTCATTATCTCAGGTTCTCAATATTTATTATTATTATATATTTTAGAATTTTCACAGTTTGTTGTCTTTTGCAGACTGGCTGACACCTAGTTGATGTGGTCTTTCATTGATTCTATTATGGTTATTATCCTATCATGATTTTGAGTACAAATCTCAGGTTTGTATATGGGCGAATCTCAGGTTTGTATATGGTCACACTTCTAGGAAGAAGGAAAATCCCACCAATAAATGAGAATTTGGACAGGTACCAAAGATACAGTCCAGAACCGTGTGGCCAAGCTTAGCTCAATGCCACCTTCAAATTTGCTGATGACACCACTATTGTTGGACGAATCACAGGTGGCAATGAGTCATCCTACTGGAGCAAGATAGGATACTTCGTTGAACACTGCTGCAACAACCTCTCGCTCAATGTCAGCAATACTAAAGAGCTGATTGTTGACTTCAGTAAGGGGAAGGAGGGCAATCATGCCTGAGACTACATTGGGAAATTACCAGTGGAGGGAGTCAGCAGCTTTAAATTACTGGCTGTTAACATATCAGATGACCTGCCCTGGGTTCAACACATAGATACAATAATAATTCTTTACTCCATGAGGAGACTAAGGAGGTTTGACTTATCACCAAACTTCCACAGGTGTACTGTTAAAGGTATCCTGTTTGCGTCATGATCTAGTATGGCAATTCAAATGCCCAGAAATACTCCTTTGCATTGCCATACGAGGCAAACTGCACATAGTAGTGGACTCTGCCGGATACAACACAGGCACATCCCTCCCCACCATTGGCAGAAGATGCTGCCTCAAGAAGGTAATATCCATCATCAAAGATCCCCACCATAGGTTACCGGCGTAGCATTTTGTGATTTCACCTATATCCTGCTACCTTGTATTTCTCCGTCCCCTCACATTCTTACTCTGGCTTCCCATCTTTTTTCTCCAGTCCTGATGAAGCGTCTCAGCCCAAAACATCAACTCTTTTCCATAGATGCTGCATGGCCTGTTGAATTCCTCCAGCATTTTGTGTATCTTCCACCCACTGGCACCAACCTCAACTCCCTCATCCCGTATCTCCAATTTCTACTTCCCAACCAAGATCCATAAGCCTGTTTGTCCAGGTAAACCCATTGCTTCTGCTTGCTCCTGCCCCACTGAACTTGTATCTGCATACCTAAAATCCCCTCCCCCCAGTTCAGTCCCTTCCCACCTATGTCCATGATATTTCACATGCTCTTGACCTTTTTACTGATTTCAAGTTCCCTGACCCTGATCATCTTCTTTTCACTATAATGTCCAGTCCCTATCCACCTCCATCCCCCACCAGGAAGGCCTCAAATCTCTCCATTCCTTACTGGACACCAAACCTGAAAAGTTGCCCTCCACCCACCATCACTCTCTTCTGTCTGGCTGAACTGATCCTCACTATCAATAATTTCTGCTTTGGCTCCTCTCACTTTCTACAAACAAAAGGTGTAGCCATGGGCACTCGCATGGATCCCAGCTATGCCTGCTTTTTTGTCGGCTACATGGAAGTCAATGTTCCAAGCCCTCACTGGTATTACTTCCCTACTTTTCCTATGCTACATCAATGACTGCATTGATGCTGCTTCCTGCACCCAGGTGAAGCTTATGGACTTCTTCAACTTTGCCTCCAACTTCCACCCTGCCCTCAAATTTACCTAGTCCATTTCCGACACCTCCCTCCCCTTTCTTAATCTCTCTGCTTCTTTCTGCAGACAGTTACTGACAGCTTGTAGGAGCCCGCTGGCTCTCACAGCTACCTGGACTATACCTCTTCCCAAACTGTTACTTGTAAAAATGTCACCTGCTTCTCTCAATTCCTCCATCCCTCTGCTGCATCTGCTCTCAGGATGAGGCTTTTCATTCCAGAACTGAGGAGATGTCTTCCTTTTTCAAAGAAAGGGGTTTCCCTTTCTCCACCATCAACACTATCCTCAACCACATCTGTTCCATTTCATGCACGTCTGCCCTCACCCCATCCTCCTGCCACTCCACCAGGGATAAGATTCCTCTTGTCCTCACCTACCACCACACCAGCCTCCGTGCCCAGCACATAATTCTCCATAATGTCCGCAATCCTCCACGGGATCCCACCACCATGCACATCTTTTCCTCCACCCACCACTACCACTTCCTGCTTTCCACAGGGATTGCTCCCAATGTGATTCCCTTGTCCATTCATCCTTTCCTACTGATCTCCCTCCTGGCACTAATCCTTGCAAGTGAAACAAGTGCTACAGCTTTCCGGACCCTTCCTCCGTTACTACCATTAAGAGCTTAAAACAGTCCTCCTAGGTGAGGCTGCTGGGGTCATCTGTTGTACCCCAGAGTGGCCTCCAGTACGTCGGTGAGACACGACATAGACTAAGAGACCACTTTGCAGAATACCTACGCTCCATCCACCTGAGAAAGCAGGATCTCCCAGTGGCCACCCATTTTAATTCATTTCCCATTCCCATTCCGATATGCCAATCCATGGACTCCTTTACTATCACGATGAGGCCACATTCAGATTGGAGGAACTGAACATTGATTTCTCGAATTTCCAGTAACACCCCTCCCTTCACCATTCCCATTTTCTCTCTCACTTTATCTCCTTACCTGCCCATCATTTTCCTATTGTGCTACTCCCCCTTCCCTTTCTTCAATGGCCTTCTGTCCTCTAATCAGATTCCACTTTCTCCAACCCTTTATCTCTTTCACCATTCGACTTCCCAGCTCTTTACTTCACTCCTCCCCGGTTTCACCTATCACTTGCTACCTTGTATTTCTTCCTTCTCTCCTGCCTCCCCACTCCCCCCCCCCCCCCACAACCTTCTTACTCTGGATTCTCAGCTTTTTTCTCCAGTCTTGATGAAGGGTCTCAGCCCGAAACATTGTTTACTCTTTTCCACAGATGCTGCCTGGTCTGCTGAGTTCCTCCAGCATTTTGCGTGTGGTACCATAGGTCATGCAATCTTTGGCAGCAAACACTGGACACAAGGTCCAGAAGCCTGAAGTCCCATGCCACCAATTTCAGTTACAGCTACTTCCCTTCAATCATGTTGAACCAACCAGCAAAACCCTGATCACCACTAGCTGGTCATTTTGCATTAAAATGGACTTCATTTTTGTTCTAATTGTGGTTTTGTTGAAAATGTGTATAATTTATGTTCAGCTTATATTTTTCTTGCATATGAAGCTTATATGATGTCACATGCCTGTGATTTCATTACAACTGTGCATGACAATAACAGAGACTTTGACTTTGAAACTTGCATTACCATGCTTTGCTCTGGTTCAAGTAATTTTCTACGATGTATGATTATTGTTTTCTAACCTCATTTTCATCAGTAGTGAGCTACATATTATTTTTATGAACAGCACTGCTTAGAAATCTGAACTGTTGCCATAACCTCACAATCAAGTCTTGTGGTTTACTGTTATAAACCAGAAGATTGTGTAATGGTTTTGTATTCCAACATACAGGGGGTAGATTATTAATCTTTTCCCAAGTCAATAAGCATTCTTTCGTTAGTATGAATTTTAAATGTGAAATGATCCCTAAAATTTTCCATTCAGGGGCGTAAACAGGGCCGAACTATAGAGAATAAATCTGGGTTAAAGCGGATGAAGCAAATACGAGTTCCGCAGTTGTTTCATTTCAGAAAAAAATCTTGTTCATTTGTCAAAACAGAGCTGCAGGAAGGAAGTGAGGAGGGAGGAAAGATTAATGTGCAGGTCACCTTGGGCACAAACTCCAGAAAAATCGACGGGAAGGTTCTTCGAAGGTGAAACGGTAGCCATGTTTCTCCCTCCACAAATGCTGCTCGACCCACTGGAAATCGGCAGCAACACACCTGCAGTTCCGCGAAGGGCGCCGTTTGTTCGTCGGGAGTGCGCAGGTGCGATTTCCGCCCAGTCTCAAACTCTCGCGATGCCAGCGTGCTCTGTGCGCATGCGTGTGCACGCAAGCCTCCGAGTTTGAAGCGCCTGTTGGTGAGCGCTGTCCTGGAGGGAAACCGGAGCTGGAAGGTAACGGGGGGTGGGGACAACAGCGGCAGACTCCTGCAGGCTCCACGCAGTTCCACGGTAGCTACCTGCGGGTAGAGGTCGTGACTCGACCTCAACCATTGTGACCCTGGTCCATCGCCGGGTCGCAGCTTATTTAATCTGATCCAGCACTGGAAACCCATGGGGTCCACGCAGGAGAGAAACTATGACTATCCATGGAATTAGAAATCGATTGACTGTTACTGATCCTGTTAGAAATCCATATTCGTGTTATAGGTAATATCACCGAAGAATCCTATCATTGCTACAAATTCTATCATTGGTCTGCACTGGGAAATTCAGCTAACACCTCAATGCTGATTTCGTGAAAATATATTGCAACTCATCCTTGACCTGTTTATTAATCTCAAATTTAATTGCTCTGTTGTGTGACCACACAAATTTGGAGTAGGAATAGGCCATTTGCCCCACAAAACTGTTCTGCAATATAATAAAATAATGGTCAATGTGACTGTAACTCTACATTCCCTTTGTAATCTTCTGCTCCCACTTCTTTAATCTGTTTCTGTCTTTAAAATATTCAAGCAGCACACACAAAACGGCCAGAAACGTGGACTGTACTTTTTTCCATAGATGTTGCCTGGCCTGCTGAGTTCTGCCAGCATTTTGTGTGTGTGTGTGTTGCTTGGATTTCCAGCATCTGCAGATTTTCTCTTGTTTTTAAAAATATTCAAGACTGATTTCACCTTCCTTTGAGGAAGGACTGAAATTAAGGCCCACTGAGAGGAAAAAGACATTGCCTTAAATGGGCAACTGCTTATTTTTAAATAGCTACTTGTAACTGAGATTGTCCAGCAACAGGAAACAGTCATTCTGTATCCAACCTGTCAAGATCCTTCAGGATTCTGTTTGTTGCAATCATTCCAAAATTTATAATCTCTAGTATATTCAATTTTAGCAGGTGATAAAACCCAACATTAAAAGCCAAAGAGAGGGCATATACTAGAGAAAAAATTAGTGGGATTGGGAAACTTTTAAAAGCCAACAGAAGGCAATAAAAATGTAATTAAGCATTAAGGAGGTAAAGATGGAATATGAAAGTAAGCTAGCCAATAATATTAAAGAGAATACCAAAAGTATTTTCAGAAACATAAAGTGGCAAGAGTGGATATCACACTGCTGGAAAACAGTGCAGGAGAGGTAGTAATGAGGGAACAATGAAATAGATGAACTGAATAAGTATTTTGTGTCCGTCTTCACTGTGAAAATTCCAGCAGTCGGGTAATGAAGCATGTGAAGTTACCATAATCAGAGATAGGGAAAGGTGTGAAGGTAGGTAAGTCAGCATTGTTTCCTTGAGAAAATCTTGCCTGACAAATCTGCTTGAAGAAATAACAAGCAGGATAGATAAAGGAGAATCAGTTGATGTTGTGTACTTGGAATTTTAGAAGGTCTTTGACAAGATACCACATGGCTGATCAGCAGAAAGAAGTAGAAGAAATGAAAGGGGAAAAAAATAACAAAACAGGTACAAAGTGAATTGGGAGTCCTTGTGCAGGAATTCATAAAGGTGAATTTGCAGGTTGAGTCTGGTGAGGAAGGCAAATACAATGTTAGCATTCATTTCAAGAGGACTAGAATATAAAAGCAAGAATGTAATGTTGAGTAAAGCAATGGTGAGGCTTCACTTGGACTGTTGTGAGCAGTTTGGGGCCCATTATCTTAGAAAGGATGTGCTGAAACTGGAGGGAGTTCAAAGGAGGTTCATGAATGGAATGGCTTGTCATATGAAGAGCATTTGATGGCTTTGGGCCTGTATTTGCTGGAATTCAGAAAAATGAGGGGTGACCTCAGTGAAACCTATTGAGTGGTGAATGACCTTGATAGGGCAGATATAGAGAGAATGTTTCCTATGGTGGGAGAGTCCAAGATGAAGACACAGCCTCAAAATAGAGGGGCATCCTTTTAGAATGGAAATGAGGAGGAATTTCTTTAGTCAGAGAGTGGTGAATCTGTGAAATTCTTTGCCTCGGATGGCCTTGGAGGCCAAGTCTGCATGTATATTTAAGGCAGAGGTTGATAGATTTTTTTAATTAGTTTTTTTTTATACATTTTCTACATAACTACAGATAAAAAAAACCCAGATCAAAATGAAGGACATTGATACAGTGCAAAAATAAGCATACAATAACAATCTGATACAAAGAAAGATAATTGAAAAAGCACCCAAATTGAAGACAAGTAAAATTAGTGTCCTCCCCAAGCCCCACAACACAAAACAAAAAAAGGAAACTCCAGACCACCCACAAGACAATATAGAGAATATAAATCAGGACAATCAAACCCCCAAACTGTGAATACACTTAGCAACAGAAGATATTAATGCCTACTACCAAAAGAAAAAGGAGCTGAAAGCAAAGGACCGAAAAAAAAACCTTAGTTAGGAGGAAGGTTATGAAAGTACTCAATAAAAGGTCCCCAGACCTAATGGAACTTTAAGTCCGAATTAAGAATTGAATAATGAATTTTTTCAAGGTCCAAGCAGGCCATAATATCATTAAGCCATTGAGCATGTGTGGGCGGGGCAACATCTCTCCATCTAAGAAGGATTAAACGTCTAGCCAGGAGAGAGGCAAATGATAATATTCGACACTTAGCCAAACTCAGATGTAAATCTGTCTCACCCCAGAAACCGAACAGAGCAATTAAAGGGTTTGGTTCTAGGTGGTGATTCAGAATATACGATAATGTTATAAAGACATCTTTCCAAAATTTCTCCAAGTTGGGACAAAACCAGTACATATGAATGAGAGAGGCCTCACCCCTTTTGCATTTATCACAAAGCGGACTGATGTTAGGGTAAAATCGAGATAATTTGGATTTAGACATATGGGCTCTATGAACAATCTTAAACTGTAAGGGGCAGTGGCGAGTACAAAGAGAGGGTGTATTAACCGATTTGAGAATCGAGAGGTTGATAGATTCTTAATTGGTCAGGGCATGAAGGGATACGGGGAGACAGCAGGAGCTTGGGGCTGAGGGGAAAAAAGAATCAGCCTTGATGAAATGACAGAGTAGACTTGATGGGCCAAATGGCCTAATTCTGCTACTATGTCTTATGGTCTTGATATGTCACCCATTTCAGGGGTTTGCTCTTGTAAATTCTGAACTTCTTTGAATGTGTAGAGGGGCACTCGATTGGTAAGGTTTGACCACGGATGTTGTGTCCTAGTTCTGCATTCAGTTGATACACAAGCCTGGGCAGTATGATATGGAGAGCAAACTTGCCTGTGCAGCAGGTTCCCCCTCTCCAACCCGGCTTATGAATCCAAGAGAACAGCAAAAACCAGTACAATTTGGCACCACCAGTATCACAGGAGTTGACAGTCAGCATTGAATTCAATGTAGAAATCTACATGAAGGGTTTAGTCTTGAAGACCCCAGCTGTGGACTTTTCCTCATGAGTCACTCCTGAAGCCTTCCCCATGAGTGAGTACAGCAGAAGTCTTGAGATCAGCATTTTCTTTCTAGCTGAGCTGCCAACCACAGCTGACAAGCTCCATCTGCCTGAAGTGATTAGTTTTAAGGCACCAGTAACCCACCTTTTTCCTTTATACTGTCAGTAGAAATAGTTCCACCGGTGTTAGTAGTTAAGTTATAAGTAGAGGCTAGGAGCTGGATTTGGTTGTCAGAGACTATTTGAGAGGCACACTATTGGGAACATTTAATAGATAGTGGGAACTTATCTCCACTATACTCCCCTCCCAGCTATAGTAACCTTAAGGAACCATTGAATGTGTAAAGTAGTTCCATAAATGTGGATAGTCATGCTGTACATGATATTCCAAATATGTTTGTACCAGTGTCTTTTATAACTGAAGTATCTCTCTATGATTACGTTCACACAATAAGCAATGGCATTCTGATTACTTTCATTCTTAGCATACAGACCTTGAATATCTTTGCATATCAGAGGTCTGTAATCTTCAGCATTTTAATAATATGCTTTTTATTTCTCTTCCAAATATGGACAATCTGTTTTTCCACACTTTATATTCCAACAATAGAATTGCCAAATAAGTTGCCCACTCATTTTATCCACATCTCCCTGTTGCCGTTGGCAGTAGCCAATTCTTTTCGGCAGGATACTCTCTGGAATCCATCCTGAACCTTTTCTCCTATCTATAGAAGACAATCAAGACTTCCTTCTTTGATGAAGCATTTATTCATCTATCCTAAACTCTACTAACTGTGACTCAGCAAGTAATATTCACCTTGAATCAGAAATGTGGAGGTTCAAATCCTACCCTAGAAAGGATTGTGAAAATACAGGCTGACATTCTAGAGCAGGACTGAGGAATTACTCCACTTCTTGTGCTGCTACCTCAGATAAGAAATGTTAAATAGAGTTCCAGCATGTTCTTTCATAGATAAAAGATCCTATGCGCTATTGATGAAAAGCAGGAGAGTTTCTTCCCGCTGGTAATCGTTCATTAGAAAGCAGATTACCCAGTTTATTGCACTGCTGGTCTTTTTGGGAGAACTAGGTTACCTGACTTGTACCAGAGACCACATTCTGACTGTTTCCAGACATGATGTCAGATTTTGTTTGCTAGTGCTTCTATGAAGTGTCTTCGGGCACCTTACTTGAAAGGCTTCCCATAAGTACAGTTTGCTGGTGGTATTAAAATGAATTATTTCCCATTTCATTATGTCACATTCTACTCGTCTAGTGTCTGGCTGTTTCACCAAATTGTTGGCATATTATTGAAGTGTCTTGCTAATCCCTTTGCTGTAAGATATGAGTTTTGTGACATTTGCACTCTAGATGTGATATACCCAAGTCTAGCTCATTAAAGTGTTTCAGAGAGGTCCCAAGGACAGTTTGAAAAAGAAAATATTCACCACTGGCCCTCTTTATATTGTAACCATGCAGCTACTGTTCCTTGGTCCCCATATACTCAGATTGCAGTGCTGTGTATGGTGTCTTCAATTATATTCCACCTCAGTTATCACTCTTTGAAATATCACCACTGATTGTTGAATAGACTTGCAGAACTGTTGTTTCTTATCTGTAACAGCTACTGAGACATTCACCTGTTAACTATTGTGGGAAGAACAGTTTAACCATTATTTTGACTAATGTGGTATAATATGAAGCACTTTGAATCATTATACTTGCCTTTGTCCTAATTGTCAAGATCTTTGCATTCCATGTATCCTGTAGTAGAGATCCCCTCTTTCATAGATAGGTGTTGTAGTATTGCTGGGTGCCTGTGCTTTGAGGAGTTTGATCAGAATGGCATTGTCACCTGGGAGCTATGCCCAACAATAAGAATTGATTGTTTTATTCAGTTCCTTCATGGCAGGTTTGGTATCTTAGCTGTCCCATGAAAGATGCATGCTGCATTTTATCTACTCCTCCTTGCTATTGATATTTTCCATGGAGCACAATTTAAAGTAGTCTTTCACCTATTAGTATAATTATTATGATCGATGAGAACCTTCCTTGCCTTCTTTTCAATGGGATATCTGGCATTCTTTGTGTCAGAAGGCAACTAGTTGCTCTGATGGAGTTGTAACCATTAGTCAATGGTACACTGTTTAGTTGTCTGTTGTACGATGAATAGCCCTTGAGGTATTCAATGTCTTTTCGTTTAAGCCTCTCATGTAATTGAGAAAGGCACGCTGATTAATTTTAGTTAGAATTCATGACACTGATGTGGTCAATATTTTTTGTTATTTGTTTCTCACATGTTGAGAACATGTTGCCATAAATGGAATCTCGAAATAAGAGGATTTGTTTATGCTGCTGAAGAGAATTTGGCTACCTAACAAATCTTATCTGCGTGATTTATTCCTTTCAAGATGGTAAGCTATGATAGTGTTAGCCTCCTTCAGCATCTCCAGTGTTGTCAGTGGGATGCATTCTGCATGTTTTTCTCTCTATTGGTACTATATGCCTTCAATTCGTCTGCAGGTGGTAGATTGTTGCCTGACTTTGATTTGGTACTTTGAGTTGTGTTGCAATGAACAGATGTACACAAACATTTTTAATCTCCTTTAGATAATCTTAATTGTAGCACTTACTATAAACTGGAGACTAATACAGTAGTTTCCAGTTAATTGGACCATCGATCAATTAGGATAGCTGCTTATTGGGTACAACTCTTAAAGACCAAAAATCAAACAAAACAATTGCTAGGATTCCCTTCAATTATTTGGTACACTTAATTCCACTTAATTGGGCCAGGAAACTGTTACCAAAGTTTCTAAGTAGCATTAGTCGTACTCAAAAATCAGATTAACAATTCATCCAGGGTACGAATATCCACTCCAGTCAACATGCACACATTAGTTACCAGTAACCCCATGGAGGTGCACCACCGCTCTACCCTAGTAGCATCCATACTAGCACAGATTTAAGCACACAACCCACTGGTTCAACACTCAGGGCAATCATGTAGCATCCCACCAAATCAATCCCGGACGAGCCCCAACAATTGACTCCAGGGGAAAATAACTTCTGGCCCCACCAAACTGAGAAATCTTGTTTGTGTGTATGCTGCATGATGTGTTGCCTGGTTACAAATCGGCACTGTAAGATATCAGACAGTAAACCATATGCAATTAAATGATTGAACTTTATAAATCTTAATCTGGATAGAGGGTTAGTAAAGAAAATAAAAAGTAAAAGGGCCTATTTTAAGGAAAAAGTCTATTGCGCATCATTGGAGCTCACTATTCGTTCATTTGTTCCAAGTGTAGCCGGCCCTTGGACCCCTGCTCGTCAGTCCACTCCATCCGGTGGTCTTCCGACTCTCTCCATTCGCGTCCTCTCTTTCCATCGCTCCCTAATGAAAGACTGAAAATCTCTCTTCCGGACTCACCAGAAAGAACATTTCTCCCATTGGATAACACACATTTCAAAGTCCTGTTATCTCTAGTCATAACCCAACCCTTGCTGCTACAGAGAAACCATTACCTTAGCAGTGAGAGCTTACAGTGTGTTACACATATTTTTGGCACTTATAATTTTGACCAGTGTCTAATCCAGGGGTGGGCAAACTTTTTGACTTGAGGGCCACAAAGGGTTCTAAAATTTGACAGGGGGGCCGGACCAGGAGCAGATGGATGGAGTGTTTTGGTAATGCATCTCATAAGAGAAAATAAAATATCATGGGATATGTAGAAAACATGTGCTTTAATTTCAATTGAAAATGAACAAATGCATTACAACAAAATATCTGTCTTTGAAGTCCCATGGTATTTAGCTATTTATTGAAATGACTTTTAAAACACTGAAAATTAAATGAATAAAATACAGCTTTTTTTAATAGTAACAGTTATTATCTTAAAGCACTGAAAATTCTGTTATCCTTCAAGATATTATCATCATCACTCTCCTCCTGACTGACTTTATTTCAAAAACGGTAGGAGATGCAGGCCTACTTGTCCTGCTCCTTCTTATTCAATTGTCCCCTGTGCCAAAACTCAACAACGACCCGCACAATGACAGAACAGTGAGAGCGCGCCAGTATGCGGAGCGCATTTTTTATTTTGAGACCGTACGTGCACCTGCGCACTACTCATGTCCATCACTTAACAGAAATGACATGTAACATGTAAGGCTTATTGAAAAAAATATTTTCAAATGCATTTTTTACATAACACAACAAAGAAACTTATTTTTAATTTCAGTGGGAACAGTGTTGTTGGTCTCCCTTTTTAGCCAGCGCATCAATGTCTGGATTTAGTTTTGTTGTGGCGATTCTCAGGATGGATCTGAGGTGTTGGTCAGTTAACTTGGATCTGTGGCTGGCTTTGTTGATGTTCATGACGCTGAACGCCTGTTCACACAAATAGGTCGAGCCGAACAAAGAGTAAAGTGCAAATGTGGAGTAATACGCTGCACCTCAACAAAGGTCAATGTGTAGCGGTGTGCTACATGCAGCGCTAAAATTATGACACGGAGTCGGTAACTGCAGTCGAAGAAAAAAACTTTATTCGAAATCCCCAGCCTCACTTTTAAGCCTACCTCAACCAGCCCCCCTGCGCAGAGGCTCCAAAGCTCTGTGCTCGCAAATCCCCGCAGGCTATCTCCCTTAGCTGGAACGCTGGCTAATTGTGAGCCGGTTCGGATGTGCCAGGAAATGGGTCGCCACAAATGTATATAGAGTGCGTCATCTATTGGGAAAACGCCAGAATTGCGGGGAAAAAACGTTAACAAGGTTTATTAATATAATTTCATCAAGTTCTGCGGGCCGGATTAAAAAGCTTAACGGGCCGCATATGGCCCGCGGGCCGTAGTTTGCCCATGCCTGGTCTAATCTCTTGAATGTTGACTTGCTTTTTTGTTATTGACAGGAACGTCATTATGCCGGCATTCCGACAAGTTGGAGAAAAGCAGCTTCCCAATGAAATTCTTTACATGGTGTGGTCCCCTAAACGGGACCTCATTGCACTTGCTAACAAAACTGGAGAGGTATCTGATCTGTTGTGGTATTATTTTACCAAAAAAAATTTCATAACTGTGGTATGAGCTTAACTATTGTCAATTTAAATTAACCGAAGTCAAAACTTAAAATCATAAAAGAGGTAATCATTATTGTTGATGTTCACCATTTGTAATTTTGTGAAGCAACAATTGTAACTTATAATTGCCAATGCCACTCTCAGGTAAGTAGCATGATCTGTTGTACTGCCTATTTTATGCACTCAGTGGCACTGTACTGAAATGAAAATCTTTTGATTGATGCTAAGTAAACACATACTCTTTTCAAGGAACTTAACAAATTAGAAGCCCAAAATCAATGACTGATTTTCCAATTTGTCAGTAGTATTTGATGATCTTGTTAAAGATGCCAACATGTGAAGACTAACACATACTGTAGATATGAAGACCAATGTATGAGAAACCACATATTTACTTCAATAAGATTTTTATTGATATTGGTTTATCATTGTCTTATGCAGTGAAAAGCTTTTACTTGCAAACCATTTCGACAGATCATGCTATATTTAAGTACATGGAGGTAGAAAAAGAAACAAAATCGATGCAGACTGTTGTGTTGTAATGGCAGAGAAAGTGCATTGGGGCAAGTAGGAAAAAAAGTGCAAAGGCCATGACAAAGTTCAGAGCTGAAGAGGTCAAATTTTAGCTTGTGAGAGGTCCCTTCAAGAATCTGATATCAAAAGGATAGAAGCTGTTCTTGTCTCTAGTGATACATGCTCTGGCTTTTATCGGCAGGCAGCAACCAGCATGAGAGGTCATTCGTGGTGATGCTGCACAATGTTCAAAAAAAGCTCAGGTGCTTTTGGCTTTTATCTCAGTGGAGCGCAATCAGCAGGAATGGTCGTTCATTTCTGACGCGGTGCAAGGTGTAAAAAGAGCTCAGGTGCTATCATTTTTTTCCCTCAGCGAGCAGAAGTCTGCATGGGGCCACTTAAAAGAAGGAAGATGTAAACATAGCTGCCATTGTTGGATTGGGGCATTGTTAGAGTGGTCCGGCTTTGGCTCAACAAACTTAGGCGAGACAGGCAGAGGCTCTAAGTAAGTAAGATTTTAGTGAGTATTTTTTCTGTTAGTGCATAGCTAGTGCACTGTAATGGATCTGGAGGTAGTGGTATGTTTCTTGTCTAAGATGTGGGAAATTTGAGAGACCTCCACTCTCCCTGATAACTGCATCTGCATGAAGTGCATTGAACTGCAGCTCCTTAAATACTGCAATGATCTTCAGCTCATCAGAAGAACGAGGAGGTGATGGATAGGAGTTACCGGTCGTAGGAGGCTGGTCCCTGGGTGACCGTCAGGAGAGGGAAGGTAAATAGGCAACCAGTGCAGAGTACCCCATAGCCATTCTCCTCAATAACAAGTATATCACTTTGGATACAGTTGGGGGTGATGACCTAGCAGGGAGAAGCTGCAGCAACCAGATCTGTGGCACCGAGTCTGGCTGTGCGGCTCAGAAGCGAAAGGGGGGGGAAAGAAGAGGAATACAGTAGTGATAGGGGAGTCCATAATTAGAGGAGCAGAAAGCAGATTCTCTGAGTGTGAAAGAGATATGCTGATGGTATGTTGTCTCCCAAGTGCAAAGGTCAGGGATATCCCGGAATGGATGCACAGCATTCTAAAGGGAGAGTGTTTGGTTCTAATGACATAGCTGCAAAAATGAAGGAGAGAGAGAGAGAGAATCAAATTAGAGGAGGGTTAGCATAAAGCTGAAAAGCAGGACCTTCAGTGTAGTAACCTCTGGATTGCTGCCTGTACCATATGCCATTGAGGGTAAGAGTAGGATGATTTGGCAGATGAATGCTTGGCTGAAGAATTGGTGCAGGAGGCAAGCTTCTATGATTGACTCCATTGCTTCCCTCCAGTTGAGGAGTCGAGCAAGATTGAAGACAACAAGGACAAGAATGGAAGACAGGTAGATGTTTGCCAATGTCTACCTGCGAGTGACTGGTCTTCCTTCCCTTCTAGCTAGCTGCTGTTGGAAGAAAGTGCAGGAGTCTTAGGATCCACATTGCTAGGATTGATAGGCGAGGCTGTGGACTCATTTTTTGGGACTCTGAAGTTCATGTTGCGTGTGTTCCTGGATTCTGATTACTCTTTGCTGTTTTTGAGCAGTTTGATCAATGCGTACTGGGGTGCTTCAGCCAAGAATGACCCTCTAGCCTGCATTGGCTAGTGGTGCAGCACTGAACGAAACTGAATACTACTGATTTGATGTTCGATATTCTATATGTTGTTTGCTTGCTTTTTGCCATTTGCACAATTTATTCTTTTTCTATGTTTGATGCTTCCTTGGTGGTGTTTTTTTTTGTGGCTGCCTGTGGGAGGAGGAATCTTGAGTTGTCTTCTGGATATATATTTTTAATAATAACTGTACTTTGAATCTTTGAATAGCTTCTTTAGACAATGAAGAGACAGCAGCTGGGACCACCCAGGATAGAGAGAAGGGAGAAAACTTCAGGGAAGTACTAGAGACAGCAAAGGGCAAGGAAGCAGTAAGATTGAGTCAAAGGCACTCCTAGGTTAGCTCCTGGATATTCCATAATTACAACTATCCTTTTTAGCTGATAACCAAGTTATTAACACAAGCTAAGCTTCCTTTTCTTTGCATTAATATTATTATTCTGTGAGGTATTATTAAAGCAGTTGCTACCTAATCTGTAAATAAGAGAATACCAAATAATTTTTGTTTAATTTCCAGGTTTTGCTTCACCGTTTAGCACACTTTCAACGGGTGTGGAGCTTGTCACCCAATGAAAACACAGGAAAAGAAGTAACATCATTAGCATGGAGGCCAGATGGAAAAGGTAACAATAACAAATACAGTAGATTCTGGGTATTTGGGGCAGCTCTTAAAGACTAAACACTAATTGAAAAAATTACCAGGATTCCCTTCATTTATTTGGGACACTATGCTGCTTAATTGGGGCAGAAGTCTTGCCAAGCAGTTTCTAACTAGTATCAGTTGTGTACACTTGTATGGCTGATAGACTGTTCTTTGAGCGAATAGTTTTTAAATAGTGCCAATTGCGTGTGGTTGTGTTCAAAAAGCAGTGATTTTTGTCACTGATACTTAGCAAGAAGTGAGCAGTAAGGCAGTTCCAAACTCTTTTGCTTACTGCGATTTCAAGCCTTCAGGCTTGCAAACGCCAGAAACTGCTAGGAGTGAAAATAAAACAATTTCACTGCTTCAGCAAGTTAGGAACTACAAAGAATTTAAAGGTATCTAAAGTCATCTTGAATGTTACAATGAAAACAAAGATTGGGAGGATGTAATTGTTGATAGCGTTGTATGAGGGCAGTTCATTATCTACACTAGGTGTCTGCACTGACTTTGTTTATTGCGTACACTGGATGAAATCCTCCGCCACTATTAGGAACTAAGACATCAGTTTTACAGTACTTAATGATTTTGGAAGTGTTCTAATGTGTTCTGTATTTCATTTAAATACATAATTTGTTACTCATTTTGTCTTTTTTTATACCTTTTTAACTATTTCCATATACCTTGGCTAGTTAATTGGGTCATAATGTACTGGTCACAATGTGTAATTAACCAGAATCCACTATACTATGACTTTCAAGATACTTTGTTTTTAAAATGTGCACGTTGGTGATAAATTTGTTTTTTTTTATTTCTAGTTTTAGCCTTTAGTCTTGCAGATACTCAACGAGTTGTTCTGTGTGATGTGGAAAAAGCAGAGATCTTACATTTTTTCAACCTGGAAAATGTGGTTACCTGCATGTACTGGGCTGAGGTGATGGATCAAAAGAGGTAATTAAGAAGTTAAACTGAACTTGCATTGCAGTTATAGAAATGACATAATTGAAGGCAGCCACTAAGCCTATTGTTTCAACAATGACTCATCTAATCTCACTTTCCTGTTTTCCAATACTCGTTCTGCAGTCTAATGGATAATGCCACTTTCAGTGCAAATCCAGGTACCTAAGTTTGATGAGTGTTTCATTAGTAATGAAACTAATTATACCAGGTGTTTCACTAGGGTGTTGATTCTTCATCTTTGTACAATTAAATCCAGTTGCATTAGTTTTGTGCCATCCAAAAGTAAAATATAGGAGTAATATTGGTTCCATTTTGTTCAAAGTGACATCTGCTGTTAGACGAGAATTTTATCCACAGCATTTGAAATTAGGTGATAAAACCATAAGACATAAGAGCATAATGAGGCCATTTAGCTCATCAAGTCCACTATTCCATCATGGCTGATTTTTTTTATCCCTCTCAACCCCATTCTCTTGCCTTCTCCCCATAACCTTTGACACCCTTACTAATCATGAACCTGTCAACCTCTGCTTTAAATAAACTGAATGACTTGCCCTGTACAGCTGTCTGCGGCAATGAATTCCATAGATTCACCACATTCTGGTGAAAGAAATTCCTCCTTATCTCTTTTCTAAAGGGTCATTCTATTATTCTGAAGCTTTGCCCTAGGCTTCCCCTCTATAGAAAACATCCTCTCCACATCCACTCTATCTAGGCCTTTTCAATATTCAATATGTTTCAATGAGGTTCCCCTGTCATTCTTCTAAACACTAATGAGCACATGCCCAGACCACTAAATGCTCCTCATATGTTAACCCTTTTATTCCTGGGATAATTCTCACGAACTTCCTCTGGGTCCTCTCTAATGCCAGGACATTCTTTCTTAGATAAGGGATCCAAACTGCTCTCAATACTCCAAGTGCAGTCTGAACCATGCCTTCTAAAGCCTCAGTATTACATCAAATCAGAAAATCTGCAGGTGCTGGAAATCAAAGCAAGACACAGAAAGTACTGGAGGATCTCAGTAGGCCAGGCCACATCTATGGAAAAGAGTAAACAGTTGACATTTTGAGCTGAGACCCTTCATCAGGACTGGAAAAACTAATGAGAAGGTGGGGGGGGGGGGGGAGGAGGAAGTACGAGGTGATAGGTGATAGATGAAACAGAGAGGGGGAGGGATGAAATAAAAAGCTGGGAAGCTGATAGGTGAAAGAGATAGAGGGCTGGAGAAGGGGGAACCTGATAGGAGAGGCTAGATAATCATGAAAGGGAAAGGAGAGAAGCATCAGAGGGAGGTGATGGGCAGGTTGGGAGATGAGGGAAGGAAACGGGAATAGGAATAGTGAAGGGCAAAGGGAAATTACAGGAAGTATGAGAAATCAATGTTCATGCCATCAGGTTGGAGGTTACCCAGACAGAATATAAGGCGTTGCTCCTCCAACCTGAGTGTGGCCTCATCACAGCAGTAGAGGAGGCCATGGACTGATATGTTGGAATGGGAAGTAGAATTGAAGTGGCTGGCCACCGGGAGACCCTGTTTTTTTTCTGGTAGACAAAGCATAGGTGCTTAGCAAAGCGGTCTCCTATGATCCTAACACTCTCAGGTGAAGTGTTGCCTCAACTCAATAGACTGTTTGGGGCCCCGAATGGTAGTGTGGGAGAAGGTGTTGGGGCAGGTATGGCACTTGGTCCAATCTGAAGGCATGAACATCAATTTCTCAAGCTTCTGGTAATCACCTCCTCCCCCTTCACCATTTCCATTCCCATTTACCCCTCTCACCTCATCTCCTTACCGGCCCATCACCTTCCTCTATGCTCCTCCCCCTTCAGTCTTCCATGGTCATGTCCTATCCGATTCCCCTTCTCCTGCCTTTTATCCCTTTTGCCTATCAGCTTCCCAGCTCTTTACTTCACTCCTCCCTCTTTTCCAGTTCCACCTATCATCTACCACCTTGTACTTCTTGCTCTAATTTCTCATCTTTTTTTCCACATTGTCTGCTTACTCTTTTCCATAGATGCTGCCTAATCTGCTGAATTCGTCCAGTATTTGTGGGTATTGTTCAATATCACAAACTTGCTTTTATATTCTAGCCTTTTCAAAATGAATGTTAATATTGCAATTGCCTTCTTTACCACTGACTCAGCCTGCAAGTTTACTGTTAAGGAATTCTGCACAAGGACACCCAAGTCTATGCCTTTATTCCTTCTACCACAGTGCATGACCTTAGATTTCCCTGCAGTATATTCTGTCTGCCACTTGTTTTCCCAATCAGTCTGTTCTTCTGAAGACTTCCTCCTTCCTCAACACAACCTATCTATCTTTCTACTGTTACAAAGCCATTCTAATCATTGACTTATAATGTGAAAAGAAGTGGTCCTAAAGCCAATTCTTGCAGAACACCATTAGTCACTAGCAGCAAACCAGAAAAGGCTGCTTTTGTTCCCACTCTTTGCCTCCTGCCTGTCAGCCAATCTTCAATCCATGCTAGTATACTTCCTGTAATACCATTGACTCTTATCTTGATTTGTAGCTTCATGTGCTTTCTGAAAGTCCACATAAATGATAATCCACTAACTCTCCTTTGTCTATCCTGCCTGTTACTTCCTCAAGGAGTTCCGACAGGTTTGTCAATCAAGTTTTCTCCTGAAGGAAACCTGGCCGAATTTGGGCTGTTTTATTATGTGCCTTTAAGTACCTCGAAACCTCATCCTTAATAATGGATTCCAACATCTTCCCGTCCTCTGAAGTTAGGCTAAATGGCAGATAACTTCCTTTCTTCTGCCTTTCTCCCTTTTTAAAGAGTGAAGTGACATATATAATTTTTCAGTCCTCCTGAAACATTCCCGAATCTAGTGATTTTTGAGGTATCACAATTAATGCCTCCATAATCTCTTTATTTACTTCTTTAAGAACCTTGGGATGTAGTCCATCTGGTCCAGGTGGCTTATCTACCTTCAGATCTTTCAGCTTCCCAGGCATATTCTCCTTAATAATAACAAATACACTCATTTCTGCCCCCTGACACTCAAATTTCTGGCATACTGCTGGTGTCTTCCACAGTGAAGACTGATGCAAAATATTTCTTCAGTTCGTACACCATTTATTTGTCCCCCTTTACAATTCCTTCAATGTCATTTACCAGCATCCAATGTGCACTCTCACCTCTGTTTTACTCTTTAAATATCTGAAAAAACTTGTGATGTCATCTTCTATATTATTGGTTAGCTTACCTTCTTCTTTCATCTTTCTGTCCTTATTGCATTTTTTAGTTTCCTTCTGTTGGTTTCTAAAAGTTTCCCAATCCCCTATTTACTACAGATTTTTACTAAATTTTGTCTTTGGCATCCCTTGTAAGGCAGTTGCCTCACCCTCCCTTTTAGAATATTTCTTCATCTGTGAGATGTACATTCGACCTTCACTAGTCCAATTACCTGTAATCTGGTTCCTTCGATAATCCGGCACTGATTATGCTTAATGTGATCCTTCTCTAATTCGGTATTTCCACTAATCTGGCACTCCTCAGGCCTCAATGATGCCGGATTATAGAAGGTCAACCTGTATCAATCCTAAATATTCTGAATTGATTAAAGAAATTCCAGCCTTTCTTGCTCTGCCAACATCCCTGCTAGTGTCTCTTTCCATTTAACTTTGGCAAGCTCTTCTCTCGTGCTTCTGTAATTCCCTTAACTTCACTGGGATACTGATACTTTTGATTTTAGCTTGTCATTTCACTTTGGTGAACTACTTGCAGTATGTCTTTAAATAAATTACCAATTTAAAAGTAAATGAAGGAACGAGAAATAGACAGGAATGAATGACAGAGAAGGGAGAATTAACTAAAGTCAAATCAGGATCAGGAAAAGCAAATTAATTGGGGAAAAGAGGTGAGGATTTTTTTTAACATATCGACATTTTAACATTTTGAAAGTTGACAAATTTACCTTGTACGTGAACTACTCTGACTGAGTAGTTTAAGTCATTTCTTTTCTGGTTAGATAGCTTTTTGTTTATAGCTATCACATTGCCAAAATCAAATTCCTAACTAACAGTCCATATTCTCTATGTGAGAAGAATGGATAAATTCTTGGACGTAATAAGGTAAATGCGAGAGAATTGCCACTCACACAAAAATGGAACATTATTAACTGGCCAGTAGATTCTTGCAATCTGTACTTCATATTTCTTGACAACTCACAAGCTGTTTGAATTTTCTTGATTAATTAGTGTTTCATGGCACATCATTATTATTCCAGCAGGATTTGCCTTTCCTTTCCCAAAAAGTATTTTTATACTCTCAGAAATCTTTTTAAATGTGCATCACTGTTTGATTATGGATAACACCATAACCTGAAAGTATTCACTTAATCGTTTTGTTGAATTTATATTTCTGTTATTAGATGTGCTAAAATAAATATCAGAATAAAGAAAATGCCATTTAGTTTATTGATATTTGCCCTTGCATTTCACTGACTTTATTTACTTCAAATTCCCATTACTTTAAATTATCTCAGAGTTCTATAATGCAGAAGAAGAAAGTAAGTAGGGCTGTGTTGGGAACAATTTTCTGTACATTGTATACTGTGATGTTAGACTTGTATTTTTGTATGAATGAGTTTCTACATAAAATATTTAGAAAACTGCTGCTTAGTGGTGACATGCTTGACCATTAATTACCAAGATATGTGGTGATGGTGTATGTACCCTTTTATGTTTTCAGTGCAGCAATATTCCATGGGTCAAAATTTTTTGGTCCTTTGGGCAGATATGCAGTGTGAAGTAAAATAAAATATTGGTAAAACAAAAATAAGACCTAAAATCCCCAGTGATAAGTTGATGAATTTGTTGAGCATGTAACTATTTCTGGTTATCAGTTAAAATTTACTAATTATAACCCTCCTTTCTAGTGCCACTTCTTCAATCAGTTTAGTAGATGAAGAGGGAAGCCTATTCCTGCCCAAGTTACCTGCACTACCAAAGAGGTGAATTTAATGATTAATGTTTAAACCACAGTTAAGTCAATGAGATGGCATCACCTTGCTAATGCATGGCAAAGTTAGGCAAAGTTGTGTGCTGGGGTAGGTCTGCTATTTCATTATTACTTAATTGAGTAACAACTGATAGAATTGAAATGCTTTAACAGGTTTCATGTAAAACATAAGTAAATTCACAATCAAATCATGTTTATCTCATTAAGAAAACATTTATAGTATGTTCTTAGTGTAATTCCAATATGTTTCACTCAGTTACTACAATTCTAGATTTTAAATATTCAATTATGCGCCTATTATAAGTTATGACTTTCAGCCAAGTGTAAAACAGCTTTTACTGATTTGAGTATACAAGAAAATTTCCATTTATATGTAATTAAAATTAGGTCTAAAATAATAAATGCAGGCAAGAGATATAAGACCAGATTTTGTTCACTTGCTGAGGTACCACAAGGATCCATTCTGTTGAAGGCATTCACTTTGCAACCCCAACATATTTTACCAGGCGTCTGCTTATTTTCATATGTTTTTATATTTATCATAATGTGTAAACTTTGAAAGATAAAATGGGTCAGAATAGCACCACTGGGGGACTGTCATATATATTTCCCACCAGTGAGAAGAAAAATCACCTGTCTGCATTCTGCTGCTTAACAAATTTTCTGTGTGTTTCTCCTGCCTTCTTTTTTGTCCTGGGGTATTAATTTTGCTTGCAAACCAGAACCATCAAATGAGACTTTTTGAAAACTCAGATATGCAATGTATACAATACTTTCAGCCACTGTCGAACAGGGTTTATCATATATGATTTGTCTTTCTTCAAGGTTACTAAATGATAATACTACGAAGGTATGAAAGTTCTTTTCAGATTGGAAGTATAAAACTTTTTTTAAAGTTGAAGTCCAGTAATAAAATATGGAACTTGGATTGGGAAATGGTAGTTTCCTAATCTACAATTGGATAGAATTTAAATGAACACTTTATTTAAATACTGGCATACACGTTTATTGTTTAAAGATTGTAGTTGTAAAATTATTTTAAAAGTTGGCAATGCTGCATTTAGTGTACTTCTTTTCTAATGCCCATGTACTTCTTATCTTAACAAGTTACAGTACCTCAGCAAAAATATTCAGGTATGTCCCAATGTATGAAATCTATAGTTTTGAAAGCTAGCTTAAGTTGTTTTTCTGAGTACTAAGAAACATTTTCTCTCTCTGTTTAGTGAAGAAAAATCAGATGAAGTAACAAAGCTTTTGGGTGACAAAAGGTATTTCCCCCATTCTTTTTATTACATTTTATTGATTAATATGTGGAGGTTGACAGGTAAAATGAATATGATCATATGCAAAAGTATTTCATTGTTGAGCACATATCAACAAAATGTAGTTCTCAGAAATTATGTATTCTTAAGATGCAAATTTCCTTAATTTTATTCGTTAGAACCACTCTTCTCAGTAGTTCATACTGGCTGATCTGCACCTCCCTCTTTCTCCTCATCCAGATGATGGGGACCAAAGATAGGTGAAGAGTCTGAGGCTTGGTATTTTCTTTGGCTCAGTGCTGATGCTGTAACTTGGAAGTAGTTAATGAAATGGAAACCTATAATTTTAGCTGGAACTCTGTACAGTACATCCAGTATTCCTAGCTATTGGTATCCCAGCTAAAACTGGTCATTTGCAGAGAAACAAGTGGTGCGTGGAAAAGTTGCTTGTATAGCTACTGCGGATCACATGCATTTGTAATGATGTCTTTGTCGGAGCAAAGTGTCAATACTTGCATTAATCATCAAAACTGCCAGTAACATGGGAACTCATTAAAAGCTTGCACACTGACGGCAACCATGAATAGTGCAGATGAAACCTTATGAACATTTTTAAAAACTGAAGAATTAAAAATCCAAACAAAAAAATGAAGTGGTAGAAATGGCCAGGGAGACTGGCAGCAATTGTGGAAAGAGATATGGAATTAATGCTTTAGACCAACAATGCTACATCAAACTGACAGATCTGTCAAGAGCCTCATGCTCAAGGTTTTGCTGGTTTGATGAAGATGCTGTAATTCAGAAGCAGTTACCTCTATCGCAATAAATGAGAGCATTGGGTATTCTGTCAGGTGTCCCAAGAAAAAGGATATGAGAAAAATCTTCAACCTGAAATGTTACGTGATATTAACTGTTTCTCTTTCTTCAGATGCTGCCTGTCATGTTTTGCTTTTTAATTTCACTTAAAGACTACTTTTTGGGTATTAATCTCTTGGGAAAATATCCTCCAGCTCTAAAAGATTATCATCAGGCATCAGAGGGTAAATTATGAATGGGGTTGGGTTATAAATGTTGCAGTTTTACTCAAAAGGAGAAATGGAAGCGATTCCACTTCCCATTAACTGCTGCCTCCTTTCTCCTTCATCCACTCTATCACATATGCTTTCCAGTCTTTCAATCGACGTCAAACCCTGAAGCTACAGTTGAAGCAGCCTTTGCCATAGTCTTCAAGGGTTGCAAAGCCGACATGTTGGCCAGTAGTATCACAGAATCACTTGAGGACATTCTGATCCTGTTGTTCCTGCTGCATCAATCCTCACTATTGTGCGATGTTTTTAAGTAACCAGCTCACCATAACCATTCTGGAGATCCTGGTCAATGCATTTTGATGGGCACTCACAGAACTTTGCAGGTGTCTAAAGTTCATTTCAGCACGTCAGTAATTTGTTCAGTAACTCATCTAATGGCAACAAGGTGATCATAAGTTCCATGCCATATTCTTTGGGGTTCTGTGAGTGTCTCAAAACGTGCTTTAGACTTAAATTAATTTGTTTCTAAGGAGCCATCCAATAACTGCTTCTTTATATTTGAAGATATTTTACAACTTGGCCAATTGTATGATGGAAGAATTATGATATCTCTGGAATCAGTGGCATCCGACCTATATGTTTCTAGAGTGGAAGACCAAGAAGTTGCTGAACCTTCCTGGGCAATGATGAGTGTTTTCATTCTCAGTGATGGTGCCTAAAACCTGTGGCTATTTGGTTAGAATTGCGTATCTAAGCATCTGCTTTCTCTTATGGGCTTCATTGAGAGCAAATTTGACTTAAGACCTGATTCAATGCACATCAATACTTACATCCTTCTGCAGATGAGCAGTAGAGAGCATCCTAGCATGCTGCATCACTGCATGGCATAGAAACTGCACTGTGGTGGATAAAAAGGCTCTACAATGTGTAGTCAAAACTGCCCAAGAAATCACTGACATCAGCTAACCCGCTATCAAGGACACGTGTATAGAATAGTGCTGGAAAAAGGCCAGCAACATCATGAAGAATCCCACCTACTTTGTTCATGGACTATTTGCCCCACTCCCAGGGAGGAGGCTATAACATCCAAGCCAGGACCACAAGACTCAAAAACTGTTAATTTCCCCAAGCAGTAAGACTAATCAACACCTCCAACAACTAACCCACCCCTCTACACCCTCTATCATTTCCTGTCTGAATCACCTTATGTACAGACACTCCTGTACAATCAATCTATGTATACAAGCTATCTTAAGTGTTTAGATTTATGGTGAGCTTTTTTATTACTTTGCCTTCTTTATTGTGTGCTTTTGTGCTGCATCGGAACTGGAGTAGCAGGTATTTCATTCTCCTTTACACTTGTGTACTGGAATTGACATTAAACAATCTTGAATTGTGAAGTCACAAGTGCAAGAAAATCTGCAGATGCTGGAGCAGTTGACTTTTCAGGCCGAGGTCTTTCATCAGGTCTGGAAATAAAAACGATGAGGTCAGAGTAAGAAGGTGGGGGAAGGGGAAGAAGAAGTACAAGGTGGTAGGTGATGCATGAAACTGGCAGAGTGGGAGGGGTGAAGTAAAGAGCCAGGAAATTGATTGGTGAAAGAGATAAAAGGCTAAAGGAAGGGGAATCTTGACAGGAGAGGGTAGAAGACCTAGGAAGAAAGAGAAGGAGGAGGAGCACCAAAAAGAAGTGATGGGCAGATAAGGAGGTAAGGTGAAAGAGGGTAATGGGAGTGGTGAAAGAGGCGGGGCAATTGCCGGAAGTTCATGAAATCGATGTTCGTGCCATCAGGCTGGAGGCTATGTAAATGGAATATAAGGTGATGCTCCTCCAACCTGACAGTGGCCTCATCGCGGCAGTAGAACAGGCCATGGACTGACGTGTTGGAATGGGAATAGGAAGTAAAATTGAATAAGTGGCTACCTGGAGATCCCGATTTTTCTGGCAGATGGAGTGTAGTTGCTCATTGAAGTGGTCTCCCAATCTACGTCGGGGCACACCTGGAGCACTAGATACAATAGATAACTCCAACAGGTGAAGTGTCGCCTCACATAGTGAGGGAGGAGGTGGAGGGACAGGTATGACACTTTTTCCTCTTGCAAGGATAAGTACCAAGAGGGATCTCGGTGGAGATGGATGAGTGGACAAGGGAGTTGTGTAAAGAGCGACCCCTGCGGAAAATGGAAAGTTGTCGGTGCGGTGGGGGGGACGGGGGAGTTGAGGAGATGTGCTTGGTGATGGGATCCTGTTGGAGATGGGGGAAGTTAGACAATTATGTGCATCCCTCTGCTTATGCCTTTTCATATGTACAGCTGTAGAACTGTGAATATAAGGATTACATACTCCTAGTAGTCATGTTTCTCATCTAAGATGCCAAGTAATACTTTGTTGGTGGTACCCATGCTGAAAGTGATAAAAGTTTCAAGATGCAGATCAAAGCAGTGAACACACAATGTATGCAAGATTTCATCACATGCAATGTGAATTAACCTTTTCAAATAGGCAACTTGGAAAATGGCAGAGAGTGCTGGTTATCTAAACAGCCAAGGGCCTTCGTAAATTAGCAGAATTGATCTTCAGGGACTCTCACTTTTTATTAAAAATTGAAAATAATTTGATTCCTCTGCAAGTGTGAAAGATCACACTTGATTATGAAATATGAAATTTATGCTTTGTCCAAATATGATTTTTAAGTATTTAAATTTGTGTTTTTTTTCTCATCAGGTTAAGTACCCTTGTTCTAGGGGGAGATTCTGGTTTCATTGAATTATATGCATATGGAATGTACAAGATTGCAACTGTAACACAAGTATGACAGTTTTTATACTTAAATAATTATATAAAAAAAGAACTAAATTCTGATTCTGAATACTGCCTGGTGGTCAGGTGCAAGCCACAACACCAGAACAGATTAGAGTGTTGTTATTATTTTAGAATATCTTGCATTTGAATTGTGAAAATTCTTCAAATACATTAGGCATAACACTCTATTAAGAAGCTTCTGATGGAGTCCTTTTTCAGTGGCTATAAAACATCCAGCTTCAATCACTGTCCTACACACTTTGCACAGGAAAGAAATGACTTGAAAATTGAAAATCAGAAAATAACTACAGATGCTGGAAATCAAAAACAAAAAGGAAAATTCACAGAAACACTGAATAGGTCAGCTCAGGAAAGAGAAACAGAGTTAATATTTCAGGTTGAAGATTCTTCAGAATTTCTGGTGAAGGGTTTTAAACCTGAAATATCAACAATGTTTCTGTAATGCTGCACAAATTGTCTACTATCTTGTCTATCTTTTAAAATACAGTTTTGTAATTGCTTCTCAAAATCTGTACCCCTTCTCAAATCAAGAAAAAATGAGGTGAGAAGGCAAATGAAGGCGCTCACTGTGTATAATTAAGCACCGACATTCTGCCATGTTAATGAACCGTGGCTTCTCCAACCATGTTTTTTTGCCCAGAAGTTTAAGCAGTTCCTAGGCATGAACGACAAAAAAGAGCCATGTGGCATCTTAGTTTTTATTAGGTGATGATAATAATAATAATATGACTTTTAGCAAATTTCAGTATTAATTTAGCACCTTTTTTTGCAATAATTGCTGAATATCCTGATTTTCATTTTTTTTTACCACCATCACTACTGGCAACTTTCAAGTTCTTCCCTTCATCTGTGCTTTAACAAGATGTAATTTCACATGCTGTACCCCAATTTTGCATCTAATGTATCTACTAGGTATCTAACTGATCCCTCAGTTACCCTGACTATTCTAATGCACTGCTGGCTTGTCTTCCTCCTTTGCAAAACTCAGTCTATCTGCTGTCTGTATCCTAGCTCATGCGATGTCCTGTTTAGCCATATCTTGTACCTCCTGATATGCACCTGTATTAGTTAAGGATTTAAAATTCTCATTCTTGTTTTTAAATCTTCACATGGCCTACCCTTCTATCAACCCCTTTAGCATGAAGTTCTCCAAAGTATTTGTGCTCATTTAATTCTGGGTTTTGTTTATTACTGAATTTAATCATTCCATCCTAAGTAGCTGAGCCTTCAGCTGCTGTAACCCTACACTCTGTAATGTCTGTCTGTTACTTCCTTTAAGATGCTCTTTAAAATCTACTTCACTCAGAAAGCTTTTGGTCACTCATCCTCATGTATCATTGAGAATCAAATTTTTCTTTCAGTATTCAGACATAAAAACCAATTGGCTTCTCGATGACAAAGAGCATTTCCAAAATATAACTTTATTCTAATTCAAATAGCTATAAGTACTGTATGTCAGTACAATGAGACGTAAACAGCCATAGATTATTTTCTGAAGCATCATAAAGCAGCACTTGCCAGATTTGCTTCAGTAGGATTTTGTAAAAATGATTGACAGCTACATCAATGTGCAGTGAGTCCAAAGCGACCAGGATCAGAAGGATAGACAGGGCATCAAACCACAAGGAGAAAATCAGTGCTACGTACAGGAAACTCATCCATTTTACCTACTGATTTATTTTAAGTGCTTTTGATCTTATTTTGTTTGAATTGAGTATACCAAGACCACTCTTAGTGGAATGTATCAGAATCAGGATTAATATCATTGCCATATGTCATGAAATTTGTTGTTTTGCTGCAGCAGTACATTGCAATTCATAATAAGAAATACAATAAATTATAGTGAGTATATATAAAAAATTAAGTAAGTAATGCAAAATGAGAGGGAAAGAAACACTGAAGAAATGTTCATGGGTTCTTTGTCCATTCAGAAATCTGATGTTGGAGGGGAAGAAGCTCTTCCTGAAATGTTGAGTATTTGCCTTCGTACTCCTGTGTCTCCTTGATGGTAGCGCTGAGAATTCAGCATGTCCTGGGTGATGGTGTTCACAATGATAGATGCTACCTTTTTGAGGCATCGCCTTTTGAAGTGTCCTAGATGCTGGAGAGGCCAGTACCCATGACTGAGTTTACAACTTTCTGCCACTTTTTCCAATCCTGTGCAGTGCCCCTCTGTAACAGATGGTGGTGTAACCACTTAGAACGCTCTCCACAGTACACTGTGGAAATTTGCGAGTCTTTGGTGACATACTAATTCTCCTCAAGCTCCTGCTGTTGTGCCTTCTTTGTATCAGCATGTTGAGCCCAGGATAGATCTGCTGAGATGTTGACACGCAGGATCATGTCCCTGTGTTTTAGATAAGAAGTTTCATGGGAAAGAAATTATGGAGTCTGGTGAGCATGCAGCTAATGAGATATGAATTAGTTAAAAATGGCCTTAATATTTTTCATGATTTTGGAGAGAAGGCTTTGCATCTTTAGTTATGAATAGTGAAATGTAATAAAGTGTTACACATAAACATGGTTTTGATTTTCTCCTACAGATTGCAGGCCGATGTTTGGGACTTTGCTTATCCAGTGATTTAAAATCATTGTCTGTAATAACAGAGGTTCAGCTATCCAAAGAACCAGAGCCAATTATCAGCTATTTTCAGGTAGGATTTCCTGAACTTGGGTCAAAAAATGTATTTTCTTGTATAATCTTGGTTTAGTGTTGTATGGTTAATGTAACAAATGTTGCAAGTAAGTCCTGCTGAAGGGTTTTGGCCAGAAATGTCAACGGTGCTTTTTTCCATAGATGTTGCCTGGCCTGCTAAGTTCCTCCAGTATTTTGTGTGTGTGGCTTGGATTTCCAG
The DNA here is from genome assembly GCF_030144855.1 of Hypanus sabinus. Classification (NCBI taxonomy): domain Eukaryota; kingdom Metazoa; phylum Chordata; class Chondrichthyes; order Myliobatiformes; family Dasyatidae; genus Hypanus; species Hypanus sabinus. Next base: position 34,225,166 of record NC_082719.1, on the reverse strand, counting down.
CATCTGCAGATTTTCTGTTTGCAAATAAGTCCTAATGGTTTGACAAATGAGTTTTAAATAATGCCCCTTGACCTTGTTGTTTTGAGTATAAATTCACTAATCTGTTTGAGCTTGCAATAAGTTGGAATTTTTTTGCCAACACCATAGTAGGAGTAGTAATATTGAAACAAAATGTTAGCTTTATAATAAAAGGTCTTATCTTTTGTTTATACAGTTAGATACCACCTTACTGTCAGATTGTTTGCCTGAGGTTACTCGGATGGCCCGGAAGTTCACTCATATTTCAACACTTCTCCAGGTACAGTCCAAAGTTCCACACTTGAATTATAACAGATCAACAAATAAGATTAATTATTTCATTATATTTGATTGTCTTTGTATTCAGATTTTCCTCGTTTTATGCCTCAACTTGTTTTTTTAATTGCCGATGATCTTTCACTGATATATGACATTGGCATTGGCTAGTTCACTGAGTTCATCTGTCAGATAATGAGGAGCCCAAAAAAATTCTACTAATTTTCAATACTAAGACTTCTAACCAAGGACAATGAAAAGCATCAGAGAAAAAAACAAGTAAATTGCAACCAATTACAAGTCTAACCCATAAGACCAAAGAGAAGTATTGTTTTTTTTTCTTAATAGTTCAATAGTTCCATTTAATTGCAGAGAAATATATGCAATATACATCCTGCAGTTCTTGTTCTTCACAGGCATCCACAAAAACAGAAGAATACTCCAAAGAGCGAGTGACAGATAAAACTTTACAATGCCAAAGCCTCCCCATGTACAACCTGCAGCAAAGCAACAACCATCCTCCACCCACGTCCACAAAAAAGCTCCAGTACCCTCCACCCACGTCCACAAAAAAGCTCCAGTACCCTCCACCCACTTCCGTAAAAAAGCTCCAGTACCCTCCACCCACTTCCGTAAAAAAGCTCCAGTAACTTCCACCCACTTCCGTAAAAAAGCTCCAGTACCCTCCACCCACTTCCGTAAAAAAGCTCCAGTACCCTCCACCCACTTCCGTAAAAAAGCTCCAGTTCCCTCCACCCACTTCCGTAAAAAAGCTCCAGTAACTTCCACCCACTTCCGTAAAAAAGCTGCAGTACCTTCCACCCACTTCCGTAAAAAAGCTGCAGTACCTTCCACCCACTTCCGTAAAAAAGCTCCAGTACCCTCCACCCACTTCCGTAAAAAAGCTCCAGTAACTTCCACCCACTTCCGTAAAAAAGCTCCAGTAACTTCCACCCACTTCCGTAAAAAAGCTCCAGTACCCTCCACACACTATCATAAAAAAGCTCCAGTACCCTCCACCCACTTCCGTAAAAAAGCTCCCGTACCCTCCACCCACTTCCGTAAAAAAGCTCCAGTACCCTCCACCCACTTCCGTAAAAAAGCTCCAGTACCCTCCACCCACTTCCGTAAAAAAGCTCCAGTACCCTCCACACACTATCGTAAAAAAGCTCCAGTACCCTCCACCCACTTCCGTAAAAAAGCTCCAGTACCCTCCACACACTATCGTAAAAAAGCTCCAGTACCCTCCACCCACTTCCGTAAAAAAGCTCCAGTACCTTCCACCCACTTCAGTAAAAAAGCTCCAGTACCCTCCACCCACTTCCGTAAAAAAGCTCCAGTACCCTCCACACACTATCGTAAAAAAGCTCCAGTACCCTCCACCCACTTCCGTAAAAAAGCTCCAGTACCCTCCACACACTATCGTAAAAAAGCTCCAGTACCCTCCACCCACTTCCGTAAAAAAGCTCCAGTACCCTCCACCCACTTCCGTAAAAAAGCTCCAGTACCTTCTACCCACTTCCGTAAAAAAGCTCCAGTACCTTCCACCCACTTCCGTAAAAAAGCTCCAGTACCCTCCACCCACTTCCGTAAAAAAGCTCCAGTACCCTCCACCCACTTCCGTAAAAAAGCTCCAGTACCCTCCACCCACTGAGCATGCAAAAACAAACTCCCAGTAAAGACCATGATCTGCAGTACAACAAAAACTAATCATCCACTAAATACTAGTTATTCACAAAAACTAATTCGACATGCTGTAGGCTCCTTTTCTCTCTCTAGTAGAGGGTGAAAGTGGTGTCCCCCGTCTCAGTGAAAGGGAAGACATAACAAAACAACCCACTAATTTATAGTGTTAAAAGTTAATTTCGTTTGTTAACTAAGTCACTGACATCAGCATTCTTGAAGCCTTTGGTTTGTTGAAGTTCTTGAAGTTTCCTTCATATTAATCACATGTATGTGATCTTTCAAAACAGATAGTGATGAAATAGTGTGTTTTATTTGCCGGAATAAATCACCCTATTTCTACCAGAAATGTGAAGAAGGTTCTGAATGGTTTCATTATAATGAATTAACTCATGCTAGCAATGTAACCTGCAAATGCAATCTGCATGATAAATTAGCTCAAGCAGAGCTTGCTGCCATGTGCGTTGTCAGCAATAATCACTGAGGGCATGGAGACTTGGGCTGCATTTGAAGAATTAAAAGACTTTTCATCAATTTATCAGCTTAAATTTTCTGGGTCCAAGTTGAAACTTTTTTGCCAGTCTGGATATTTTATGAAGCAGTAGATCCACAACTTCAATTTTCTCATTTGATCTATTGAGGTAGTTAAAGTTGCAAGGAGAGAAAAATAATCCATTACCCAACACCACAATATTATGGAAAAGTTAAAATATATTGATATGATTACTGCTATAAAGTTAATAGTGCTAAACCTGGAAAGAAACAAAAAATAAAAAGAAACACCATATTTCAGAAATATTAAGTTTATTAAACTGGAAAACTTTTAATAGAGCAATAGATAAATAAATTATTTTTGTATTGATTCTTATAAAACAGAAAACTCTACCTTCAGTTCCTATTTTAAAAAAATCACCGCTGTTGGTTTCATTGCACCCTTCCAAAGAGGATAAGGAAACCACAAGCCAAGGTTAATGCAAAATCAAAGTGCTGCCAGTATTGGAACTTTGAAATCAATCAAAAAAATTCCTAGAAATATTCAGCAGGTCAAACAGCATCTGTAAAAGTAGAAACCTAATTAATGCTTTGGGTCAGTGAGCCTTCATCAAATTACACCAGGATTACTGCTCTCAGTGAATAATCATTTGAAGCTTTGTGAAAGCTATAATGGATTTAAGCTCTCGTATGATAGTTTCCAAATGCTAAAATGTGTGGTTAAGTATACTGTTAGAATTAACGTTTAAGGAATGATTGTAGAATTTTACATTGCAGTTACAGGTCCTGTGTTTCTATGCCCTCGTTGTGCCCTTTGCCATCAGCTCCCTTGTCTTATGGTCTTTGGCCCACCTTATCCTTGCCAACCATCAATTTCCAATTTAGTAACACTTGCCCTGTAGTCTTCTGTGGCTTGGCAATTCAAGCATTCATCTAGATTCTTTTCACATGCTAAGAGTTCCTTCTACCACATATTCAGGAAGTCCATTTCAGATTCCAACCACCTGTATGAAACCATTCTTCAGATTCCTTCTAATGTTTCTCCTTTTTACCCTAAATCTATTTCCCCTAGCTTTTGATACCTCAGTTATGGAAAATATTTCATGTCCTCTCTGTACTCCTCGTTTTGTATACCTCAATCATTTCCCTCTGCGTGAAGGAAAACAAACATGACATATTCAGAAACTCCTCATCTGTGAGATGTACCATAATTCTACTTTTGTATTTTGTAGTTATTAAGGTTATTGTTCTACTTTCCTGCTTATGAAGGTGCTCTTGCAACCTTCAGGGATCCTTGGATTTGTACCCCAAGACTCCGCTTTATGGTCCAATCATTCATGGTGTATGCACGTATTAACAAGCACACGCACACACTCATATACATACACGCAGTGTTTTCTTCCATGGTGTCCTTCTAGGAGCACCTTGCTTGTTTAGTGTTGTTCATATAGTGGACAAGTAACAAGACTTCAGCAAGTTCTAGAGATTTCTGCAGGTGTTTTGCAAACTTTTGGATTCTTTTCCACCTTCTTCAGCATTGCATGTTGTGCTTTTGGTGTGATCTTTGCAGGTTGCCCAATCCTAGGGAGAGTAGCAACAGTACTGAGTTTCCTGCATTTGTAGATGATTTACTGTGGACTGATGAATACTCAGATCTTTAGAAATTATTTTGTAACCTTTTCCAGCTTCATTCGTCTCTACAATTCTTCTTCTAATGTTCTCTGGAAGTTGTTTCGATCAAGGTATAGTGCACGTAAACAGATCTTTTTTGAGAAGAGCAGGATTTATCAGTAACCTGACTTTGTGTGTCTTTTTTATAGGGCAGGACACCACCACAACACACACCTCCAATCTCATCTGATTGACTGGAATACCTGACTCCAAATACCTTTTGTAGAAGGCATTACCCCAGAGGTTCACATACTTTTTTGAACCTAGACTGGTTGTTTAAATGGAGCACTCAGTATTGACCAGAAGTACTATGGTTTGTGTGTTATTAGTTTAGGAAGATTGTGTTTGTCTATTATTGCAGCTTAGATGAAGCTCAGACCACAGTTTGAGTAATTAATGCAGAAAACCAGGTATAGAAACATAGAACCACCTTCGCTGGCTGTGCCATCCATGCACCCACCACTCTCTGTGTGAAAAACATACCTCTGACATCCCCCTGTACTTACTTCCAAGCACCTTAAAACTATGCCCCATCATTTCAGCCCCGGGAGAAAGCCTCTGGCTATCCACATGATCAATGCCTCTCGTCATCTTACACATCTCTATCCAGTTACCTCTCATCCTCTGTCGCTCCAAGAAGAAAAGGCCAAGTTCACTCAACCTATTCTCATAAGGCATGCTCTCCAATCCAGCCAACATCCTTGTAAATCTCCTGTGTACTCTGTCTATAGAATCTATATCCTTCCTATAATGAGGTGACCAGAACTGAACAGATGGGGTCTACCTAAGGTCTTATATAGCTGTAACATTATGTCACAGCTGTTGAACTCAATCCCACAGCTGATGAATACCAATACATCATACAGCCTCTTAACAACACTGTCAAGACTGGACATGGACCCCAAGATCTTGCTGATCCTCTACACTGCTAAAAGTCTTACTGTTAATATTATATTCTGTCTTCAAAGTTGACCTTCCAAAATGAACCACTTCACACTTAACTGAGTTGAACTCCATTTGCCACTTCTCAGCCCAGTTCTGCATCCTATTGATGTCGCGCTGTAGCCTCTGACAACCCTCCGGACAATCCGTAACACTCCCAACTTTTGTGTCATCAGCAAACTTATTCACCCATCCAGGTTATTTATAAAATTCACAAAGGAGGGGTCCCAGAACAGATCCCTGCAGAACACCACTGGCCACAGTCCTCCATGCAGAATACAAACCATTCACGACCACCCTTTGCCTTATGTGGGTAAGCTAATTTGGATCCACAAAGTAAGTTCTCCTTAGATTCCATGCCTCATTACCTTCTGAATGAGCCTAGCATGGGGAACCTTATCAAATGCCTTACTGAAATCCATATACACTGCATTTCCTGGTCTACCTTCATCAATGTGTTTTGTTACATCCTCAAAAAATTCCATCAGGTTCATAAGGCATGACCTGCCCTTGACAAAGGGCTGACTATCAGATTATGTCCCTCCAAATGCTCATAAATCCTGCCTCTCAGGGTCTTCTGCAACAACTTGCCCACCACTGAATTAAGACCCACTGGTCTATAATTTTCTGCATTATCTCTACTCCCTTTCTTGAACAAGGGAACAAAGTTTGCAACCTTCCAATCCTCTGGTCCTTCTCTCATCTGTATTGATGATGCAAAGATCATCACCAGAGGCTCAGCAATCTCCTCCCTCGCTTTCCACAGTAGCCTGGGGTATATCTCATCCGGTCCCAGGAATTTATCTAACTTAATACCTTTCAAAACCTCCAGCACATTCTCTTTCTTAATTTCTGTATACTCAAGTGTGTCAGTCTGCTGTACGTTATCCCCAGAATTGCCAAGGTCCTTTTCACTGATGAATACTGAAGCGAAGTATTCATTAAGTACCGCTACCTCCTCTGGCTCTATGCACATGCTTCCACTCTCACTCCTAATTGGTCCTATTCTCACATGGCTCACCCTCTTGCTATTCACATACTTGTAGAATGCCTTGGGGTTTTCCTTAATCCTGCTCACCAAGGCCTCCCATGGCACCTTCTAGTTCTCCTAATTTCATTATTGAGCTCCTTCCTGGCACCCTTATAATTTTCTAGAGCTCTAGCAGTACCTAGTTTCATGGACCTTTCGTAAGTTTTTCTTTTTAACTAGATATTCTATGTCCTTTCTACACCATGGTTCTTTAACCCTGTCATCCTTTCCCTGCCTCAGTGGAACATGCCTATGTAGAATGCCATGAAAATGTTCCCTGAACATTTGCCACATTGCTGCCATGCATTTTCCTGAGAACCTCTGCTTCCAATTTATGTTCCTCAGTTCCTGCCCAATAGCATTATATTTCTGCCTACCCCAATTAAATGTTTTCCCAAACTGTCTGCTCCTATTCCTCTCTAACGCTATGGTAAAGGAGATAGAGTTGTGATCACTACCTCCAAAATGCTCTCCCACCAAGAGATCTAACACCTGATTAGGTTCACTTCCCATTACCAGATCAAGTATGGCCTCTCTGGTTGGCTTATCTACATATTGCATCAGGAAACCTTCCTGAACACACCTAACAAACTCCACCCAATCTAAACCCTTTGCCCTCAGAAGATGCCAGTCAATATTAGGAAAGTTTAAATCACCCATCACAACTACCCTGTTATTATCGCACAAAATAGGTATTAGGTATTGCAAACTTTTTCTTGCAACTGTAAATATATGACAACTTTCTTAAAAAAAATTGAAGCTTATGCTAATAGATTTTAGTCATATCTCTGAATGGACTTCTGGCAAGTAAGTCAAAGAGCTGTGTTTAAAGCAATGCCGTAACAATGCCGTAAGCAATGGACAGCCTTCACCAGGTCCTGGTCATTTGAATTAATTGATCATTTGTTACTGTAATCTTGGTTATGTCACTACTTCAGTTTAATTACTCTTTTTTTTAAATCATTAGTACCAAAAACTGTCACTGACCTGCATGTGTGAGGCTTGGGAAGATATTTTAATGCAAATGGACCTAAGGCTGACAAAGTTTGTGCAGGTTAGTATTGGCAAAAATAATCCTATTTCAGTTGTGTGTTGTGTTAAATAACAACCCCAAAAATCCCCTGGAACAAACTACTTGGTATTGTTTGTCTGTAATGCAGTACATTTTCAAGGTGTGACCCAAACATTACTGAAACCAGGAAGGTGGTTGTCGTTAAATGATCACAGGAAGATCTGACTGCCCCCGGGGAGAATTGTGCAAAAACTAAAAGGCCCAACTGTTGAATAACAAGTGTCAGACCTATGTGACTATTTCACTAGATCTTTATTTTCTCAATAAGTATGCTGCCAGGAAATATGTGTGGGTACAATTCAATCCGTGAAGAGTGCTTTGATTCATATATGTAAATCAAACTATGATATCCAGAACCTTATTGCACCATGTGATCCATCACCATAATAGAGTTGTTGTAGGTTGGTATTTGCCATTCTTAACTGACTCTTAAGTCCCAAAAGTAATCCAAGAGGATAGAACTAACAGGAAGTGGGTTTTCACCGTGGTCTGAGTGTGCGCCCTGCTGGTCTCTTTTCACATAATTTCCACAGCATGGTTAGTCCTTTCAGTCGAGAAATTGTCAGAATCAGGCTTATGATCACTGACATATGTCATGAATTTTTTTTTGTTTTTGTGGCAGTGTAGAACTTCACTGTTCAGTGACAAATAAAATTACAAAGATTAGATTTATTTGTCACGTGTATATCAAAACATTGGAACCTAAAGTGAAATGCATTGTTTTTGTCAGCACTCAACACTATGAGATATGCTGTGGATAGATCAGAAGGGTCACCGGGCTTCTGGCGCTAACATAGCATGCCAACAAATTACTAACAAATTTGTATGTATTTGGAATGTGGGAGGAAACCAGAGCACCTGGTGGAAACCTACAAGGTCACGGGGAGAACGTACAAACTCCTTACAAATTGCAGGGGGTATTGAACCCCAAACATTGAATGTGCATCTTCAGGCTCCTCAGCCTTCTCCCTGATGGTAGTAATGAGTAGAGGGCATGTCCTGAATGATAAGGGTCCGTAATGATGGATGCTGCTTTTGTGAGAAACCTTCTTTTGAAGATGTCCTCAATGATGTGGAGTATTATGCCTGTCTTGGAGCTGACTGAGTCTACTACACTTCACCGCCTCTTTCGATCCCGTACATTGGAGCCTCCAAACCAGTCGGTGATGCAACTAATCGGAATGGTAACTGTGTGGATTCATCTGCAGTAGGGAAGAGAGAAAGTCACCATCAATTCCATGATTCTTGATATCTGCTTTTTAACATCCTTTATAATACAGGTGTCCCCCGCTTTACGAATGTTCACTTTATGCCACTTTGATTTTACAAAAGACTTACATTAGTAACCTGTTTTCGCATTACAAAGAGGATTTTTGCTTCTACGAAAATTTTTTCCATATAAGTTAATGGTTCTTTACGCCATTTCAGCTTAAGAAAGGTTTCATAGGAACGTTCTATCTTTGTAAAAGGGGGACATCTGTACAAACTTTACTTGTGTCTTTCTCTAAACCGGACAATGTATTACAGCTATGGTATTTTTAAAAATAAACAAGTCTAATTATCTCAGATCTTTCAAAGCAAGCAACAATCCTTAATCCTAAAAAGTATCTTTTTGAAAGAAAGTTTTTTTCTTGTGCATGTCAAAGAACATTTAAGTGTTTCATGAAAGTTCAAGATTCCAAAATAGTTCTTAAAACATTGCAAGAAGACTAATGGCTTGTCCTTAATATTTGTGTTTTTGAGAAGCTGAAGGACAAACTCAGGGTGAAGGCACTAATATGGATCAAAAAAAAAGCAAGTCCACTGTAATAAAGTGAATTCAGTTCAATAAACAAAAGGCCTACTTATTAAAAACATCTAAGGAACTCTAAGAGGGAGGTGCAACTTGCTCTTATATGGTGAGGACATTAGATATCAACTGTTAGGATGGGAAACAGCTTCTTCCTCCAGGCTGTGAGATTACTGAACTCTTTGCCACCACCCACCCCAGGTCTCATCACATATGAAGTGCTGGTAGCATGTACTGTTTACTTTTTAACTTGTGTTCTACAGTAAATACACCTTGGTCTGGAAGAACATTGTTTCATTTGGTGTATACAGGTGTAATGCCTGTTTTGTTTATTTATTGAAATACAATGTGGAATAGGCCCTTCCAGCCCATGAACTTGAACTTGGAACTAATCATAATAGGTATTATATTCAAAGTGAATCTTGTTACTGATCTCTTTGATTAATTATATCCTGTCCTTCATTGGAACAGATTTACACAAAATCTGACCTCTGTCTTGGTAATCTAATAAGTAGTCCATCTGGTAGTACAAGTTGAGTACTCCTTATCCAAATTGCTTGGGGCTGGAAGTGTTTCTGATTTCAGATTTTGGAATGTAGGTTTCCCCTGCTATCTGAAGGTAGAGCATTCCAATGAAATCATTTGTAAGCCGAAATGTCGCTAAGCAAAGAAGCAATTACCATTTATTAATATGGGAAAAATTTTGTGAGCATTCCCAGACCCAAAAAATAACCTACAAAGTCATGCCAAATAACACATAAAACCTAACGTAACAGTAAGATATAGTAAAAGCGGGAATGATATGATAAATACACAGCCTCTATAAAGTAGTAATACTTTCCTGCCATCATTGTAGCACTGTTTAGTGTAGCGAAATTCTCACTACTTAGCACTACTAGCATAGCAGAAGCAGTCTCATACCAAATAACAAATCATACCAAATATCACATAAAAATACACAGCCTATATAAAGTAGAAATAATGTATGTACTGTACAGTGTTGTTTCACTTACCGGAATCAGGAAGACAGCAAGCACACTGATGATGGTGTGTTAGGCTGAGTTGTTGGAGGTTGGGGTGCACAGAACACAACAGGAAGTGTTTTCTTATCAATGCCTTAAGTGCCCTTGTATTTTCTGAATGGTTCACTAGTAGAGGCTTAAGGCCAACATCACCAGTGGCATTAATCATAGGCATTAGGGTAAACCTGGCCTTCGATGCCTTGTGTCCCTTAGCCTGCTTTTCTTCTATCGAAATAAATGTCTTGCTCGGCAATTTTTGCTCGGAACTTTTTGGCAGCTTCAGTATCAGTGGAAGCACTCTCTCCAGTAAACATTAAACTACGAAGCTACCCTCGCCTCAGAAACCGATCAAACCATCCATGACTACATTTAAACTCCACTTTCACAACACTTTCATTACCATTGTCTAGTGTTTTCTGTTTCAGCTTATTAAAAAGACTGACTGATTTCTCCTTAAGTATAAGATAACGGAACACCACACTTTGTACACCCATCAACCCACTCAAGCAATAGACTTTCCATTTTATCCATTATTTGATGCCGACTAAGAGAGACCATTTTGCTACAAGCAGAGCCAACAGTAACATCGGCAGCTTTCAAGAGTCTTTTTCCCAGCGTATAAATAGTGTGAATGGTTCAACGTGCAGACAATGTCCTTACTTGGTTCACCACAATCGAAACGTTGAATTATGTCTAGTTTTACGCTGTGTAATACCCTTACGAGCTCTCTTAGGCTTTTCCAATACCTTAGAACTCATCTTCCTAACAGATGCACAAAATAAATCGACATAAAGCACAGATGCTCACAGGCAAGTGTTTAAACAATGGCGGCTAGAATGCAGTCCCGGGGGAGGAGCTTGGCTGCTTGGGGTGCACGCTGCCTATTTTCGTAACAGTGAAAACACCTTCTGTTAGTGAAAACAGGTAACTAATGTAGGTCTTTCGTAACAGTGAAGTGTCGTAAAGTGAATGTTCGAAAAATGGTGGCCTGTATATAATAAGATAGCTTGGGATCGCCATCATTTCCAACTCTGTATTTATGTACTATTGGTAATCAATCTTTATTTTACACTTGCTTATCACATGTGTACTTAACAGGAAAATTATTACATAACATTAATACAATGAATATATAATTGTCCAGGGTAACAAAAGCAGCACAGCAGCAATGGGAGAATATCTGAATCAGCTATTGAACAACAACAAACAATGGCAGACTTTCAATTGCCACTTACAATGTTGTGCTTTGATTAAAAGGTTACAATACTCTATTTGTAATGTACGTTTTTTTAGGTTTGATGTAAGGTATAATAACGATCAGTATTGTAGGCTTGCTGTGGTGTTAGATTTTCATCAGAGACAATCTTAGAAAACTCATCAATGGATTTTTCTGCTGCCTCATGATCAACAGACTAATGTCCATACCTTTTCTTTAATTTCTGTAACTAACTTGCTGAATATTCACAGTTACCTTCAATTTTCAGTTTGTTGCGATACATTTTTGCTTGTTTAATGATCAGCATACCATTAAGCAGCATGCGTTGACTCTGACACTGATGAATCAAATCTTTTAATACACAATCGAGATTTTTCACTTTATGAAGTGTTTTTTTCTGTTTTTCATTATCTTCTATCCATTACATATATGAGCTCACTTCTCAGAACTGTCCTTGGTGTGCAGAGACCTGCACGTTGCCTGGGAACTTTCCCAGTACCTTGTGGAATTTTCCATTTGTGATGTCATGTCAGCACTCAAATAAGTTTCAGATTTTGGGGGTTTTCGGATTTTGGTTTTTCAGATAAGGGGTACTCGACTTGTATTTGCAAATAACCATTATTGTTATATTCTATATAAATGAACAAAGATTGGAGAGTTAATTCAAGATTATTAGACAAAATAAAGTTAATTATTTAATTTCATTATTAAGATAAGATCTTAATGCTTAAAATGTTATAAGTGGTCACACAATTTTCAGAAATATAGATCCTTGGAGACCGAAACTACTTAAGAGTGTTACAGTTGTTATTCCATTTTCATTGGGATAGTTGATCATATGCAATTATCATTATGGTGCAACTTAAATGCTTTAGCAGAGAATTCCTTCAGTGGCATTTGAAATAATTATGCTTTAACCAAGTCAGAGAGAAGATAAGCCTTTTATCCCAGTGGTCCAGAATTTCGTGGGAAGAGCAAACATCCATGCTCACCATTCCCTTACCTGCTACATTAATTTCTTGAATTAACCTAGTATTCCCCAATCATAAAGCCCACAGAATCACTTTGACAGCCAGGAAAGCTATGCTCTCAGGCTGAAATACTCTCAAGGAGTTTATATATGAATGTTTCTAGCTTTGATGGATATTCAAAAATCAGTAAAGATTAAACATTACAAATGTATAAAGATTATTGAAATGTGTCCTTTAGAATTAAAAACACATAAAATAAATATGTTTAAAATAACCCAAATAATTCTAAGTATAAAATAGCTTGTCTAGCAGCCATTCATTCTCTACTGGCAAAGTTTTCTGCTTTTATCCCCCATTGCTCATAACTGCTTGGAAATTAATTTTGTCTATTTCCATTACTGTGTTATAGCCTGTATGGTAGTGAGAATCCCAAATGTGAGATTATTTGCTCCAGTGTCTTCAAATGTAATTATTTTTCTGTTTAGGAAAAAAATACTCAAACTTCAGTCCAGGAAGAATTCATGCAACTTCTGATGTGGGGTAAAGCTAGGTTAGTTTGTTAAGCCTCTTGAATATTATAACAAAAATGTGATTAAAATAGCACATGCATGTTCTTAATAATTTATCTGACAGATTCATTTTCCTGTTAATGATAAACCATCATTTCAATACCTTTTAAATATGTATAAAAATTGGCATGTAGCATGCCTGTTTACATTTGATTTGCAAACCCTCAATTTTGACATGTTTACTCCCATCATGGTAGGTTGTCAGGTTTGCTTCAAATGATTTACTTTATTTCTTTATAGTTCCATTTATTTGTAGTTTTTGTAATTTTTTTTCCAATGTAAGTGTTTCTGAAACTCCTTAATCTCTCTGCTAACTATAAGCTGTTTTGAAATATTTATTCTTTGATTCTTGTTTTCCCTTAGGGCCTTCTTTTTAGCACCTGTTTAATCAATTCATTTTATTTTATACTTTTATACCTTCTTCTGTTGGTGCTGATTTTATTTTCATTTTCAAGAAACCTGTTCTAAGAGTTTTTTAAATCAATTTTATTTAACTGTCTCTATGTGATGTTTATTGCCCTGTAAAGATCAAGTTCATTTTGGGGGCTGCCTGCTAAAGTTAACTTTGATTTAATTAATTTATATGGTGCTCCTTTCTCACCATAACTTCCCATAAGTTTTAATATCTCTCAAAGGCTTATATAATTTTACATACATGTTTTCTTGGTTTTATTTGGATATTGCTTTGCTGACTTTTAAATAGATATTTTTGTTATTTTAATTCTTATATAATAAATTTATATAGGTGAAACCAGTATTTGGAACCAAATGCCATTTTTCTGCTTTTCCTGTCTTAATCTTTCATCCATTAGCTTCCACTGTGTGCATAAGTGCATTTCTTATGTGATTACCTTCATCTCTTTTAAAATTTCTTTTACTTAATTCCACTGCCTCTACTTGTGTATTAATTTTCACCTGTTTTAATTCTGCCTGTTTTCTTCTTGGTTCAGCGCATCCAACATCTTTAACTCCTCCATATCCATCCCTCTGTTATTGTTCTTTGTGAAATACTTTGCTTTTTGATTAGTTAAAAATTTGACAAGGTATCTACATTGTAAGTAAAATGTGTGTGTTTTTGTTTGTAGTCCAGAATTGCAGTCTTTACTTATGAACCAGCTAACAGTTAAAGTGAGTATACTGAAGGATTTAAAGAATTAAATAAAAATTTTGACAACTGGTAGTGATCCTGAATATACTAATAAAAGTGGTTTTGGTCAAGTTATTTCTTAAATTTGGTACAACCTTTTTGTGAAATGCACTGTTGATAGCTTCCATTTCGCATGTGAACATATTCCTTTGTTTAAAACAGGGTTTAAAGAAACTTGGTCAGTCCATCGAATCATCCTACTCTAGTATTCAGAAACTGGTTATTAGTCACCTACAAAGGTAAAATATCATTCTTTTAAATTGAGGAAGAGTTTTTTTATTGAAGCTTTTATGCTGCACAACACCTGTAAGATATGATCAGAATCAAACTGTTACATTTTTTTTAAATATTGTCAATATTTCATTTTTATAGCTGTGAACTAAACAAATATGGATTTTCCATTGTTCTTGCTTTGGGCTTATTTCATTTAGGGCAATATTGTTACTTTACAAATTTCCAGAATTATTCCAATGAGGAACATGAGCTTTTCAGTCTCCACCAGGAAGTAGTTGCTAAATGAATAGCAGTTTTTAAATCAATGCAATTCTTCTACTACTTCCAATATCTGGCTTCGCTATCCAAACTAAATTAACTGCAAGCACTGAAGTGGAATACAGCCATAAATGCAATCTAAATATTTGACTGTTACAACAATCATCATCTAGAATGGACAAATACAAACACAGATATTTCAGTCAAGGTATGGTGATGTCACCTGTTAATAACAGTGAAAAGTAATATAGATTTAGTTTTTATAAAGCTACCAAATGGAGCAAGTTAATATTTAAAATGCAAGCAGTATTGTTAAAATAGTATATTTGAACTCAAACCACCCCCGCCCTCCCCTACCCCAGCCAACTCATGAGATACCAAGTTGATAACTAGTGGAAAAAACAAAATAAGATTTGAAATGAATCTGTGAAGCATAGCTGCTCCGGCAATTGAGTGTGGCTTTATTTAGCCCGGTAAGAATGTTGCAGTCAATCATAGAAATTACATAAGTGGCAACCATGCAAATGGTATCATTTCATTATAAGGGAAGACTTAACAGCAGAAAAAATTCTAGATGCTTAGGAAAGGAGAGCCATTTTGAACTTATTTCCCACTGCCAAATTGCTTTTGTGGACTTTTAATAAGGTGGGTAACACTGGAAAGAAGGGTTTATCTCTCCTCTTTTGTTAAGTATGGGACTGGCATCACATAAAGTCAAACCAGATCAGGATGATCAGTTCAGCTCCTTAAAAGATTGCATTTTTACAACAATCTGGTAGTTTTCATGGGTGATACTGTCAGTAATTACAAGAATTATGAATTGAAACATGGAGATTCTGTAGATGCTGGAAATTGTAGATATTGCAGAGCAACACACACAGAATGCTGGAGGGACTCAGCAGGTCAGGCAGCATCTGTGGAGAGGCATAAGCAGTTGACATTTTTGGTCATGACCTGAAATATCTACTGTTTATTCCTCTCCATAGATACTCTCTGACCTCCTGTGTTCTTCCAGCATTTTGTGTGTTATTATAGAATCTTCTCTCACAATTTGTCACTGAGAGGGTAAAATTACCATTCATTATTGCTAGTCCACCTTGGCGCCCACCTTGATTCAGAATTATTATGAAGAATTTACAGAATGCAATTTGCATGTTTCAAGCTTTCATAAATACTGATACGACTTTAACGAGATAGTCTTCTTTGAGGTAAATCTCCGATCTTCAAGATATAAAATGATAATTTAACATACACCTGTTTAAGATGTCAACTGTAACTTGAAACCTCCAATATTGTAGGATTGCATGGAAGATCAGCATGAAGTCTGAGTTTATTTTTAATTGGGATTTGTTCCCATAAACTTTTGAATAAAAAGCAAGTGAGCTCCTAATTAATCCATTGTGAGCATTAATCCCACAAGGCTAAACTCTGCATAATAAATTTCATGATTTCATTTAAAAGATAAAATATGAAACTGCTGATATATCTGAAATTGCATGGTGATTCTTAAATAATAAGAATATGTCATACATAAAATTTCATACAGATAGAAATAAAAGACCTTTGGCATTATAAATTTAGTTTTTCAATTGCATTGTCTGTTATATGGCATATTTTTAGGATGAAAAATCCTTTTATGATGTGACTTTTATATACTGTATCATGAATTGTTTTCCTGTTGCTCTGTCTTCTTCACACACAGTGGATCAGAGGCTCTTCTGTACCATTTAAATGAACTAAAGGGAATGGCTATGTGGAAACAAAAATACCAACCTTTAGGATTAGATGTACCAGCAATAGAAGGTATATTTTAAATATTTTGAAATTTATAAATACAGAAATTAATGACTATTAAGAAATTGGATATGATTATTGTCAGTATATAGAGTTTTTTTATTTAAAATAGTTATCCTTGATAATTCAAGTGTATTTCTAAAACACATGGTGCAGCACAGTGCAAAACACATGACTTCTATCTGAAAGAAGGACAATGGCAGTGAAGGCATGGGAACACCACCGTCTGGAACTTCCCGGCCAAGTCAGACACCATCCTGACTTGAAAATAGTTTTCGATCCTACACCACCACTGATACAAAATTCCCTAATAGCATTGTGGGTGTACCCGCACGTTGAGGACTGCAGCCTTTCAAGAAGGCAGCTCTGTACCACCTTGTCAAGAACAACTAGTAATTGGCAATTAAATACTGGCTCAGCCTGTAAGGCTCATGTGCTTTGAATAAATATTTAGGGGAAAAAAGACAATCTGGTCCATTATAATTTACTGTAATGTCTTTTCTATTGGTGGATTGTTATATTGTCATAAGCCCATTTTATGCTTGTGAGACATAAGCATTCTATAGCAGACATGCCAGACTTCTCTATGGAGAGTACTCCACTGCCAAATTCTGTCCCAAACAAACCTCCCCAGCACATGTACATTGCTGAAAGGGTCACAGATCAGGTGGGCAGGACATGTCAGAAAGATGTCTTAATGACAGGAGGGAATGCAAACAGTCATGCAGTGGACAGAAAAGATTCCCATACATTCTCAGAACATCCCTGAAAGGCTTTGTTATTGATGCGTACTACTGGGAACCACAAGCATTAGATTGTTCACTTTGGTGTACCTTCTTAAAAAGCAGGGCTTGCATATATGAGGAATCTAGAATGGATGAAGCAAACAGGAATAGAGAATCTCAAAATTCATTCTGGCCTTTCGAGCCTGCTCCACCTTTCAGGAAGGTCGTGGCTGATCTGGCTGTAGACTTATCCCATCTGCCTTTTCTCCATAACCTAAAATCTCCTGCTATACAAAAAGCTATCTAACTGTGTCTTAAGTGTATTTAATGTGGTAACCTCTACTGCTTCTTGGCAGAGAATTCCACAGATTTACTACTCTCTGGGGAAGTGTTTTCTCATCATCTCCATCCTAACTCTATTCCCCCAAATCTTGAGGCTATATTCCTAGTTCTAGTCTCACCTACGAGTGGAAACAACTTTCCTGCCTCTGTCTTTCCTATCCTTTTCATAATTTGTTATGTTTCTATAAAGTCTCCTCTCAATCTTTGGAATTCCAGCGAGTATAGACTAGGTGGTTCAATCTCTCCTTGAAGGCTAACCTCCTTATCTCTAGAATCAATCTGGTGAACCCTCTCTGCACCAGCTCCAAAGCCAGTACATCTTTCCTCAAGGAAGGAGACCAGGCTGCACACAGTACTCCAGGTGTGGCCTCACCAGTACCCTGTATAACCCCCCACTCTCAAATTCAGTTTTCCTTCTTGATAACCTGTTGCATCTGCAAGCCAACTTTTGCTATTCAAGCATAAGCACTCCCAAGTCCCTCTGCACAACAGCATTTCACCATTTCAATAATAATCTGATCTTCTATTTTTCCTTCCAAAGTGGTTGACCTCATTGTTCTCCATCAGCCAGATTCTTGCCCACACAATTAATTTATCTATATCTCTCTGTAGGCTCTTTACATCTTCTGTACAATTACATTTTCACTCAATTTAATGTCATCAGCAAACCTAGATACATTACATTCAGTCCCCTCTTCCGATTCATTAATGTAGATTGTGAACAGTTGCGGGCCAAGCAGCAACCCCTCTGGTAAAACTTACTACTAACCAGAGAAGTACCTATTTATCCCAACTCTCTGCCTTCTCTCAGTGAACCAGTCCTATATCCATGCTAATACATTGCCCCCATGCATCCTTATCTGTCTTTTATATGGCACCTTATCAAACGACATCTGAAAATCCAAGTATGCAACATCCATCTCTTCCCCTCTATCCAGTGTGCTCATATCCACAAAGAACTCCAGTAACTTTGTTATTCGGAACCTGCTCTTCATGAATTCATGCTGTGTCTGCCAATGAAGCCACTTCTATCCAGCTCTCTAGCTATTTCTTCCTTAATGATAGCTTCAACCATTTTCCTAAATTCAGACATTAAATTTCTCACTGTTTGTCTACATCTTTTGTTAAAGGGTGGTGTGGCATACACTGTACCAATCCGCCAGGACCTGTCCAGATAATTTTGGTCATCTATCACAAACACATCTGCTAAGATTTCTGCCATTTCTTTTAGTACCCAGTGATGCATCCCATCAGAACCAGTGGATCTGTCTACATATAGACTATTATTTTCTCATCACTACCTCTGGTGCTAGAGATTATATGTTTTGGCATGTTAGACATGTCAAAATACTATAGACTTGATGTCATGGTCTTATTCAAAGACAAGTGACTACCAACAACAGATTCACGTCACTGTCTAACTTTAGGGGAGTTAGTGCTGATTTATTTCAGTCTTAAGAATTTGGTATTATTTCCCAACAAGACACATTTATTTTTGCTGATGATAATTCCAGTAGTAAGCTTGTAGACGTTTTGTTGAGTTTTTGTTTGATTTTCATGGCTATCACAAATTAAACAAGGTGATCCAATGGTATGATAGACCAATTATAATCCCTTACTTATTAATAGTGAGCCAAAGAAACTTAAAATTGAAAAATCTGCAACTCAGAATTCTGTGTTTACCTCTTTTTGCTGTGGCATATTGGAAAGCCACCATATCATCATAAGGTTAAATTTTGATGTACTACTGGTCAATACTTACAAGACTCGTTTTCTTTCAAAGATGCCATAAGTGCTGTGGGAACATTCATTCTAAAAGCAAATGAGTTGTTACAGTAAGTACAAATTAAATATGATGTATTTGATTTTGTCAATGTGCAGAGGCTGATTCATTAACAGAAAATGAAATGTGTTTCAGCAGACAGCATTAAACCCAAAGAGCTCTGATATGGGCAGCACCACTTTCATACGGAATTGCTGCCAGTCCATCCTGTCATATTTGGTAGCTGTCTGGATGTGCATCACTGCTCACTGTAATGACATAGGTAGGAAAAGAAAAAGTTTAGAGAGCTAGGTAGAAAGCTGAAAAGTAAGCCCTGGATTGCTGCCTGTGCCATGCGTAGGTAAAGGTAAGAATAGGATGTTTTGGCAGATGAATGCATGGCTGACAGACTGGTGCAGGGAGCAGTACTTCAGATTTCTGGATTGTTGGAATCTCTTCTGGGGAAGGTATGATTGGTATAAAAGGGGCGGGTTGCATTTGAACCCAAGGGGAACCAATATCCTTGTGGGCAGGATTGTGAGAACTGGTGAGGAGGGTTTAAACTAATTTAGCTGGGGGATGGGAACCGGAGTGATAAGGCTAAGGATAGGGAGGTTGGTATAATACCATAAGGTATAGGAGCAGAATTAGGCTATCTGGTCCATCAAGTCTTCTCTGCCATTCAATCATGGTTGATCCTTTTTTTTCTATCTCCTCCTCAACCCCAGTTCCCAGCCTTCGCCCTGTAACCTTTGATTCCATGTCCAATCAAGAAGCTATCAATCTATCAATACACCCAACAACATGGCCTCCACACCTGCATGTGGCAACAAATTCCAGAAAATCACCACCCTTTGGCTAAATAAATTTCTCCACATCTCTGTTTTGAAAGGATGCCTCTCTATCTTGAAGCTGTGCCTTCTTGTCCTAGATTCTCCCACCATGGGAAACATCCTTTCCACATCTACTCTGTCTAGGCCTTTCAACATTTGAAAGGTTTCAATGAGATTCCACCCCCCCCCCCCCCCACCACCCCTCATCCTTCTGTATTCCAGTGAGTACAGACCCAGAGCCATGAAATGTTCCTTGTATGATAACTCTTTCATTCCTGGAATCATCCTTGTGGCCCTCTCCAATGCCAGCATATTTTTTTCTAAAATGAGGGGCCCAAAGCTGTTCACAATATTCAATGTGAGGCCCCACCAGTGCCTTATAAAGCCTCAGCATCACATTCTTGTTCTTATATTCTAGTCCTCTTGAAATGAATGCGAACACCTTCCTCACCGCCAACTCAACCTGCCAAGTTAACCTTCAGGGTGTTCTGCACAAGGACTCCCATGTCCCTCTGCATCTCAGATTTGTGGATTTTCTCCACGTTCAGCAAATAGTCTGCATATTCTACTACCAAAGTGCATGACCACGCATTTTCCAACATTGTATTTCATTTGCCACTTCATCGCCCATTCTCCTAATCTGTCTAAGTCCTTCTGCAACCTACCTGTTTCCTCAACACTACCTACCCCTCCACCAGGTCTTTCAGTTTTTCGAGCACCTTCTCTGTTGTAATATTAAGTGCATCCAATTCTCTTCCTTCACACACTACAACATCAGACATACTGAAGTGTCTTCCACAATGAAGACTGATACAAAATATTATTTAGTTCATTAGCCATTTCCTTGTCCTCTGCTATTATTTCTCCTGCCACCACTCTACTATATCCTAATTCCACTCTCATTTCTCTTTTATTTTTAACATACTTGAAAAATCTTTTACTATCCACTTCAATATTATTTGCTAGCTTGCTTTCATATTTCATCTCTTCCCTTCTAATGATATTTTAGTTGCTCTTTGTAGGTTTTTAAAAACTCCCCAATCCTCTACCTTTCCACTAATTTTTGCTTTGCTGTGTGCCCTTTCTTTTGTTTTTACAATAGCTTTGACTTCCCTTGTCAGCCACGGCTGTACTATTTTACCATTTGAGTATTTCTTCATTTTTGGAACATACGTGTCCTGCACCTTCCTCATTTTTCCCAGAAATGCAAACCATTGCTGCTCTGCTGACACCCCTGCCAGCAGCTCCTTCCAATTTACTTTGGCCAACTCCTCTGTCATACCACTGTAATTTTTCTTACTCCACTGAAATATTGCTACATCAGACTTTACTTGCTCCCTATCAGATTTCAAGTTGAACATAGTCATACTGTGATCACTGGTTCCTAAGGGTTCTTTTATGTTAAGCTCCCTAATCGCCTCTGGTTTATTACATAAAAGCCAATCCAGTATAGCTGATACTCTAGTAGGCTCAACGACAAACTGCTCTAAGAAGCTATCTCTTCAGCATTCAACAAACTCACTCTCTTGAGATCCTTTACCAACCTGATTTTCCTAATCATCCTGCATGTTAAAATCTCCATTGACTACCATAACATTGCCCTTTTGACTCACCTTTTCTATTTCCTGTTGTAATCTGTGGTGTACCTCCCAACCACTGTTGGGAAGCCCGTATATAACTGCCATCAACGTCCTTTTACCCTTGTAATTTCTTGACTCAAACCTCAAGGATTCAGCGTCTTCCAATCCCATGTCACATCTTTCTACTGACTTGATGGCATTCCTTACCAGTACAGCCACACCACCCCCTCTGCCTACCTTCCTGTCCCTCTATTGTAACATGTAAACTTGGACATTCAGATCTCAACTACAACCATCCTTCAGCCACAATTCAGTGATAGCCAAAACATCATACCTGGCAATCTGTAGTATTGCAACAAGATCATCCACCTTATTTCTTATATTACACACATTTTGATACAACACCTTGAGCACCGCATTTGCTGTCCTTTCTGACTCTGCAGAGCATACAAGCAGAGGCAGAATGTAATGAGGCTGTCAGGAAGGACAGGCTGATGATAGGGCAAAATTGTAGTCAGTGGAATAATTTGTAATGTAACAAAGGGATAAAATCAAAAAGAGTGATTAATACAGGACTGAAGGTGTTATATTTGAATGCATATAGTATACAGAGTAAGGTAGATGATCTTGCAGCACAGTTACAGATTGACAGGTATGACGTTGTTGGCATTATTGAGTCATAGCTGAAAGAAGGTTATAGTTGGGAGCTTAACATCCAAGGATACACTTTGTATCAAAAGGATAAAGAAGTAGACAAAGGGGGTGGCTTAGCTCTCCTGGTTTAAAAAAAATTAGATCAAATTCATAGACAGAGGTGACATAGGATAAGAAGATATAGAATCTTTGTGGAAAGAGTTACAAAAAAACTGTAAGGGTAAAAAGATCCTGATAAGAGTTCTATACAGGCCTCAGAGCAGCAGCCAGCATGTGGGCTACAAGTTACAACAGAAGATGGAAAAGTCAAGTCGAAAGGATAATATTGCAATAGTCATGGTGAATGTCAATGTGCAGATAGATTAGGGAAATCAGGTCGGTGCAGGATCTCAAGAGAGAATTTGTAGAATGCCAAATAGATGGCTTTTTAGAGCAGCTCGTGGTTGAGCCCACTAGGGGATCAGCTATTCTGAATTGGCTGGTATGTAATGATCTATATTTGATTAGGGAGCTTAAGGTAAAGGAGCTCTTAGGAGCCAGTGGCAATATTATAGATTTATCCTGCAATTTGAGAAGGAGAAGCTAAAGTCAGATGTATCAGTTTTTAGGAAGTCATTCCTGCCTGTGGCCATCAAACTTTACAACTCCTCCCTCGGAGGGTCAGACACCCTGAGCCAATAGGCTGGTCCTGGACTAATTTCCACTTGGCATAATTTACTTATTACTTAATTATTTATGGTTTTTATATTGCTATATTTCTACCTATTCTTGGTTGGTGAGACTGTAACGAAACCCAATTTCCCTCAGGATCAATAAAATATGTCTGTCTGTCTGTATAGTAAAGAGAATAAAGAGGCATGAGGGAAAAGCAGTTCAAAGTTAATTGGAAGAGAACACTGACAGGAATGACAGCAGAGCAGCAATTGCTAGAGCTTCTGGCAGCAATTTGGAAGGCACAGGACAGATACATTCTAAAGGCAGGATGATGCAACCATGGCTGACAGGGAAAGTCAAAGCCTGTGGTGGGAAGTTAGAGGATTTGGAAGGTTTTAAAAACCAACAGAAGGCATCTTAAAAAAGCCAGAAGGAGGGAAAAGATGAAATGCCAATTTAAGCTAGCCAATAATTCAACGAAGATACCAATTTCTTAAAAAAATATATATATATAGAGATGCGAGAGCGGATATTGGGCCACTAAAAAATAATGCTGGAGAGGTAGTAATGGGGGAGAAGGAAATGGCGGACAAATTGAATAAGTAGTATTCTGCATCAGTCTTCTCTGTGAAAGACACTAGCAGTATGCCAGAAGTTCAAGAGTGTCAGGGGACAGAAGTGTGTGAAGTTGCCATTACTGGAGAGAAGATGCTTGGGAAACTGAAAAGTCTGAAGGTAGATAAGTTGCCTGGACCAGACGGACTGAACCCTGGGGTTCTGAAAGAGGTAGCTGAAGAGATTGTGGAGGCATTAGTAATGATCTTTTAAGAATCACTGGATTATAGGCCAATTAACCTGACCTCAGTGGTTAACAATATGTTGGAGTTGATTGTTAAGGATGAGGTTTTGGGGTATCTGGAAGCATATGATAAAATAGGCCAAAGTCAGTATGGTTTCCTTAGGAGAAAGTCTTGCCTGTCAAATCTGTTGGTATTCTTTAAGGAAATAACAAAACGATAGACAAAGCAGAATTGTTGTGTACTTGGATCAACCAACTGTGCAGTTCTTTAACCAGTCAGAGGGAAGACATTAAGAGGCATACAAAATCTGAACCAGGTCAATTGAAACAGTTGAGTCATCTGTAGATTGGAAAAAAAATAGAAGATGGAATGGATTAAAAGGATCAGAAGGAAAAAGATTTTTTTCCTAATTCAAATATCTAGCAACCAAAGACATTGCTCTTTAAAAAAAAAGGATAAGAATGAACATATCTAGTGCTTCCTGTTCTTTAGTATGTAAACAAGATATTGATACAGTAAATTTCCTGTTGGGCAGAGCAACTTGGAAAACCATTCCCTGATTCCAGCAGTTCATTGACTATGTGTACCTAAATAGCTTAATGTATTTAATATTGATAGCTTCACAATTATTGCACCACAAATTCCATGACATTAAATTTTAAGAAATAGTCACATAGGCATTTGCAGTCCAATGTAAAAGGGGTTTGGTTAAAGTTTTATTCTCTTTCATTATCAATGTGATTCTTACTTAATTATTAATATTTCTGAATATCAGAGGCATTAAAAATTGTAGAGGAAACCTTTGAACCAAGACAAAGCTTTTCTCATTGCTTTGCCCATCAAAACCCCCCAGCCAATACAGTGATATAATTTGAATAACTGGAGTCTCTGCCCATTAAACCAAATATGAATTCTGAACTAAATGGAAGTAAATGTTTTATAATACTTCACTGAGATGACCCATTCTCAGTTACCAACATGTTTAGAAAATTTATAAAATCATTTGAGATTTTACATGAATGAGTCTGTTCTGCAATAACATGTTCACATATCTATCTATCCACCTAAAAGACACTTTTATCCGTTACTGATAATGAAAACTTTTGTCTTCATTGCAATTATCCATGCTGGGTTGTGGCACACCAAGGAAAATATTAGTTTTGCCTTAAATATAGCTATTAAGAAAAACAATGATTTTATTACTAAAGTAATTTGTTCTATTTCAGGGTTATAGACAGTAGTATGAAAAGCTTCAAGGCATTTTTCCGATGGCTATATGCAGGTAAAGAAAATCTAATTTTGTTAGATACATTCTTAGTTCTATCTAGTGTATGTTCAATTTTGAATGTTGTTTCATTTCTATAAGGTAGCTTAGGTCCAATTAACAAAATAATGAAATTCACTATTATTAACACTACTTTGGACAAAGTCAAGCATGATATTTGGATTATGATGGTTATTTAGCCAGATAAATATATATTTAATGCTAAATATAAAAATAGAAATTGGTAGAAGTAGTTTATAGACTTGCTTTTAAAAATGTTTGTATAGAATTCTATTGCGTCTGTTCAAATATCCACAGTACAAAATTGCTGAATTTGGCAAGTAGAGAGCGGGAAGAGTTTAAAAAGAAGAACACCATGTTAGCAGAGGGTAGCAGAGTTGCTCAAACCGGGCTTCAGCAAAGAACTGATTCACAGAGATTCACAGATACCAGTCTTCGGCTTCCCCAGCGGGCTCTTCCCTTTCTCCTGTGCCATGCTCCTCCTGTGACATGTGGGAACTCGGGAAGGCTGACAGTGTCCCTGAAGACTACATGTGCAGGAAATGTGTCCAGCTGCAGCTCCTGATAGACCGCATGGCGGCACTGGAGCTGCGCATGGACTCAATTTGGAGCATTCGAGACCAGAGAATATTGTGGATAGCACATTTAGAGAGTTGGTCACACCGCAGTTTAAGGATCGAAGGAAAGATGGGGAATAGGTGACCAACAGGAAGAGTAGTAGCAGGAAGGTAGTACAGGAGTCTCCTGCGGTCATCTCGCTCCAAGACAGATGTACCACTTTGGAGTCTGTTGGGAGAGATGGCTCATCAGATGAAGGCAGCAGAAGCCAGGATCATGGCACCGTGGGTGGCTCTGCTGCGCATGAGGGCAAGAAAAAGAATGGCGGAGCTGTTGTGGTAGGGGATTCCATGGAAAGAGGAATAGAGAGGAGCTTCTGTGGCCGCAAATGAGACTCCCGTATGGTGTGTTTCCTCCTGGGTGTAAGAGTCAGATGTCTTGGAGAGGCTGCAGGGCATTCTGAAAGGGGAGCGTGAGCAGCTAGTTAGGTACTAATGATATAGGAAGAAAACGGAATGAGGTCCTACAACCTGAATTTAGGGAGCTAGGAGATAAAGAGAAGGACCTCAAAGGTAATCATCTCAGGATGATTACTAGTGCCACGTGCTAGCCAGAGTTGGAATAGCAGGATAGCTAGAATGAATATGTGGCTTGAGCGGTGGTGCAGGAGGGAGGGTTTCAGATTCTTGGGGCATTGGAATTGCTTCTGGGGAGGTGGGACCAGTACCATCCAGACGGTCTACATCTGGGCAGGGCCAGGATCAATGTCCTAGGGAAATTGTTTGCTAGTGCTGTTGGGGAGGCTTTAAACTAATATGGCAATATGGCAGGGGGATGGGAACCCACACAGAAAAGAGAGGGAAGTGATGCAGAAACCAAAGCTAGAGTTAGTGAAGAAAAAAGTAAGAGTAGAGTGCATAAAAGTAAAAAGCAAAAATTGCATAGATCACTAGATTTTAAAAGGACAAAGCGCACTTTATCTAAATGCCCATAGTTTTAGAAACGAGGTTATTGAACTTGTGGCACAGATCATTATCAAGGCATATGATGTAGTGGCCATTACAGAAAGCTGGTTGGAAGGTGGAGATGACTAGGAATTAAATATCCAAGAGTATCAGGTAATAAGGAAAGTTAGGCAGGAAGGCAGGGGATGTGGGGTGGTGCTCTTAATTAAGGATGAGATCAGGGTGATTGTGAGAGATGATATAAGATCTACGGAACAGAATGTTGAGTCCATCTGGGTAGAGATTAAGAATAGTAAAGAAAAAAAAATCACTGGTGGGTGTTGTCCATAGGCCACCTAATAAAAATATTGCAGTGGCAGAGGCGATTAACCAAGAAATAACTGAGGCTTGTAAAAATGGAAGGGCAGTTGTCATGGGGGATTTTAACTTCCACATAGATTGTGTGAATCAGGTTGGTCAAGGAAGTATTAAGGAGGACTTCATAGAATACGTCCGTGATGGCTTTCTTAAGCAGCATGTTAGTGAACCTACAAGGGAAAATACTATCTTAGATCTAGTCCTGTGCACTGAGACAGGTAAGATTAACGATCTTGTAGTCAGGGATCCTCTTGGAAAGAGTGATCATAGTATGATTGAATTTCGCATACAGATGGAGGAAACTAGTGTATTATGCTTGAACAAGGGAGACTACAACAGGATGAGGGAGGAGTTGGCAAATGTGGATTGGAAGCACAGGCTATTTAGTAGGACAGTTGAGGAACAGTGGAAGACTTCCAGAAATTTTTCACAGTGCTCAACAGAAGTATATTCCAGTCAAAAGTAAGGACAGTAAGTGTGGGGAGAGCCAGCCTTGGATAACTAAGGAAGTGAAAGATAGTATCAAGTTAAAAGCTCATGTACAAAGTCGCAAAGAGTAGTGAGGGTCTGGAGGATTGGGAAAACTTCAAAAAGCAACAGAGAACAACTAAACAAGAAATAAGGAAAGGGAAGATAGAGTACGAATGTAAATGAGCTTAAAATAGATAAAAACAGATAGCAAAAGTCTTTATAAATATATAAAGTGGAAGAGGGTGGCTAAAGTCAACGTAAGTCCCTTGGAAGACGAGAAGGGGAAATTGATATTGAGTGATAAGGAAATGGCTGAGGCATTGAACAACTATTTTGTGTTGGTCTTCACTGTGGAGGACACATGTAATATGCCAAAGAAGGATGTCACTGTCACTAAAGAGATAGTGATGAGCAAACTAGAGGGCCTAAAGGTAGATAAGTCTCCTGGTCCTGATGGGATGCATCCCAGGGTGCTGAAGGAATTGGCAGAGGTTATAGTAGATGCGTTGGTAATCATTTATCAAATCTCTCTAGATTCTGGGCGGGTCCCAGCGGATTGAAAGACAGCAAATGTCATGCCACTTTTTTAAAAAGGATGTAGGCAAAAGAACATAGAATAGTACAGCACAGTACAGGCCCTTCAACCCACAATGTTGTGCCAAAACTTAAAGCCTGCTTCCCATATAACCCCCCACCTTAAATTCCTCCATATATCTGTGTAGTAGTCTCTTAAATTTCACTAGTGTATCTGCCTCCACCACTGAATCAGGCAGTGCATTCCACGCACCAACCACTCGAAGTAAAAAACCTTCCTCTAATATCCCCCTTGAACTTCCCTCCCCTTACCTTAAAGCCCTCTCCTCTTGTATTGAGCAGTGGTGCCCTGGGAAAGAGGTGCTGGCTGTCCACTCTATCTATTCCTCTTAATGTCTTGTACACCTCTATCATGTCTCCTTTCATCCTCTTTCTCTCCAAAGAGTAAAGCCCGAGCTCCCCTAATCTGTTAAGAAGGGCAATTAGGAGGGGAGGGGAAAGGGGTGGTGAAAATTTTTTTATTAATTTAAAAAAAAAGGACAATTATAGGCCAGTTAGTTTAACATCTGTAGTCGGGAAAATGCTTGAAGCTGCCATTAAAGAAGAAATAGCGAAGCATTTAGAAAGAAGTGGTTCCATTAGACAGACGCAGCATGGATTCAGAAAGGGCAGATCCTGTTTGACAAACTTACTGGAGTTCTTTGAGGACATATTGAGTGCAGTGAATTGAGGGGAACAGGCGGATGTTGTACACTTGGATTTTCAGAAGGCGTTCGATAAGGTGCCGCACAAGAGACTTTTAAATAAGATACAGATGCATGGAGTCAGGGGAAGTGTATTGGCATGGATAATGAATTGGTTAACCGATAGAAAGCAGAGAGTTGGTATAAATGGGTGTTTCTCCAGTTGGCAGTCAGCGGTGAGTGTGGTGCTGCAGGGGTCAGTGCTGGGCCCGCAGCTGTTTATCATTTACATTGATAATTTGGAAGAGGGAGCAGAGTGTAGTGTAGTGAAATTTGCTGATGACACTAAACTGAGTGGAAAATCAAATTGTACAGAGGATGTGGAGAGTCTGCAGAGGGATATGGATAGGTTAAATGAGTGGGCCAAGGTCTGGCAGATGGAATACAACGTTGGTAAATGCGAGATCATCTACTTTGGAAGGAATAATAGAAGAGCAAGATATTATTTATTTTAAGACAAAAAATACCCCTTGAGTCTGCGAAAGAGGGGATTCAAGATGACTCACTGACAGACTACACGGTAACAGACCTAGGAATGGAAACGAAGACAAAACAGACAACTAGCATGGCATTTGACAGAGCAGCAGCGCCGGTAGGACACAAACTACAATGCTGCATTTGTGGCTGGACAAAGATAACATCAGAGAAGGGGCTTAAGATCCATCAGGGCAGGAAAAAGTGCTTGAGGGAGCTTGGCAAGGAGCCTCACATTGACCATTACCTTCTAAGAGGTAGATCAGATCAGTCGAGTGAAGCCCAGTGGCAGGACAGACACCACAGTCCACACTATCACACCCCAGGTGAAGCTCAACCAAGCACATTTCCACCAACAGAAACGAGTCCAGAGCCCAACCAGCCACGGCCAGCAGCAGAAAGGAAGATGGAAGGATGGCAGCCCCAAATATTGTGGCCTAAATCCTGCCAGAAGAATGAGTGGGAGATCATCACACAGACCTAGTCCATCTTCTAGAAGGACTGAAGGGAAGTGTGGAAAGAAAACTGGAGAAGTGGGGAGACACCATATACAGCTGTGGGGTAGAGAGATTTGGAGTGAAGAAACAGAGGACACAGAAGGAACCTTCAGACCAGCCTAAGTCTAGGAGACAGCAGGAATTCGAAAGACTGGTGAAGGAAAGGAGACAGCTGAGGAAACAGTGGAAGAAGTCCACAGAAGGAGAAAGGAAGGGACTTGGGGTATTACAAGCAGAAATAAAGCAGCGCTTGACAAAGCTGCGAAGAGCAGGATGCTTGAGAAAACAACATAAGTGGAAAGAATGGGCGAGGGCAAGCTTTTACAGAGACCCTTACAATAGTTTCCATTGGTAGGTGAGACTAGAACTAGGAGACATTGCCTGAAGATTCAGGGGAAAAGATGGAGATGAGGAGAAACTATTTTTCCCAGAGAGTGGTGGATCTGTGGAATTCTCTGCCCAGGGAAGCAGTTGAGGCTTCCTCACTAAATATATTTAAGATACAGCTAGAGAAGTTTTTACGTAGTAAGGGAATTAAGGGTTATGGGGAAAAGGCAGGTAGATGGAGCTGAGTTTACGGACAGATCAGCCATGATCTTATTGAATGACGAGGTAGGCTCGATGGGCCGGATGGCCGACTCCTGCTTCTATTTCTTATGTTTTTATTCAAGTCGGGTTGAATCTGTGGGGAGCGAGCCAGACTACGCTTCAGGTGATGATTTTTCTTCAGAATTAATCCTCATTGAATTAAAACATTAGTTCTTTATCTCTCTCCACAGCTGTTGAATGCACTGTTGAGTCCTTCCAGCATCTTAAATATCAATTTAATATAATATTTAATCTGGAATCATCATTAATTGTAAGAGGATATTATTTGCATGTCTTTAGGAATTTACGAAAAATAGAAGCATGTGTAGCAGAAGTAGCAATAATAGTATGCATATTAATTGCCATTATATGAGTAATAGCATCCAAGAGGAACCTATAATAAGGGCTGCATCTTGCAGCACATTTTCAAGTAGTTTGATGACTGATTTTTAAAAAAAGTACATGCCCAAGTCTGGTATTGAAAGCACTGATGAGTGTTCTGATTGTTCCCCGTTTACTTACCTCTGTTCATTATGACTCCTTGGTGACACATTTGATTAAATCCTGTCTTGTTGTCAAAGGTTATTTCTCATACTTAACTTTTGGAAGTCACCTCTTGCAGATATTATGCATTGAGTTGCTCAGGACCATATATCCGGTTATTAACAGTTGGCTAAACTTCTTGTTTCAAGGGGCGGTATTCAGAATTATCTTTCATCATTAAAAAATAACTGGAACTCTCAAATAGAAGCAGAAAATACTGGAAGCAACATTCTGATGAAGATTGTTGACCTGAAATCTTACCTTTTTCCTCATGTTGTTTGACCTGTTGAGTGTTTCCAGCAATGTCTATTTCTATTGTGTTTCATAATAATCTAAGATGAGATCAGTTATTTCAATGATAACCTCTTATTTTGTTTTTTAGCAATGTTGAGAATGTCTGATGATCATGTTTTGCCAGAGCTCAATAAGGTAAATTATGGTGGTTCATTAGAGCTTCAGAATTCTGTTGGCCTTCCTAATAATTACAAAAAATAAGCCAACTTCCATTATAAAGTTCGGTTAATTTTTTTCTGGTTTGAGTTTTGTCTCTACAGTTGAGGAAATTACTTGAATAAATAGAATTAGAGACTATATGTGAAAATAATATGTTCCAGAGGAGCTATATAGAGGAATATTTTACATAGAGATCAAAAGGAGTCCTTATCCAGTGCTGACAGTGTATCAATATAGTTTCACAGTAAGGTATACAGAATAAACTGTAGACCTGAGTACATGAAACCTTGGAGCAATGAATAATAGAGACAAGCTTAGTGCAAGGCAGAGCTGTTAGAAGATAAATGTCACACAATAATGTAACTAAATACAAAATCAAAATCAGTATGCTGTCATGGCCGGATAGTAAAACACTCACACTTACACAAGTTCAAGTGCAATCAGTGTGAAAGGTAATTTGTTGTGCCGCAGCGCAAGATTTTAAGAGTTCTGGAGCTTTCAGCATGCTGTAGACACTGCAGTGTCATTTGTTGGTGATGCAGGAAGAGGTTTAAAAAAGAGCTCCGGTGCTTTCAGCTTTTTTAGTCGGGCTAGTCAGCTCAGGGCCAATAAAGTGTAAGCGCAATGGCCATTGTTGGTCTAGGCCAGAGTTAGAGTGGTCAGCCTTTGGCTCAACAGGTTTGGCTAAGCACAGGCAGAGGTTCTAAGTAAATAAGTTGGGGAGGTAAGCAGAAAGTTGAAATCTAGGGTAATAAGCTCTGGATTGCTACCTGTTCCACATGGCTGTGAGGGGGGAAATAGGATAATTTGGCAGGTGAATGAGTGGCTGAAGAATTGTTGGAGGGGTTAGGGTTTCAGACTTCTGGATCATTGGGATCTTTTCTGAGGAAGGTATAAAGGGTGAAGAATACAGGACTGAAGGTGTTATATTTGCATGCATTGCAGTTTACAGAATAAGATAGATAATCTTGTAGCACAATTAGAGATTGATAGGCATGATGATGTGGGCATTTATGAGTCATGGCTGAAAGAAGATCATAGTTGGGAGCTTAACATCCAAGGATACATGCTATGTTGAAAGGACAGGCAGGTAGGCAAAGGGTGTGGCTCGATTGGTAAAAAATGGCATAAATTCCTTAGAATAGGAATTCTAAGATGTAGAATCCTTGTGGGTATAATTAAGGAACTACAAGGGTAAAACAGCATTGATGAGAGCTGTATACAGTCCTCCGAACAGTAGCCAGGATGTGGTGTTACGAACCCCGTAACTGGGTCACTTACCAGCAAAGATAGAGAGGTCCGTTGAAGTCTGATGATACTATTTTTAACAGTATTTATTAGTAAGAATACACAAAAATAATATCAATGCAAATATACAGATAATATACGTCATCAATACTAAATCTAAAAGTGCAGGTATAATAATAATCAATAAGAAATAAGCTCTATCGTTGTCTAGGGGATAATGTATTGTCCGATGGAAATATAAAGTTCACTTAGTTCATGCAGGCTGCAGCCTTTGGGGACCGTTGGGTTGCAATGGTTGGAGAGAGAGAGAGAGAGAGAGATTTGGGAGAAAAAGTTGTCGGTTTTCCTTTTATGATTTCGATCCATCAGGAATCCCGTTGGTGTGGCCGTTCACTTGTGACCTCTCCTTTAGCTAAGCCGTTCTTCCGTGGTGAGCCTGCCAACCCAGGCAAGGGAGGACACACACGAGCCCCCCACCGGCTGTCGCTATTAAACGCAGCCACGGGATTTCTAGCATTTCTCCTGGTGCGTCTGAAGGGGTTGTTCCCCAGACTCTCTTTTATCCTTACTCACAGGGTCTCAGATGTCAATCAGGTTGGGATGATGCAATCCCTCAACCAGCCCACTCTGGTTGTCCCCTGAGGGTTTTCAATGAATAGTACAGTACTCAATACACAATTCCGTCTCCAAAACACAATAGCCGTTATCAGTGGTTCCGTTTTGCTGAGGCCAGGACACATTCCAAACCCTGTGTATTCTGCACGTCTCTCTCTCTCATTTCCTGGGTCTCAGACCCGAATTAATAGCGATCTTGCAATTCTCAAAAAGGAGGGGGCAACTTTGTACCCTTCGGCCCCTCAGAGTTGCTTCACATTCATAACAGTGGGCTACAAATTATAATGGGAAATAGAAAAGGCATATAAAAAGGTGCGATGTTGCAATAATCATGGGAGATTTCAATATGCAGGTAGATAGGGAAAATCAGGTTCGTGCTGTAACCCAAAAGAGGGAATTTACAGAATACCTATGATATGGCTTTTTAGAGCAGATTGTAGTTGAGCCCACTCGTGGATCAACTATTCTGGATTGGGTGTTGTGTAATGAACCAAATTAGATTAATGAGCTTAAGGTAAATGAACTCTTAGAGACAGTAAAAACATAGAATTCACACTGCAGTTTGAGAAGGTAAAATCAGTTGTATCATTATTACACTGGAATAAAGGGAATTACTGAGGCATGAGAAAGGAACTGGCCAAAGTTGATTGAAAGGGAACAACAATACGGATGATAGCAGAGCAGCAATGGCTGGAGTTTCTGGGAGCATTTCAGAAGGACAGGATAGATGCATCCCAAAGGTGAAGTAGTATTCAAAGGGAGGATGAGCAACCATGGTGACAAGGGAAGGCAAAGATGGCATAAAAACAAAAGAGAAACATATAATATTGCAAAAATAAGCTGGAAGTTAGAGGATTAGGGAGATTTTAAAAAGCAACAGAAGACAACAAAAAAGCCATAAAGTTGAAATATGAAGGTAAGCTTGCCAATCAGAGAGAATACAAAAAGATTTTTCAGATATATAAAGAGTAAAAGAGAGATGAGAGTGGATGTTGGACCGCATGAAAATGGCTCTATGGGGTAGTAGTTGTGGTCAAAAAAAATGGCGATGACTTTTCTCTGTACTCTTTCAATCGTTTTTACATATTTCCTATAGGTAGGTGACCAAAACTCTACACAATACTCCAAATTAGGCCTCAGCAATGTCTTATACAATTTCACCATAACATCCTAACCCTTGTACCCATAGTGCCTAAAGTTTTCTTTCCGACCTTATCTACATATAACACCACTTTCAATGGATTATGGAGCTGTATTCCCAGATCCCTTTGTTCTGCCACACTCCTCAGTGTCCTACTTCTCACTGTGTAAGAACTGCTCAGGTTGCTCCTGTGGAAGTGTAACATTTCACACGTCTGCATTAAATTTCATCTGCCATTTTTGAGCCCATTTTTCCAGATCCCACTGCAAGCTTTGATAGTCTTCCTCGCTGTTAAGAGAAAGGAAATTATAGGGCAGTTAGCCTGACTTAAATGGGCCAAAGCAAGCATGGTCTTTTCAAGGGGAAGTCTTGCCTGACAGATCTATTGAAAATCTTTAAGGAACTAACTAGCAAGATATACAATGGAGAGTTAATGGATGTTGTTTATTTCGATTTTCAAAAGACCTTTGACAAAGTGCTGCACATGAGGCTACTTAACAAGATAAGAACCCATGGTATTAAAAGAAAGGTACTGGAATGGATAGGTCATTGGCTGATTGGCAGGAAGCAAAGAGTGGGAATAAATAGGACCTTTTCTGATTAGCTACTGTTACGTATCCGGTAACTGGGTATCTTACCAGCAAAGATAGATGTGTCCGTTGGAGTCTGGTACTATTTTCAAAACAGTGTTTATTAGTAAAAATATACAAATCAATATCAACAATGCAAATATACAGATAATACACATTAGCAATACTAAACCTAAAAGTGTGGGTATAATAATAATCAATAATAAACAAGCTTTATCGATGTCTAGAGGATAATGAATTGCCATCTGTGAATATAAAGTTCAGTTCATTTCATACAGGCTGAGGTAGTTGTTGGTCGATGTGTTGTAATTGTCGGAGAGAGAGAGAGATCAAACAGTGACAGCCCGTCAAACCTTCCTTTACGATCTCGATCCGTCGATGTGTTGTTGTGGCCATTCAGGTATGACCCCTCTGTCCTTTAGCTAGACCGTTCTTCTATGGTGGACTCATCACCCAGGCAAAGGTGGACACACACACAAGTCCCCACCGGCCTCGCTGTAAACACTGTGAGTTCAAATTGACCGATCCTTCATTCGGTCTCCGATGCCCCACACTTTCCTCATGGGTTCCAACACTTAAACAGTGCTCACTAGTGTGTCTCTTGGTGCGTCTAAGGGGTGTCTCCCCAGACCTCACTTTTATCCCTACTCACGGGGTCTCAGATGTCAATTAGTTTTGAATAGCTTAGCCCATCAAACTAGCCCACTCCTGCTGTCCACTGAGGAATTTTAATGAATAGAATAGTACCAAGTAAACAGCCCTCTCCGGAGCTGTGAGTCTTACAGGAGTCATAATATGGTCTCTCTCCCCCGGTGCTAACTCGCCCTTGTCTGAAGCAAATGTTCCAGTCCCAGTATGTTTTGTTCCATCTCTTTCTCTCTCATTAACAGCCTGGCAACAGTAACGGTTTGTAATTCTCCCAGGGTGGGGGACATGGGCAACCTTGCACCCTTCTGTCCATCAGAGCTGTTCATCCTTTGTAACACTACCATTGACTAGTATTGTGTCACAGGGGTTGGTGTTGGGATTGCGTCTTTTCACGTTATATGTCAGTGATTTGGATGAAAGAATTGCTGGCTTTGTGACTTAAGTTTGTAGATGTTATGAAGATAAGTCGATTGGCAGGTAGTGTTGAGGAAGCAGGATATCTGAAGAAGAACTTAGATTGGAGAATGGGCAGATATTAATTACAATTTTTTATAGTTTTGGTTATAGTTTGTAACCAAAATAAATACAAATTGAACTGAAATTGAACCTCTTTTTAAGTGTATCAAGTAATACAGAGTAAAGGAAGCTTCTTCTATTTCAGGGATAAAAATGAAATGGCTATTGTTAGAACAATTAAATTATTTATTAAATCAGATGGAAACTTTGGTTTATGTCAATCTGTTCATAACTTCATTTCAAAATGCAGATGACACACAGAGATGTATCATTTGTTGCTGATTTCCTGTCTGAACACTTCAAAGAGGTAAGTTTTCAGTATTAATTATTTCCTTTTTCACTCTTCATATATACCTAGCAATTGACAATATCCATCAGAAGGAAAGGAAAGCTCCAAATGTAGCAAGAGCTTACATTTATCTCATGCTTTCAACATTTCACGGGAGCATGATTTTAAAAATTGATACCAGTCCAAATAAAAATGTATAAGGCAGATAAACTATGTGTTTTAGGCTTGATCGGTGGAGCATATTGTAAGGAGAATGTTAAATTGAAGAAATGTGCTAAAACTGAGATTTTAGGGCAAAAGCAGTGAAAGCGAAGCTGATGTGGTGATGTGATTAATAATTGTTTGCATAAGCGGCCAGAAATCAAGGACCTCGATCTTGGAAGAATATGGAGTTCAAGTATGTTAGAGAGAAGCACACGTCTATGAAGAATCTGAAAATGTAGATAAGAATTTTGGAATTGAAACAGTATTGGATTGGGTGCAAGTGATCACAAAGATGATATGTGTGCTGAGAGTTAAGATACAGAATGCAAAGTTTTGCATGAGCACGAGTTTAAGGAAGGTGAATAGAGGGAAGAGGTTTTTGTTATAATGAAGGTTAAAAATACATTTTAGAGTTTCAGCATCAATTGAGCTCATACAGGGCTTCTGTCATACAAAGATGTGGACAGATGGAGAAGGGGGTATGAAGTCCTTTTAATGTGCAAGGCCTATATCAGAATAGTCTGAATTAGCCTCCAGTAATTTCAGGAAGAGGGGCTAAATAGTGGCAAAGTAGCAGTTTATGACCTAGCTTCAGCCATTCCAATATTAGCTAATGCAAAGTACATGCATGTCACCTGTCCTGCTGAACATTTTCACTATTTTATGTTTTTATTTCATAATGCTTGTTTGAAAGAAATATGTTTGTATTGCCTTGGATTCAAGCCAGTTGTCTGACAATTTATTGATGGAAACATAATACTGCATGCCCTTTTCAGGAAGTAGTCATTGTCATTTACCTTACAAAGAAGCTTTGTCCTTTCAGATGAGGGGAAATTTGATGTTAATATAATCCCTTTCAGATGAAGGGTGGGAATCATTTTAAGTATTATTGCCCTGATTGATAATTAAAGCTAATGCTACCCTAGAGCAATCTGTAACAATCAGTTCCACAGACCAGTTTCATCCTTTGTTGATAGGATTCTAATCGTGAATATTGAACAAGCAGAGAGTTATGGTGAATCTATTGAATGGTTTTCTCTTTCACCTGAATAATGTTCAGCCTCGTGATCGAACTGGATTTCAGTGTTACTTGGGAGTATAGTGTCCAGATGTGTTCAATTTAAATTTTATGTAACATAGATAAAATAGACTCTGAAAACTCACTCATTCATCAATCATACTTTATTTTACCTGTGCACAAGGAGAGCAGCATGGCCCTATTGGCTGTTGTTATTTTTATACAGAATTGACAAACAGTTAAGGATATTAGCCATTTGGTTAACTGTATATGTTTGAATTCCTTACTTGCAAGATCAATCACCATTCACAATGCAAGGTTTAAAAATAAATCGTAAAGCATTTGTCCCTTAGTTGTGTGTGTTTCGTATCTTTTAATTATGTTTTTTTTATGTGCTCTTCAGAGGCATTTTTAGTCTGGTTGTCTTCACTCTATCTGCAATCAATCCTTTCCTGGACATTATGTTAATTTTTGTCTTGCTGCAGTTTCCACTGTCATACAGTAGAAAATATATCCTGTAGCTCAATAAGCATGCCAGCCATGAATCTGGATCGTTGACTCCTAACCACCAGACAGCAACCTGTAAGCATGGGCAGAAACACCTCCGCCAGTTACTCTTATACTGATGCCCCACATAACTGTGTACACAGTCTCATACTCTACTCCCTATACGCTCATGACTGTGTGGCCTGCTCTAACTCCATCTGCAATCTTGGTAGTGACACCACTGTATTGAGCTGAATTTCAAATAATGATGAGTTGAAGTGCAGCAAGGAGATAAAGAGCTTAATGACATGTTGTCACGCCAATGACCTTTCCATCAATATCAGCAAAACAAAGGAGCTGATCATTGACTTCAGGAAGGCAGGCAGTGCACAGGCTCCTGTTTGCATAAATGGTGCTGAGGTTGAGAGTCTTGAAAGCTTCAGTTCCCTATGAATGAATATCACTAATAGCCTGCGCTGGTTCAACTGCATAGATTGCACAACCAGGAAAACATATCAGGGTCTCATAATTCCTCAGGGGACTAAAGAAATAAGGCATGTCCCCTTTAACCCTCACTCATTTTTATTGATGCACCATAGAAAGCATCCTGTTTGGATGTATCACAGCTTGGAATGGCAACTGCTCTGCTAAGACTGGAAGAAACTACAGAGAGTTATGGATACAGCTCAACAGGTCACAGAAACCAGCCTCCCATCTATGGATTCTGTCTATATTTATTGCTGCCTTATTATCTGTCCTCAGTGCACTTTCTCAGGAACTAACATTTTTCTGCTAGTATCTTCTTTGCACTACCTCAATGTACTGTTGTGATGAAATGATTGTTCTGGATTGCATGCAAAACCAAGTTTTTTCACTATACCTTGGTACATGTGACAACAATAAACCGATTTAATTTACAGATATACCAGTTTATGTATACCATACTTTTCGTCTTGGTCACAAGAAAATGTAAATGCCATCTTTAATGTGATGGTTTTTTCCAATCATTGTTTCTTTCACAATTTTTGAAGGCACCAGAACTTTACGATCAAAAGGGTCAATACTTTAATGTGGAAAGAGTTGGTCAGGTATGCCATTTTCATATTTTTATCTGGTTCTCTCTACTGTTAAAACATTGAAGAATTTTATATGTACAAACCCCATTTCCAGAAAAGTTGGGATATTTTCCAAAATGCAATAAAAACAAAAATCTCTGATATGTTAATTCATGTGAACCTTTATTTAACTGACAAAACTACAAAGAAAAGGTTTTCAATAGTTTTACTGACCAACTTAATTGTATTTTGTAAATATACACAAACTTAGAATTTGATGGCTGCAACACATTCAACAGAAGTTGAGACAGAGGCATATTTACCATTGTGTTATATCACCTTTCCTTTTAATAACGCTTTTTAATCGTTTTGGAACTGAGGATACTAATTGTAGTAGATTTGCAATTGGAAATTTTGTCCATTCTTGCTTGATATAAGACTTCAGCTGCTCAACAGTCCGTGGTCTCCGTTGTCTGATCCTCCTCTTCATGATGTGCCATACATTTTCAATAGGAGAAAGATCTGGACTGGCAGCAGGCCAGCCAAGCACACGCACTCTGTGTCTACAAAGCCACATTGTTGTAGCCCGTGCAGAATGTGGTCTGGCATTGTCCTGCTGAAATAAGCATGGACATCCCGGGAAGAGACGTTGCCTTGATGACAACATATGTCTCTCTAAAATCCTAATATACGCCTCAGAGTCAATGGTACCTTCACATACATGTAACTCACCCATGCCGTGGGCACTGATGCACCCCCATACCATCACAGATGCTGGCTTTTGCACCTTTCGCTGATAACAATCAGGATGGTCGTTTTCATCTTCGGCACGGAGAACTCGATGCCCGTTTTTTCCGAAAACTAGCTGAAATGTGGACTCGTCTGACCACAGCACATGGTTCCACAGTCTTTCGGTCCATCTGAGATGAGCTCGGGCCCAGAGAACTCGCTGGTGTTTCTGCATAGAGTTGATGTATGGCTTCCTCCTTGTGTAATACAGTTTCAAGTTGCATTTCTGGATGCAGCGACAGACTGTGTTAAGTGACAATGGTTTTCCAAAGTACTCCCCAGCCCAGGTGGCTATAATTGATACAGTAGCATGACGGTTTCTTAGGCAGTGCCGCCTGAGGACTCGAAGATCACGCGCATTCAACAGTAGTTTCCATCCTTGCCCTTTATGCACTGAGATGTCTCTGAATTCTCTGAATCTTTTCACAATATTATGTACTGTAGATATTGAAAGACCTAAATTCTCTGCAATCTTGTGTTGGGAAATGTTCCTTTCGAACTGACTTAACAATTCTCTCACAAATTTTGGCACAAAGGGGTGAGCTACGACCCGTCCTTGCTTGCAAAGACTGAGCCTTTGATGGACGCTACTTTTATACCCAGTCATGATACCTCACCTGCTACCAATTAGCCTGCTTAATGTGGAGTCTTGCAAACCGGTGTAAATTGAATATTCTGTGCACTTTTCAATCTTGCTTTAACTCTGTCCCAACTTTTGTTGAGTGTGTTGCAGCCATCAAATTCTAAATTGCTGTATACTTACAAAATACAATTAAGTTTGTCAGTAAAACTATTGAAAATCTTTTCTTTGTACTTTTGTCAGTTAAATAAGGGTTCACGTGAATTAACATATCAGAGATTTTTGTTTTTATTGCATTTTGGAAAATATCCCAACTTTTCTGGAAATGGGGTTTGTATATGTATTAAGTAACTTGCATTCTATTTTCTGCATGAAAGCAATGTCATTTTATAAATATTGATTTATGTCTGAGATAAAGGACTGTTTTATTTCCATTTAATGTAGTTGATCATTGTAGAGGTTTTAAAATAAAGTGTTCTTGAAATTGAACTGGAATTCTTTCTATTGAACTGTGATTTTTGGTTAATGTTCAAAGATTAAATATTTGCATGTATATATATATATATATATATATACACACACACATACACATACAAATGCTCCTCTGCTGAGCAGCATTTCAGAATTGAAATAATTTAACTAAAGTCAAATTTGTTTTACAGTATTTAAAAGATGAGGATGATGACTTAGTAACTCCTCCAGAGACTGAAGGAAATCCTTGGTATTTCTTCTTGCAGAATAGTACTCATCTTAAAGGTACAAATAATGCTGAGCAGATCTATTTCAAAGTCTGTGGCAAATATGATACTGCGTTTGCAGAGCATCGGTAAAATCTATACTAGACTAAGCTACACTGCCTGATGCAAGATTATTTAACTTTATTATTGGTTGTTTGAAATTAAGTAGGATCTGCTATCCAACTTGACGAACATAAAACACATTTTTTTCAGTATCGTTATTTTGAATTGCTAATATGCTGTACGTTAGTTTCTGCTAAAGTTTAATTCATTCTACTAGAAATCAAATTTAGTTCACCATTACTTATAAGATTCATCTTGAACTATGCTGCATCTTCACCCAATTCAGCTAAGTGACGATGCAACTTGCTAGGCACAATGATAAAATCTCTCCATTTTTGCATGGTATCCTGTGATCTTACATCGCCACATACCTCTTTGTACCTTTCAGAAACTGAACCAAAAAGCTGTTTAGTCAATATACCTAGTTCCACATGAAATAAATGAAGACCAGAATATCATTTTGGCACAAGAAACTTGAATTTCACTGTTGTTCTCCAAGGCATAGAAATGTTAGATCATATTCAAGTCAAGTCAAGTTTGTTAACTATATTCATGTATACAGTCAAACGAGACAGTGTTTCCCTGAACCAGGGTGTAAAGCGCAGTAGTACACATAACACACACAACTATGAAAGAAAGGATGAAATCTACAGATGAAATACGCATAAACAAACTAAAATACATAAATTAAATATTGTAAGATATAGAACAGGTTGACCTGTGACACTTTGAATGCGTTGCAGCAGGGAGTTCAGAAGCCTAATGGCCTGAGGAAAGAAACTGTTTCACATCCCAACTGTTCAAGTTTATGAATTGGACTCTCCTTCCTGATTGTAGAAGGTCGCAGAAGATGGGTGGGATCCTTAATAATACTACGGTCCCTGCTCCTAATAAATGTCCCTGATGGATGTTAGGAAGACCCCTATGATCCTTTCAGCTGTTTTCACAGTCCTTTTTGGGGACTTTTGGTACGATGCTGGGCTGCTCCTGTACCAGATGGAGATGCAACTTGTCAGGACACTCAATTGTGCTCCTACAAAATGCAGTTAAGATGGGGGATGGGAACAGGGGAAGACTCACTTGCCTCAATCAACTTAGGAAGTTGAAGCTCTGCTGTGCCTTTTTGTTCAGGGAGGTGATGTTGAGGAACTTGGTGAGGTCATCTGTGATGTGAACTCCCAGGAACTTGTTGCATTTAACTCTCCCTACAGAGCAGCCATGTATTTGCAGAGAGGGATGGTTCATCTGCACCTTCCTGAAGTCCACAATGATTTCCTTGGTCTTCTCCATGTTGATATTTAGGTTGTTCTTCTCACACCAGTCCAGCAGCTGCTCCACTT
This sequence comes from Hypanus sabinus, assembly GCF_030144855.1. NCBI lineage: Eukaryota > Metazoa > Chordata > Chondrichthyes > Myliobatiformes > Dasyatidae > Hypanus > Hypanus sabinus. The sequence goes on along the minus strand of NC_082719.1, from coordinate 34,182,845 downwards.
CCTCTCTGTACTCCGACTCATAATCATTGTTGAACTCTTCTGATATAGGACTTTTTCTCCTTATAACTGCATCATTGAATAACCTGGCATAAATTGAAAAGACACAGTTGTTTATCATAATACTTCAGTTTGAAATAGAACCAAATCCTTCCAAAATGAGAGACCCACAACAGGAAATCACTGTCAGTCCTATTCCCACACAATAAAATTCAGTTTCCTGGAAGGGGCTTGTCTAGCAATCAGCTGGAGAAAGCAGATCTAGCAGTGGTATCAACTTTCTGCCGATTTGGCTTGCCATTAATAACTTGTGAGAGATAATACAAGTGGCCCCGGTTTTTGGAACGTTTGCTTTACGATAGCTCACTGTTACGGAAGACCTACATTAGTACCTGTTTTTGCTAACCAAAGAGGGTTTTCACTTTTACGAAAAAAGACGCCCGCTTTATACGTGTGTTTACCCCGAGAAAGACTACCTTGACCGTGAAACCTTGTGCGGGTAGTTGTGTGCGCATGTGCGTATGTGCCAATTTTTTTTCTCCAAATCAATTTCGGCTTCTTGTCTTCCCGATTTTGATAAGTGAAACTACACTGTACATACAATATTTCTACTTTATATAGCTGTGTCTTTATCATATCATTCCTGCTTTTACTATATGTTCGAGTTATTTTAGGTTTTATGTGCTATTTGGTAGGATATTTTTTGGGTCTGGGAACGCTCAAAAATTTTTCCCATATAAATTAATGGTAATTGTTTCTTCGCTTTTCGCCATTTATGCTTACAAACGGTTTCATAGGAACGCTCTACCTTCAGATAGCGGGGGAAACCTGTACCTGCATGATGATTCTTTTAAAATTTTATTTTCAGATAGCCCTTTGCTTTTTCCCTATCTTCCAAAGAAATCACTACATTTTGTTAAAAGGCTAGTGGAAGGACAGATTGATAGTTGTCTGCAAAAACCAGCTGTAAGTATTCTATTATAAAGTCCACTATCATAATGAAATTATGTCAAACATGGTATCAAGGTTTTCTCTTTAAATCATTTTGTTTCTTTAACAGGAAGTCATTGGAAATTCTGTGCGTCAAGTTCTCTACATGCCACTATATAAATTACATCCCAGGTAAATAACAAAATAATTATTTAAATTGAAGCATTATCCCACTATGTATTTGATGCTAAACATAACCAGCTACCATTTTACTTGAATATTTTCCATTCCTTGAATTAATAAAGTATATGTTGGTGTGCTTCTGTTTTTTTTTCAGTGACGGTGTTGTGCCCAGATTTTCATCACCTTCATTGTAAGTTCACTGTTTAATTGTTGTTGAGTTATGTTCTTTCTTTTCAAATCTTTTTTTATTATTATTATTATTCAAAAATACACAGGTACATCGAAGTAACAACACTTACAATGCCTCAAAAAATTATCTTAAAGATTGAAAATTTTTGTGAATTAAAAAAAACCCCTACTAAGCAAGAAAAGTGAGGGGGAAAAAAAGAACCACATTGGGGGCACAACCCCGGAGCCATGTGTCATATAGAAAGCTTCTAAAAATAAACATCAAACCACCAACAAGAAGAAAAAATATATCAAAACAAAATTTACACTTAGATCGTGGAGGATATCTATCAGTTAACTGAAATGATAGTAACGAGCCCCATCTGTTCTCAAAATCAAACAAAGGTTCAACTTCTAATTTTCTCCAAACTGAGACACAGCATCACTTGAGAGAACCATTGTGACAAAGTAGGAGCTGATATATCCTTCCATTTCAACAAAATGGCCCTCCTAGCTATCAATGTAACAAACGCAATAACATGTTGGTCGGACAGAGAAATACCATGAATATTTTGAGGAGTTATTCCAAAAAGTAGTCAATTTATTAGGTTGTAAATTGATTCTAAGTGCTTTAGAAATTGTCGAAAAAACTCACTTCCAGAACGGTTTTAATATAGAACATGACCAGAACATATGTGTCAGTGTAGCTATCTCAGTTTTCCATCTATCACAATACTTGTCAACATTGGGAAATATTTTAGAAAGTCTCTCTTCTGTCCAATGGTAACGATGTACAATTTAAAATTGAATCAGTGAATGACTAGCACAGACCGAGGAAGAGTTAACCAACTTCAGAATCCACATCCAATCCTCCCATATAAAAGTCAAATTGAGTTCTTGCTCCCAATCCTGTTTAATCTTAAGTAAAGGATGCTTATCCCATTGTAACAATAAATTATAAATTCTTCCAATAGAACCTCTCATCAAGGGGTTCATATTCATATGTTCTTATGTGGCTTTAGTTTTTGTCTAGTTTTCTGGAAACTAAACAGAAATCTTTCTTTGTTATTGTAGTTGGAATGATAAGTCTTCAAATTTACAATATGTAGTATTCACAATACATGGCGCTGAATCTCCCAGAATCTACATCATGAGAAGACCCACAGATCTTTCAAGGTGAAAATTGCTGCAAAATGTGATCATTTCAAGTTTTGTCATTCTGTATTGTCATTTAGTACTCTGATTCAGTGGGAATTGTATCAGAACCTTTTATATTTTAACCCAAAAACTTGAAGTAACTACATTAATAAAATCATAAATATGGACACCATCATCTGTTATTTAAGAGATATTTAATCCCTGTTAGCATAGGTATTTATAGAATATTTTGTGTTTGATTGTCAATGATTTGCAGAGGCACATTTATATTAAAAAAAAAGAACATGCTTAGCTTGAGGTTCCTACGATTAATCAGTGATTTTGCACGCTGATCTTAAGTAATGGTAGAACAATTATTATTCCCTTGTAACAACTGTACACTGTAACACAGTACTATAGGACCTCCCCAGGTTACAGCATGATTCTGTTCCTGTCAATTGATTGTAACTTGGATAGTTTGCAAGTCAGAAATGTAGCCTCCCAACTATTCCTACATGGTGGAAGGTGCCTGCAAATCTATCCTGTTGATCTTTCAAATGCTTGTTCATAGGTTTGGGCTACATATAAGTTGGGTGTTTGTAATATAGGGAGGACCTGTACAACTTATGGACATATTCTTAATCTATCCCATCATAGCAGTACCATAGAACTCAATAAGACTGCTCCCAGAGTGAAGAGGAGTCTAATCAGGTTGATTAGTGAAAAGTGATCAAGGAGCCTTGTCATACATTGTCTCTCTTCACTTAACACAAAACCAAACTTGCCACTATGCTACTCTTCTTGATGAGTACATTTTGAACACTGGCCACTCTGCTTCTAACTGATGTTCCATGTGGAGGAGGACTACTGCATTTATTGAGGGGGTCAGTATGTGATGATTAGCAAGTGGCTTTCTTCCATGTGCATAATGTGATACCGTGAGGCTTCTTTGTGTCATCATCAGTGATAAGCACTCCCAAGGTCAGTGCTTACTCACATTATTCCACTGTGCTACCACTTTGGGTCAGCACACAGCATATTCAGAGAACATGATGACTGAGATCAGTTGTTTGAACAATTGGCCTTTTGGGCCATAATGTTGTGTGAAACTAATTAAACTAATCCTTCTATCTGCATATGGTCCATATCTCTATTGCTTTCCAGCATTCTATCTGCAAGCATAATGGCTTGGTATGACAACTGTTCGGCACATCACCTGCAGAATTATGGACATAGCTCAGCACATGATGGAAACCAGCCTGCTCGTTATAGATTCTGTCTATCTTTCTCACTGTATCAGTAAAGCAGCCAGCATATTCAAAGACCCCACTTACCCTGGACATTCTCTCTTCTCCCCCTTCCATCTGTGGAAGATACAAAAGCCTAAAAGCACATACCACCAAGCTTAAGGACTTTCTTCATAGCTGTAACACTTCATTAAATGTTACTATTTTACCATGTCCTACTTCAGTGCACCATGTAATGAATTGCTCTGTATGACAGTATGCAAGTCAAATTTTTCACTTAATCTCAGTACACATGACAATAATAAACTAATTTCATGTGCCTAAGAGCCTCGCAAATATCTGCCTCATCCACCACTACCTCTGGCAATGCCTTCAATGAAGTGAGTGTAATAACATGGTACAGCTTCAGAGTGGTCTTTCGGCTGATTTTTGTTCCCACGCTACTTCTCAGACTTCCAAAAGAAGAGCTGGCTGTTGCCATCCTCCTGATGATTTTTGTGATCGATGTTGACTGAATGGAATGTTTCTTAGATTGTGGCCTTCATAGGCTAGTCAATGAGAAAGCTTTTACCGTTCTCAGGCATTGTTGAGGAAGTATTTGCATGATTGTTTGGAGTGGGAGCATCATCACTGTATCCTAAACAGGTGCCCAATCTGGTTCAGTTTATCAAATTTGTCAGCCTAAATTTTTGTTCTTAAAATTAGTAAACTTCCTCTTGTTGCAAAAGAAGATGCATTTTAGCAGGTGAGCATACACCTGTATTATATCTGACCAATGAATAATAATTGCTAGTACAGACTCTTTATGCCACAATGTTTTATTTTAATTAAATTAATGTATTAAAGACATTTTCTAGTGCATTATTAAAAAGTGATCTGATTGGCTTAGATTTTACTGGCACTTAATTGAACATGTCCTCCACCCACACTTGAATTTGAACATTGCATCAAATATTGATTAGAATCAATAAAGTTATAATAATCATTAAGGTGAAGTGTTTAAATTTACCAATTTGATTTCTTCATGCAGATCTGTTTCCAGCTGCCTGATTGCTGTGGAGTTTGCAGATACCTTATGCAGCAGCAGAACAGAAAGCAACAAGGAAAGGTGACATTTCAGTTTTGCTTTAGTTTGGCCATTTTGGTAATATAACCTCAAATGTATACCATGTGAACTTTGGGTATCAGGGAATCTATTTCAATTTATGTATTAGTTTCTAAGTGGATATGCTCAGTAAATGGGAGGAGTCAACCCTTAAATCTGCTACACCATTCAATAAGAATTAGGGCAATTGAGATGGCCTTCAGCATAAAATAAAACACAGGATGAGTGAACAAGACTCTGGCACATTGGTGCCCCGCTGCTTCACCGAACCCACATGAAGTCTGTGCAGAGTCCAACAATGTTGTGATTTCCCTGTGTTACAGTGGGGAATCTGTTTATTATCCTGTCTAAGCCAGACCTATGGATTCTGAGCATGGAGATTTAATCAAAGAAAGCAAGTCCAGTTATTTTTAATGAAAAACATTACAAAAAACTTGAGAATTCATTAGTTATGTTTAATAATTTGAGAACGTTAAAGTCAAGAGGTCATAGATCTCAGTGAGGAAAAAATGAGGTTTCAGTATTGGCCCTTTCGATAACATGGTTTCAAAATGAAACTAAATAAATAAAAACATTGGTTACCTATATTTTAACCAATATAGTTAAAAATACCACTGGGCCAAACTTAATGTAATTTGTGAAGAAATGTATTTCACTGCTTGATGTAATTTGTGAAGAATATTATCTGGAGAAAGGACAAGGGGAAAGCAAAAAAAACACATCAACAAGATAATTGTTGAATTTCATAACAGATGTCAGGACACTCTGAAATACATGCAGTAGTTCCTACCTCTACGTTAGACTGATATTTGTCTGCATAATTCTTTTATCTTGAAGTTATGCAAATGAATTTATTGGCTGCATTTCTGTACCAAAATATTTAATTGTTTCTGATACTTTGCGGCATCTGGGGACTATGTAAGTGGGAAAATTATGTAAGTGGGATTAAAAATGAAATAGCACATCTACAATCTTGAGTTTAATTGTTGATCATGTTTATTGATCTATTTTTATAATGGGTAACATTGCAAAATGCACAAGGAAATTATTGGTAACCAAGCACTTAAACATTTTTAAAATGCATGGTCAAAGTCTTGAGGCTTTATTACTTTAACTAAATTATCTGTTATACCTAAAGTGAACTTATCTTACAAAATTTCATTCACTTTCATGATTCTTTGTACTTGTTTCCTTGTTCAGGATGTTATTACATGGGCTTTAAATAATTCTTTTGAGAAGTTTGTCAGTTTAGAAAATTAGATAATTAGACCATTATTACTTCAAAACGTAGAATAATATAGGCCCTTTGGTCCATGATGTTGTGTCAAATTTTTAATCTATTCCAAAATCAATTTAACCCTTCTCTCCCACATTATCCTCCCTTTTCCTTTCATTCATGTATAAGAATCTCTCAAATGTCCCTTGCAGATCAGCCTGTACCACCAGCCAGCCATTAACAACATAGTTCTGATGATTGACCCCCCCCCCCCCTTACTTTCCTCCAATCACTTTAAAAAGTAGGTACTCTGGTATTAGCTATTTCCACGCTGTGATAAAGGCACTGGCTGTCCATTCTTTTTATGCCTCTTCTCAGCTTATACACCTCAATCAAGCTTCCTCTCATCCTCCTTTGCTCCAAAACTAAAAGTCCTTGCTCACTCAAACTTTCCTCATAAGACATGTTCTCTAATACAAGCAGTGCTGTGGTAAATCTACTCTGCACACTCTTTTAAGCTTCCACATTCTTCCTATAATGAGGTGACCGGAATTAAACACAATACTCCAAATGTGATCTAACCTGAGTTTTAAGGAGCTGCAGCATTGAACTCAGTCCCCTCACTAATGAAGGCCAACACACCATTTGCCTTCTTAACCACCCTATCAATTCAGCAGCTTTAAGGCACCCTAAGATCCCTCTGATCCTCCACACTACAAAGCATCCTGCCATTAACTTTGTAATCTGGTATTAAGTTTGATGTTCCAAAGTGTAGCAGTACACCGTTTTCCCAGTTGAACTCCATTTGCAACTTCTCAGCCCAGCTCTACATCCTATCAATGTCCCATTGTAATGAACAACAACCTTCTACACTATCTACAATGCCACCAACCAACTTCCTAACATACCCTTCCACTTACTCATCTGATTTATAAAATTCACAAAGAGCAGGAATCCCAGAACGGATCCTTACAGCAGAACACTATTAGTCGCAGACCTCCAGGCACTTATTCTTTTACTACCCTCTACCTTCTGTGGGTAAGCCAATTTTGAATCCACAAAGCCAAGCTGTGGATCCCATGACTCCTGACCTTCTGAATGAGCTCACCATGGGGAACCTTGAAAATGCCTCACTAAAATCTATATACACCACACGGACAGCTCCACCTTTATCAATTTGTTTTGTCATATACATAAAAATTTCAATTAAGCTTGTGAGGCACAACCTGCCCCTCACAAGCCCATGCTGATTTCCCTAATCAGACTATGCTTCTTGAAATACTCATAAATCCTGTCTCTGAGAATCATCTCTGATAGTTTGCCCATCACTGATGTAAGACTTAATGGTCTATAATTATCAGGATTATCCCTATTATATTTTTTGAATAAAGGGATTAACATTTGCCATTCTTCAGGTACTACTCCTCTGGCCACTGAGGATGCAAAGATCATCACAAATGGTGCAGCAATCTCTTTCCTCGCTTCCTGGAGTATCCTGCCAAACTCTGGGGACTTGTTTATCCCAAAGTTTTTCAAAAATTCCAACACATCCTCTTTAGTAACCTTGACATGTTCCAGCATATTAGCTTGTTTATGTGCACATAACATTAGTCAAGGTCCTTCTCACTGGTGAATACTGAAGCAAAGTATTCATTAGAGCCTCCTCTACCTCCTCCGAAGCCAGGTCCATGTTTCCTCTTTTATCCCTATTCAGACCCACACTCACTCTGGTCATCCTCCTGTTCATAATGTAGATGTAATGTTGAAGTCACCCATGACAGTGACCCTGTTATTGTATCATTTTATATCACTTGATTTTCCTTGGGGAATGATATATTTGGAATTAAAAACTTGGTTTGTTTGTTTTCTTTTAGCCAGTTCAGCTTTTTGGATGTTGGTTTTTATGATGACGAAATGCTGACTGTTCTATTGAAAGGACACATAAACAAAGAAGAAAAATGTCGGATTCTGGCCCAGTTACCATTGTCATTAGTTTACAACATAGAGGAAACTGACAAGGAGTTGAGCTTTGATTCTGGTAAAAGGTAATGCAAAAACAATGTTAATATCAAGCTAAGTATGCAGTTCTTTTATTGTCCTAAATTATTTAAACTGTTCTCTGTTAGTGTACAGTAGTCTTGAGATCCAAATATTTTGCTGACCCAAGTGTGTGAGCAATTCCAAAACTATTACTCAAACTAACTGTTCAATCAGTTTCTTTATCATCTTATTTACTTAGAGATACAGCAGGGTTACAGGCCCTTTAGCCCACCAAGCTCATGCTGCCCAATCACACCCATGTGACCAATTAAACCTATTTAGCTGTATGTCTTGGAAATATGGCTGGAAACTGGAGCACTCAGAGGAAACCCATGTGGTCACAGGAAGAACCTACAAACAGCAGCTTCTTATTGGTTTAATCAAAATAATACATTATCACTTTGGGGAGTGACTACAAAACACACTTCCTCACACATCCCCTGCAAGTTCAGAAGTAAAAATGCAACAGCTCAGGAAAGGAAATAAATCTATCAAATATTCTTGTAATGTTTGCTTGTAGATTCCATCAAACCTTGCAAATTCCCAGTTGCAAACACTTTCCCAATAGCTTATTGTTAATGTACTATTGATCATTGTCTTCACATATAGAAACCCATCAAATTCATGGATCCTTCTTGTAACAGGTGTAAGGGTTCTGATTTTCTTAGTTAATAGTTTTATAATAGGATCTGGTCAGAAGGAGTCCCAGCATCTCTCTGACAATGCCTGCTATTGCCCTCTCCTAGATCACTCAATGTGTGTTCAAGAAAACTGGCATATATTGTTGTTACAGAGCTTGGAATTCACTTCGGAAAAAAAAGTGTGGTGTTACTGAAGAACAATAATTGCATAAAATAAGTCTTTTGTTCCATCTGAACTGACCAATTATTTTTGAAGTAAATGACATATTATAGGTGAAATACAGCAAATTAAGTCCAGCACTGCTGTGGTGTGAAGAACAATAATAAACTAAAGGAATGTCAGGCTACAGGAGGGAAAGAGTTTAATACTTTGTGGGACAAACTTCAGAAGCAGGTTGAAAGCAAGGAATTATGTTCGATCATGATGTACAGTAATTGACAGTGAGAGTAGTAAGAACAACTGTATTCATGGCTCTTGTTCAAGAATAACTAAATGGGAGTTGCCATGTATAAAATGTACAAACATTCTTCTGCATTGAAAGATCAACGTTGCTTCTTAATTTAGAAAAAGGTAATTTCAGGCATGTAAGTTTTCTGCCAGCAGTACTGTACATAAAACATTGAAATATGACCAGAAACTCTTGGACATCAACAGTATGTTATTATTATTGACTTTACAAAAGATTATTTGTATTCTTAATATTGGTGCTAAATTACCTCAGAATGACCTTGAATCAGTGAAACTGCAGTTTACTGCATAAATTTTAATTTATACGTGGTTGAACTCAATTTATCCTAATACTTTTCATGTAGCTGATTTTAAAGTAGTAATGAATGGTTGTGTAATATAAATACAAATGAAAAGCTGTTAAGGATCTAAGGTCCCTATGAATTTCCCCCATTTTAAAGTATGTTGTGTAAGATGTAATCAGAATTGTAGATGGTCATGTTGAAAAAGGAGTTACTTTACTATGGTGCAATAGCATAGAAGTTCCATACCAACAATCTTCATTCTTTTAAATAATTTCTGTGTTGTTTGTATTACTGAATAACACAAAAAATTTAAAATGATTAAGCTTGCTATTTCTACTTTATTAGTTTATCAATTACTTTATTGAATTGAAAGTGCTCCATTTTGAATTTAGTTAGGCGACCACTACTGATGTCTATTTTAAAACAAAGTGGCCACAATGATCTAATGTTGTTTGTGGTATGAAGTATCTTTGCCAGCAACAACTAGTATTAAGCAATGTCTACAGGAGATTTTTGAACTTCCTCCTCCTTCCCACAACAATAATGATATTCAAAGTTCAAAGTAAGTTTATTATCAGAAAATATGTACGTCACCACATAGAACCTTGAGACTTATTTTCTTGTAGATATGCACAGTAGAAAAGATAAATACATTAAAATCAATGAATAGGATCATTGGGCTCTCTTCCAGGGAAGGTGGACCTGTACAGAAGAGACAGTTTGCAGCTAAACTAAAGGGGGATGAATATCTGAGCAGGAAGATGGAAACCAGAGTGCCAGAACAAATACTAGAATGATTATAGAAACAGATGTTGTTAAGACCTCAGACAAAGTCAGGAATCAAAAGGTTTGATTGGGAGACCCGCTTCACCGAGCATTTACGCTCCATCGACCAGAACAAGTGGGATCTCCCAGTGGCCACCCATATTAGTTCCACTTCCCATTCTTATTCCAATATGTCCATCCATGGCCTCCTCCACTCTCGGGATAAGGCCACACTTAGGTTGGAGGAACAGCACCTTATATTCTGTTTGTGTAGCCTCCAACCTGATAGCACGAACATCAATTTCTCAAACTTCCAGTAATGCCTCCCAACCCCCCCACCTTCTTCACCATTACCCATCCCCTTGTCCCTCTCCTTATCTCCCTGCCCGCCCATCACCTCCCTCTGGTGCTCCTTCCCCCAACCTTTTTCTTTCTTCCACGGCCTTCTGCCTCCTTCACCAATCAACTTCCTAGATCTTTGCTTCATCCCTCCCCCTCCAAGTTTCACCTTTCGCCTATGTTCCTCTCTCCCCTCCCCCCACCTTTCAGATATACTCCTCAGCTTTTTTTCTCCAGTCCTGCCAAAGGGTTTCAGCCCAAAATGTCAACTGTACTTTTTCTCCTTAGATGCTGCCTGGCCTGCTGAGTTCCTCCAGCATTTTGTGTATGTTGCTCAGATTTCCAGCACCTATAGATTTTCTCTTGTTTGTGATAAGGTTGTGATAGTAGGTTATTTAACTTTTCATTTATTGATTGGGACTCCAATACTGTAAAAGGACGAGGTGGCATAGGGAATTTTTCAGATGTGTTCAGGAAAGTTTACTTAATCAATACACAGAAGTCCCAACAAGGTAATATGCAATACTTGATCTCCTGTTATGAAATGAGATAGGCAGGAGACAGAAGTTTGTGTTGGGGAACACTTTGCATCTAATGATCACAATGCCATTAGTTTCACGGTAATTCGGGTTGAGGTTCTAAATTGTAGAAAGGCTGATTTTGATGGTATCAGAAATGATCCGGCAAGTGTCGATTGGGACCGACTGTTTTCTAGCAAAGGTGTACTTGGTAAGTGGGAGGCCTTCCAACGTGAGGTTTTTAGAGTAGAAAGCTTGTATGTGCTTGTCAGAATAAAAGGTAAATAAAAGTTTAGGGAACCTTAGATTTCAAGAGATTTTGAGATAGCAGGCTCAGGTGGAACAAATGAGGAACCCGAGGAGTAGAAGAAATGCAAGAGAACGCTTAAGAACAAAATCAGCAGAGCTAAAAGAAGGCATGAGGTTGCTCTAGCAGACAAGGTGGAGGATAATTCTAAGAGCTTCTACAGATTTGTTAAGAGCAAAAGGATTGCAAGGGACCAAACTGATTCTCTGGAAGATCAGAATGGTAATATATGCGTGGAGCCAAAAGAGATGGGGGAGTTCTTAAATTGATTTACTCAGAAGATAGACACAGTCTCTCTAAAAGTGAGGCAAAGCAACAACAAAGTCATGGACCCTATACAGATTACAGAGGAGAAGGAGTTTGCTGACTTGAGGCAAATTAGGGTGGATAAATTCCCAGGGCCTGACAAGCATAGGGAGGCCAGTGCAGAAATTGCAGGATCCCTAGCAGATACTTAAACCATCTTTAGTGACAAGTAAGGTTACGGAGGATTGGAGGATAATAAATATTGTTCTGCTTTTTAAGAAAGGCTCAAAAAATAAACCAGGAAAATATAGGCCAGTGAGCCTGACATTACTGGGAAAGTTATTGGAAGGTATTCGAAGGGACTGGATTTATGAGTATTTGGATAGCTAGGGACTGATACAGGGATAGCTAGTATGGCTTTGTGCATGGTAGGTTATGTCTAACCAATCTTAAGAGTTTTTCAAGGAAGTTAATGAAGGCAAGGCAGTGGCTGTTGTCTACATGGACTTCAGCAAGGCATTTGATGAGATCCTGCATGGGACGATGGTCAAGTAGGTTCAGTCACTTGACATTCAAGATGAAGTGCTAAGTTGGATTAGATATTGTCTTCATGGGAGAAGTCAGAGAGTGGTAGTAGATAGTTGCCACTCTGATTAGAGGCCTGTGATCAGTGGAGTGCCACAGGGATCAATACTGGCACGATTTTTGTTTGTCATCTATTTTGCAGATAACCAAAATTGGGGTGTAGAAGACAGCACAGAAGATTATCAAAGCTTGCAGTGGGGTTTGGATCAGCTGGAAATATTAGGTGAAAATGGTAGATGGAATGTAATGCAGACAAATGTGATGTGTTGCACTTCCGGAGGACCAATCAGGGTAGGTCTTACATAGCCAGCAGTAAGGCACTGATAAGTGTGGTTGAACAAGGGAATATGGGAATACAGATCCAGAATTCGTTGAAAGTGGCATCACAGGCAGATAGAGATTTAAAGGAAGTTTTGGCACATAGACCTTTATAGATCAAAGGATTGAGTACAGGAGTTGGGATGTTGAAGTTGTATAAAACATTGGTGAGGCCAAATTTGGAGTTTTGTGTACAGTTATGGGTCACCTATAAAGGAGATGTAAATAAGATTGAAAGAGTACAGAGATAATTTACAAGGATGTTGCTGGGACTAGAGGACCTCAGTTTTAGTATAAGGAAAGATTGAATTGTTGGAACTTTATTCTCTAGAATGTAGAAGAGTAAGGGGAGATTGATAGATGTATACAAAAAATGAAGGCTAGAGATAGGGTAAATGCAAGCAGGCTTTTTCCACAAAGGTTCCGTGGTACTTACAACCAGAGGTCATGGGCTAAGAACGAAAGGTGAAATGTTTAGGGGGAACATGAAGGGAAACTTCTTCACTCAGAGGGTGGTGAGCGTGTGGATACAATTTCAATTTCAACGTTTAAGGGAAATTTAGATAGATAGATGGATGGGAAAGGTATGGTCAGCTATGGTCCAGGTGTAGTTTCAATGCGAGTAGGCAGCCAAATTTGGCATGGAATAGATGGGCAGAAGGGCCTGTTTTGTGCTGTACTTCACTATGACTGGAAAATTACACACACACTGATAAACTGCAAAATAAGAAATTATGCAAATAAAAAAATTAATAAATAAGTCATGCTGAGTTAGGTTGTGGAATCAATTCAGAATTGAGATTATTGAAGTTATCCACGTTTAGTCAGGAGCTTAATGGTTGAAGGGTAATAAATGTTCCTCAGCCTGGTATTGTGGGTCCTGTATCTCCTTCCCGATATCAGCATGAGAGAGAGCATGGCCTGGATGCTGAGGGTCCTCATTGGTGGATGTTATTTTCTTACAGGCAGGTGTGTTGAATGGTGGGCAGGGCTTATCAAGCAAGCTAAGCAGCCATACATATTATAGAATTTTCAGGCAGTAAATGATGGATGGGGTTATTACTTTTTTTTTAATCCAACATATTTAAAAGAGCTGTTAAAGAAAGGATTGTGACATCCAATTTTGTTTAGAATCAGAAAGAATAGTAATAGAATAGGATGCCATTTTAAGACAGTTAAACCACATTCAATGAAGTGTTACATTTTCAAGGTTTTTATAATGATAATAGTAAGTTAACATTTGAAATGCATGCCAAATTCACTGACATCAAAGAACTTTGTAATGACAGATCATGGAAGAACAGGAAACCAACAGCAACTTTCAGCACTTTTAAGTGAGCATGATAGCAGATTTTGTCAATTTAACCTCCCTATAGGCATACTGTTACTCACTTCACAATATTTATTCCAGTATTTTTCTATTCTTGCTCTCTATTCTAAAACAAGTCACATGAAATCTAAATTTTAAAAAAAATCAGTACTGATCTTTATTTGTGATGCTGGGTCCAATTTTAGATCAAAGTTCAGTATGGAATTTTGGTTTTATTTGTAGGCTAGATGAACAGACTGACCATATTCCTGTTCGGACAGTAACTGTTGAAAATCAATCCCGAACTTTAGAGAACATGAAGGCACAGCATATTGCTGTAAATGGTATTCGTAAGGTTTCCTGTGTGGTAAGTAGCTCCTAAGTGATGCATGGCCATTTGTCTGAAATATTAATTCTGTTTCTCACTCTCTCTCCATAGATGCTGCCTGACTAGCTGAATATTTTCAGTGTTTTTATTTCATATTTTTGGCATCTAAAGTCTTTTCATTTTATTAGGAAATTCAGTAGCACCTTTAAAAATCTGGAAATTGGAGACTGCTCGTTTCTCTGAGAATGCCTCCAGTATTCAGTATCTGTTTCTAATATTGACCTTTTGTGCCTACCAAGCTGTATGCAGCTGCTAAACAATTACATGTCCTCATGTGGCATGGTGTCACATTTATGTTTGTGTTAAAGAGCTTGGGATCTTTTCTACGTAAATATAATTTGTTCTTTGACAAGGAATATTTATGAATTAAGTTATAGATTCCCTTTTTCCATCCCAGAAGCTCAAAGGTTTGTATATTCCACATTATCAGAAGACCAAAGTATAATCTCAGTTCCATACAATGATCTTACCAGATGATTCAGAAAGGTTGATTGTTGAAAAAATTATGATGTGTTCTAGCTATTGAATTTGTGGTATTTTAATTTCTATTGGACTATTTGACTTTTAAAACAAATTATTATGGCAGAGTAACTGTAGGAACAAAAGACAAAATATTCAATCAAATTCAGAAAAAGATAACTGAGAGGAATTCGTCCATTCGCTCCCCCCTCCCCATCGATCTCCCTCCTGGCATTTATCCTTGTAAGCGGAACAAGTACTACACCTGCCCTTACACTTCCTCCCTCACCACCATTCAGGGCCCCAGACAGTCCTTCCAGGTGAGGCATCACTTCACCTGTGAGTCGGCTGGTGTGGTATACTGCATCTGGTGTTCCCGATGTGGCCTTTTATATATTGGTGAGACTCAACGCAGACTGGGAGACCGTTTTGCTGAACACCTACGCTCTGTCCACCAGAGAAAGCAGGATCTCCCAGTGGCCACACATTTTAATTCCATGTCCCATTCCCATTCTGATATGTCTATCCGTGGCCTCCTCTACTGTCAAGATGAGGCCACACTCAGGTTGGAGGAACAACACCTTATATACCGGCTGAGTAGCCTCCAACCTGATGGCATGAACATTAACTTCTCTAATTTCCGTTAATGCCCCTCCTCCCTGACATATTTAGTTGTTTGTTTTTTTTCCTCTCTCTCTGCCCATTACTCTGCCTGTTCTTCATCTCCCTCTGGTGATCCCCTCCCCCTTTCTTTCTCCCTAGGCCTCCCATCCCATGATCCTTTCCCTTCTCCAGCTCTGTATCCCTTTTGCCAATCACCTTTACAGCTCTTAGCTTCGGTCTTCTCCTATCATTTCGCATTTCCCCCTCCCCTTCCTACTTTCAAATCTCTTACTATCTTTCCTTTCAGTTAGTCCTGATGAAGGGTCTTGGCCCGAAACGTCGACGGTGTTTCTCCTATAGACGCTGCCTGGCCTGCTGTGTTCCACCAGCATCTTGGTGTGTTGCTTGAATTTCCAGCGTCTGCAGAATTCCTTGTGTTTGCTCATAACTGAGAGGAAGATAGGACTATTAAGTGGTTGAGAGAACAAAAGCGAGAAAATCTGCAGATGCTGTTAATCCAGGCAACACGCACAAAATGCTGGAGAAATTCAGCAGGCGAGGCAGCATCTACAGAAAAGAGTACTATCGACGTTTCAGGCTGAGTCGTCAACTGTACTTTTTCCATCGAAGCTGCTTGACCTGCTGAGTTCCTCCAGCATTTTGTGTGTGCTGCATTGGCAAAGATGAGCAAGTTTAAATAATCACTTTGCTTCAGTCTCAAGAAAGATGTTAGGTCAGATAGACCTGTCTTTCTGAGGATCACATTGGAAATGATTCAGCATTTAAAATAATTTGAGGATGAAACCCCCAATGGTGACAAATTATATCAATGCACTTTAATAGGTTAGAGATAATTGCAGCAGAGGTAATATTTAATAATCCATTTAAAAGGGAATTAGTACCAGAAGACTGGTGAGTAGCTAATAAGCCGTTTAAGGTAGGAGCTGGAACACATCCAGGGGCCAATAGAACAGTTGCCTTTACAGCAATGGATGGAGAAACAGATTCTAAATGGAAAAAATATCTAAAAAAGAAGAAATGTATTAATAATCGATATGAAGTCTGAAATTACTATTATTTAGTTCTTTGCAAGGGTAGAAATATTGCGCTAGATGTAACTTATCCAGATTTCCAAACGATTTACAATAATTCACCATATTATAATCTAATAAAGTTAAAGCATACCTAGTAAGGAATCTTCAACAGAATAGCAAGTTGGTTGGAAATGAAAAACATCAGGAACTGGAATGAAAACAGAAGATGCTACAGATATTCAGCAGAGAGAAAAAAAATTAGTATTTCAGGTTTGTGATCTTTCATCAGAACCAAGTTACAAAAGAAGCATGTTTTAAATTCTCAGAAAATGGAGTGCTAGAGAAAAGCAAGGAAATGTCTATGATTAGGTGTGGTCCAGAAGAAATGAATGATACAAAATAATGCTGGTACTGGCTGAGAGAAAACAGAAAGCTAATGATTCACTGATAATCTTCTGTAAAATTTGTAAATAGAAATCAGAGAAAAAAATACTCTGCTGGAATTGTGAGATACAGACCTGTACAGTTTCTGGAAATTTAGCAGTGTGGGGAAAAACAGTTAATATTTCAGGTTTCTATTGGTTGTGAGAACTGGCTAGTTCTGATGGATACTAGAAAGTGGGTTGTGTAAAATGTTTTTAGTGTCAAGTCATAACAGTTGTAATGTGCCTCGTCAGAAGATTCCTTGAGCTTTTGATGGACATTGTTGCAGTAGAGTAAAATATCAGAGTGAGAGTGGGATGGAAAATTAAAGTTAAAAAGCAATGGAAAACTCAAGATACCTCAGGGTAGAAATTCTTTCAAAGGCAGGAATAAGCCCTTTGTCCACAATGTTTGTGCCAAACATGATGCCAAATTAAACTAATAACTTCTGCTTGCGCATGATCCACAGCTTCCATATTCATATGCCCATCTAAAAGTCTCTTTAAATGCCGTTTTTGTTTCTGCTTTCACTCCAACCCCTGGTAGAGAGTTCCAGGTACTTACCACGTCTCTGTAAAAGACTTAACACACACACCTCCTTTATATTTTACCCCTCACCTTAAAGCTATGCCGTCTCGTATTTGACATTACTACCCTGTGAAAAAGTTCTGACTGTCTATGTTTCCCTTCATTTTATAAACTTCCATCACACCACCAGGTTTAGGAACAGTTACTACTCTTCAACCATCAGGCTCTTGAACCAGAGGGAAATAACTTCACTTACTCATCTCTGAACTGTTCCCACAACTACAGACTCACTTTCAAGGACTCTTCATCTCATCTCATGTTCTTGATATTTATTATTTTTTTCTTTTTGTATTTGCCCATTTTGTTGTCTTTTGCACATTGGTTGTTTGTCTGTGCTGTTGGGTGCAGTCTTTCATTGATTCTATTGTGCTCTTTGTATTTATTGTGAATGCCTGCAAGAAAATGTGATAATAAATTTACTTTGAACTTTGATTCCCTGTCAGTCTGTAACACTTCAGAGGACGCAATTTAAGTTTATCCAATCTTGCTTAGTATCTAATACACTCTAAACCAGACAGCATCCTGCTAAAATACACAAACCCACCAGAGGATCTCAGCAAATCAAGCCGCATCTTTGGAGGGATATGGACAATCTCTTTTTGGGTTGAGACCCTTTACCTGTACACAAAACTCCAAGTGTAGCCTTAACCAATGTGACTTCCTGACTCTCATACTCAAAGCCCCAGTTAATGTAGACAAGCATCCATACATTTTTTTTTAAAACCACTTTTGGGTGTTGTTGCGTGGCCTAGTGGATAAGGCATCGGAAGGTCTGAAGGTCACTAGTAATCTGAAGGTCACTGGTTCGAGCCTCAGCTGAGGCAGCATGTTGTGTCCTTGAGCAAGGCACTTAACAACACATTGCTCTGTGACGACACCAGTGCCAAGCTGCTTGGGTCCTAGGGCCCTTCCCTTGGACAACATTAGTGGCGTGGAGAGGGGAAGGCTTACAGCTTGGGCAACTGCCAGTCTCCCATACAACCCTGTCCAAGGCGCAAATCCATGGTCTCATGAGACTAACGGATGCCACTTTTGGGGAACTAAGGACATGGACCCCAAGAATACATCAATGTTGTTTAGGATCCTGTCATTTACTGCACCCTTTCTCCTTACATTTGACCTCTCAAAGTGCAACACCTCCCATTTGCCTCCATCTGCTGTTTCTCTGCCCATATTGGTATCCTTTGACAACCTTCACTGATTGCAACTACACCAATTTTTGTGCCATCTGTAGACTTATTAACCAACCCATCTGTATCTTTGTCCAAGTAATTTATACATTATATTACAACCAAAAAAGATCCTAATACAGATCATGAGAAACACCACTGGTCACAGACCTCCAGCCGGAATAACATGCTTCCACCACAACCCTCTCTTTGAGCATCTTAATCTTCTGGATCAGCCTACCATCATCCAAAGTTCCCTTACCCTGCTGTCCTTATTTTTCCCTCCCTAGAACATGCCAGTCCTGTATTCTGAGCAGTGGGTCTTAAAACAACTCCCACTTGTTAGATATCAGTTGCAAACATTATTGTCTTTCTCTCCATTACAGTCCAATTTCACTTTTACTTAACAATCCTCATCAAATCATTTCATATCACATTAGGAAAACTAAGGTTTGTTGGTGTATGTATCTAGTTACCATCATATCTCCACACATTTATTTATTAAAAGACAGCGCAGAATAAGCACTTCAAGTCACACGAACCAGCAATCCTCAGATTTAATCCTAGCCTAATCACGGGACAATTTATGATGACCAATTAACCTAGCGACCAGTTTTGTCTTTGGACTGTGGGAGGAAACTGGAGCACCCAGAGGAAACACATGCAGTCACAGGGAGAATGTACAAACTCCTTTCAGGCAGCGAAGGGAATTGAACCCAGGTTGTCTATTGCAGTAAAGCTCTGTACTAACCACTACACTACCATGTCTCCCCAACTTTGTCCAACCAAATTCATACATAGAACTCTGTCTATAATCTTGAGCATTCACAGCAGGTCTCTTTACTCCCATTATCTATTCCCTCCCCTGTGCTAACCAGTCACTGCAGGACATACACCAGTGATGAGTTACAGGAGCATTTAACCTGTTGTAAGGGAAACCCACTATGTCAGGAATGAAGATCAAAACCCTGCCTCTCTGCTGGTACTCTCAAAGCACCAGCTGCCTGGATCCTACCATCTCACTCATCACCTCCTTTTGGCTTCCTTTTTCTTTATTTGGTCTCACATCTTTCTATGCTCTAGAGAATATGCGAAAAATCAACCCCAAATCATAGCCACTAGAAACAGGAGAAATATGTACTTGCTATGCTGGCCAGGATGAGTCCCACATCTCAGGGCCAACTGGTTGCACCAGCTGGACTTAACTGGCAGCAAACTTTATACTGAGATTTTGATAATTTATTTCTGCAAGAGCATGTGAAAGGCAGAGATTCATGAGTATTCCCCGCCACCACAATGTACAGCCACTAAATATGGCTGTTTTTAGCACTGATTCCATTAGCACTCTCTTTGATGGGAATGCAGTCTAGACATTCTGCTGCATTTAACTGGGAGGAATGAAATTATGAGGAAAAATTAATTATGTGATGAGATACTCCATCTGTCTTTGAGCACATGAAGCTGCAGTGAACGTTGAGATCTCTGTAATTCTTAAGATTCAATTAATACCTGAGTTGTGGTCATATAAAATCCAAGAAAAGAAGTTTTACATCAGAATTAAATTCTGAGGATTTTCACTAATGATTTTTTTTAATGTGTAAAGATTTTAGTAAGGAACTCAACACAGGATCAGGCATTAAGTCCGTATTATTTTTAAAAGTCAAGAGATTCTAAGTATAATTGGAATTATAATGTAAAATTGTTCCTTTCCAGCTTAATGTTCCCAAATTTATTGTAAATGTATATTAAACAAAAACTGCAACTAAACTAAAATGATTAGTAATATGGATATTTGAGAATTTGATTATAACTATCAATTCCTTAAATTCATTAATTCAGCTTTTACTATGGCATGATATCAGCAAATGTTTGTAAATTAAACTCCAACACCCCAGCTTCCACTGTGCCGTCCGGCTGTTCGAGTAAAGAACTTGTTTATTTTTGCCCATGGAGTTATTGCAAGTGGGAGCTGAAAAATGCAGTCAAGGTGGCATCATGGGCATTGAGTGAACAAGTGATCAATGACTCCTTAATTAATGAGAGTTAAGGACTGAAAAACAAACAGAAAGGTTCAATTCAATATCAAACAAGTACAGAAAAAATAAAGAAACAAAAACAAAGGATACATCAGGAAATAGAAACAAAAATGAGAGAAAAGAAGACACTAAGATTTTAGATTCAGGGTGTTTAAAAATTCCCTCCAAATTATGGTTAATTCCTCATCCTGGATATTAATTATAGTAAATTAACAGTAATGTAATTAAAAAGGCTTCCAATTGTTACTGATATTCTAATTTTGACCAGTTTTGAACACCTTGAACAACTCTGCATCTCCTCCCACCCATAAGAACTTGGACAATTTACACAAATAACCTTGTTTGCATTAGCTTCTCCAATATTCTTGTGGCAAAACCTGGCCAAGTCGTCCTCAAGTGATGTGTGGTATTACATGTTACGCATTTTATTTGGTGTGTGAACAAATATTTTCAAAACAAGTAGGTACACTATATAATTTTTGAAACAATACAGACCATGACTATGTGCTTTAATTAATCCATATTTATCATTTCACAGCTGAGTTCAAACCTACGACATGTACGTGTTTTTGAAATGGATGTAGAAGATGATGGAGAAGTGGATGAAGAGGAAGAAGAACCAGAGTCTCAGGACGTCAGTGGGACAAAGGAAGATATGGAAGAGACTGTGTATGCTCAAGATAATTCTGAGACTAATGAAGCTGCTGGAGCAAAGAACCCTGTGTTGCCTGAAGATGATGCATCCAGCCTTGAATCTGTGCCTGGAACCTGGAGTTAAGTTTATTTAATGAAAATCACTGAAAATTTACGCAACAGTGAAAAGGATTGTCTGCACCTCTTCAGCATTCTAGTTTATTACTTGTTGAGATCACTCATGCACTGTGTCAAACCACTGGTGAAAATACTGCAAGTGGTGCTTGTACATATTTGGTTATTGTATGTATCATGAAATTGAAGCAGTTGTGTAAGACTGAAATTAGCACAGAATTCACCCCAAGTGTTAAGGTGAAAGTAAAAATGCTATGCATAATGTGTTTCCACTGATTGTGGCTGGTGCCTACTGCAAGTACAACTGCCCAAAGTTCGCCACGGTTATAAATCAACCAAAATGATGAAAATGTAAAATTGAAATATTGTCAAATCAGTAGCAAGCATTGTTTGGGATGAAAAGCTGTTGGAGTTTTCTTTATGTGCTGTAGCAAAGAATTTGAAGCTGGCAGTCTAAGAGTGGGGAATGAGGATATGGATTGTTCCCTGTACTAGAGCTGGAAGTGTGTGAGACTGATTATCCAATAAAAAGGCAAATTTCTTTCTAATGCACATCACCTTAATGAGCAAATCAGGAAAGTCAAATGCTAAAAATGACGCAGGCTACATCTGCATTGTTCCCCATTAAATACATTTCTACTTTACAAAACTACAAGTTGCTGCTTAAATGATCAACAGGAAATAACTACAGTGTCTATAAAAAGTGTTCACCCCTTCCAAGTTTTCTTGTTTTACAACATTGAATCACAGTGGATTTGACTTATTTGACACTCAACAGAAAAAGACGTGTGTCAAAGTGAAAACAGATCTCGATAAAGTGATCTAAATTAATTACAAATATAAAACACAAAATGATTGATTTAATAAGTATTCTTATTTCCCCCCCCCCCCCTTTAATATGCCACATCAAGTCATCACTGGTGCAACCAACTGGTTTTAGAAGTCAACTGAAGATCCATTTTTGGAGATCTGTGTGCAGTCAGGGTGTTTCAATTGATTTTAGTACAAAAATCCCAACTGCTGGTGAGTCAGTATTCTGGCAAAAACACCATGAGGACAAAAGAACACTCCAAGCAACTCCAAAAAGATTATTGAAAAGCACAAGTCAGAAGATGGATACAAGAAAATTTCCAGGTCTCTGAATATCCTTTGGAATACAGTTAAGTCAATCATCAAGAATATGGCGCAACTGTAAATCTGCCTAGAGCAGGCTGACCTCAAAAACTGAGTGGCCATGCAAGAAGGGGACTAGTGAGGGAGGCCACCAGGAGATCTATGACAACCTTGGAGGAGTTACAAGCTTCAGTGGTTGAGATAGGAGAGACTGCGTATACAAGCGTTGCCTGGCTGCTTCACCAGTTGCAGCTTTATAGGAGAGAAGCAAAGAGAAAGTCACTTCAAAAAAAAAGAAACTTGTATGAAATTTCAGCTAGAGTTTGCCAGAAGTCATGTAGGAGACTCTGAAACCAACTGGAAGAAGATTCTACAGTCTGATGAAACCAAAACTGAGCTTTTTGCCCATCAGACTAAATGCTATGTTTGGCATAAGGCAAACACCGCACATCTACCGTGAAGCGTGGTAGTGGCTGCATCATGCTGTGGGGATGCTTCACTGTAGCAGGCTCTGGAAGGCTTGTGAAGGTAGAGGGTAAAATGAATGTAGCAAAATTGAGAGAAATCCTGGAGGAAAACCTGATGCAGTCTGCAAGAGAATTGCAACTTGGGAGGTTTGTTTCCAGGAAGACAATGGCCCCAAGGACAAAGCCAAAGCTACACAGGAATGGCTTAAAAACAACAAAGTTAATGTCTTAGAATGGCCAAGTCCGGACTTCCATCCAGTTTTGAAAATTTGTGGCTAGACTTGAAACAGGGCTGTTCAGTCATAATCCCCATGCTATCTGACAGAGCTTGAGCAGTTTTGTAAAGAAGAATGGGGGAAATTTTACAGTGTCCAGATGTGCAAATAGTGTCCAGATAGAGACTTATCCACACAGACTCAAGGCTGTACTTGTTGCCAAAGGTGCATTAATTAAATAGAGACTTGGAGGGGGTGAATGCTTATGCAATTACAGTAATTGTTTTTTTATTTGTGAATAATTTAGATCACTTTGTAGAGATCTGTTTTCACTTTGACAGGAACGTTGTTTTCCCCGGTTGATCAGTGTCAAAAAAGCCAAATTAAATCCACTCTGATTCAATGTTGTGCAACAATAAAACAAAAGAACTTCCATAGAGGATGGATATCCTTTATAGGCACTGTAATTAATATCTACTTAGAAGTCACTTCTCACCTTTTTCCTCCAGTCTTATTGAAGGGTCTCAGCCCAAAATGCAACTAATCTTTTTTCATAGATGCTGCCTGACCTGCTGAGTTCCTCCAGCATTTTGTGGTTGGATTTCCAGCATCTGCAGATATTCTCTTGTTTGTGTATAACTTTTTTTCTGATTGGCAAGATATATCAAGTGCCTTGCCCCAGGATTGTGCTTCAATATTTAGCAACTAATACACCAAGTGAAGACACTGAAGATATGGTTACTAACAAAAACAGGTGTGTGTGTGTGAGGAGTACATAGACATTAAATGTGTTCAATGAACTGGCCAAAGTAACATAATAAGCACTAATTACAGCACAACACAATAGCAGTATTTGACCTGTACCTGCTTGGATATCATAATATTTATTAGTCTTCTCTCCCCCAACCAAAACTCCTGAGAAAACTGAAAACATAAACATCCAGGCTAATTTTGACAACAATCTACACACTTCCAACTTACCTAGACAATTGAAATTAATTAAGGAAATTGGTGTTGGCAAGTAGTGTTTGCCTAAGCCAAAACTGGCCCAACTTGTGCTTTAAAGGAGTTTAGAGTGTCAGCATCAGCCACCATTTGTTCCAAGGATACATATTACCCACTGCTGATGTCATTACCTTTTTTTCAATGTGCAACATCAAAGTGCACTGTGATCCGAAGGCTAGGGTTTTACACTGCAACAAATTAAATGCAAATTATATTCTTGGCACATCATTCAAATTCTAAGGTTGCTGTAGCTCACCAACATTTATTAGATACTAGATATGTTGCAAGTTTATACTTTATGAAATTATCTTTGAAAGAGTTGTGTGTCCTTAAATTGATTAATGTATTGATTGGAGCCAGTTGCCGTGCCATGGTTCTGTCTGCGTGCATGACAGCAAGCAGTTGCTGGAATAAAGGCGAAACAAAACATAAAAGCGAAGACTGGCCACTACTGAAAAGCATAACAAACATCACAAATCAGTGATTTTGAGCCACTCAATTATAAAACACATGGCAGCCAACTTGCACAGCTGTTATCAAAAACTTTTGATATTAAAGAAAATGAGTATTGTTGGTATTACTGCCTGGACACATCCCACATTTTTGGACTTCTAGAAGGTCAACAGCTGAGCTTCAAACAGTGTAGCTTTGTTCTTAAGGAGCAGATTGTAGTGAAAGAGATTCACTTATCATCACAGCCTCAGCCTCAGCCACATCTGCTGCTGAAAACCCAGTTTAATGTGTTCCTGGTAGAGTATTAATATACCTGGTTTTCTAAAAGGTTAAAATTGAGTCAAAACTGATAAAGCTATGGCTATAATTCAAGAAAGAATTGGGTGAATCTTGTTACAAAGCTGATCTACAGTTCTAATCAGTAATCTGAAAAGGCAAAGTGACAGGAACATGGGTTCAGTTCTTGTTTTCTATACAGTTGCCTGCTTTTCAAATGTCGCATCAGTGGATATCCTAGTAACACCTTCAACACAATGTCCACAAGAGTTGAATGAATCTGTTACAAAAGATGTGTCTATCCTGAACCTCAGTGGCCTCGGGTTTAGAAGATGCTACCCGGACTGCCTGAGGTACTACAGCCAGCTACAGGTAAAAAGCTAGAGTTTGGTCTTAAACTTGAAAACGGGCTAATTTTCTTTGTGTTATTCTTCAGCATTTTGGGTTAACATATACTCATTCTGCAACTTCACAGTTATAGAAACAGTGACATTGTAATTAATTCTCCAAAGTTAAGACAGCAGGGGGATTTTTATTACAAACAAGTGAAATAAATATTAATTTTTTCCTATTAATATATTCACCAGTTGTTGAATTATTGCTTAGCAATAAAATGTCACCAATGATATTAATGTATTTGGAAAATGCTCCATCTTCCAGGAGTGTGAGGCTTGTTAGAGTTCTGCTTCATTGTGGATTATGACTATTACAAAGTGTAACCTAAAACAACATAAAATCCTGTATGTAAAAACCTTAATGCAGGTCCTGAAAACTATAGTTTAATAATGTGGCATTGCTTTATAACAAAAATCATGGTCATATGGGATTACTTTATCTGTTGCTTTAATGGATGGATTAAATAGTTAACAAATAATAGCCCAGGAAAAATAAGAACCAAAAGAGCTGTATAAATTATTTTGTAGTCAAACATTCAAAGGAATGAATTCAAGGTTTCAAAAGAAAAATGATTTCATCCACCTTCTTTCAGAATAATTCCTATGATGCATGTGTTTATAAAGAGCAAATCAGAAGATAAATACTTATGAAATTTCAAACTTATTTAGGAATCACTGTAATAATAGTCTAAGTAGCAGGACAACAGATTAGACGTTCAGGCTTGTAAGACCTATTTGCCTTAGAGAGGAAGAAAAGTTTTGCACAGATGCAGCAGTATTGAGTAAAACTCCAGCCTCTATAATCTATTGGAGTATTCATTTTCTCCTAGTAATGATGAGATACAATATTGTGTTACTACTGTTTGTTATAGAGAGCAATGATATTTTCAAAATTGCAACAAGTAGTCAAAAGTTCACAACTATAATTAGTTATTGATCGCTGATGTTCAAATGTATAGTTTGAAATATTCTTCAGATTTATAATTAACATCAAGTAAGCAGTTCTGTTTCATTTCAGGTCTTACTTCTTAACACTTCCAACTTAGATACTTTGGATGATACAACATTTTTGAACATACCTAGTATTAAACAGCTCTATCTACAAGATAACAGGTTAAGAGAGTTTCCATCCAAACCAATGGTTCCTCTCACTCAGCTTCAAGTCCTATATATCAATAACAATTACATCAAAGAAATTAAGTCAGGTATGTCCCTTTTGCTTTCTGCATTGAAAAGGATTTATACCCTGTTTATGGGAGGTTACTAATAGAGAATAATATTGTGATAAAGGCAAATAACATTACTTCTATAACTGATTAAAAATAAAACTCTTGGAGATTGCTATGGAATATTGCATGGTGGTGAAATAAAATGTATCACATTTTAATCTCAAAAATTAATCTTTAGTTACTGCATTACTTAGCAATAACTATCTATATTTGTAAAAAGTGAAATTATTTGCTTCAAAAGAGGGAAGACATAATTACCAGTTTTCTTGGCTTCCACACATCCTTAAGTACTTCAAGTGTAGACATTGATATACTGTGAAATATTTTAAAAGAGCTATGGTACAGATTATATAAAACCAGAGCTTATGGTTTGATTATGGGTCTAGTATATTTCCAATTACTACCCAGTCAAGCTAAAAGACCAGGAGCAGCCTCCAATTTCTGATTCTGGAAGAGGTACAACTTGCATCAAAACATTTCCTGTCAAAATTCCTCCTTTAGGTTAAATCCCAGCACATGCTGACCTTTACTTATAGCCAATGTTGCAACAAATTTGGTGCTGGAAAGACGAATTAATCTGTAATCCCTCAATATACTACAATTGTCAAAGAGGAGTTCACAACAACAAATGAACAACGCACTGTAAATCTGATGGGTTTGAGAAATCAGTTGGCCAGGTGACTAAATTAGCTGGACTTAGATGAGGTGCTGTTAATCAATTCTTTCTTTAAAAGAATCCATTGCAAAATATTCCCTACTATGTAGCCAATAAAACTTAAAAGGATGTGTTTTGATAATTCATATATTAACCTTGTCAGATCGATGGAAACACGAAAAATCAGCCCAATGCAATTAGAAATGTTATGCACAATTAACCTTTACATCTGAGTAGATGCCTTTCAGGACTTGAAGGAGCTCAGACAGCTTCACTTGGGTCCCCAGGTGCAGTTTCAAAGCTTTGAATATCAAGCCCTTCTCCCTCTGAAAAAAGTTAAGGTAAGAGTAAAGCTTTGTGGAGGAATAATGAGTTGAAGAAAGTAATGGTGGTAATAGATGTCTTTTCCTTGCTCATTGATCTATAACAAATAATCTCTGAATCAAGGTTATTATCATTATGAATGTTTTTGTTTTGCGGGTGGTACCATGCAATACATAAAATATACTATAAATTATAATAAATATGAAATATAAAGTACTGTGTAAAAGTATATAGCTAGGGTGCCTAAGATTTTTGTACAGTACAGTACTGTATTTGTGGAATGGAGAGCAAGTTCGTAAATCTGGCAGAAGCATACAATGTTGGGAATGGTGAGGGTGGAACAGCATGGAAGAGCTGTGGGACAGGAGGCAAAGGAGAGCCAGCTTGCCGGGGGAAGCTTGTGTGCAGACACATTCAACCCTGTGATGCCAGGCATGGTCATTTGATTCCAAACAATTGGTTTATTGATTACAGAATGTCTCTCTAGTGCTTCCTGCTCCCTCCTCTCTTCCTTCCCCATTTCTGAACCACAATTCCCCACTCTCTGCCCTCTTCCCACTCTCAGTCCACAACAGAGAGTCAAAGCAGAATCAGGTTTATTACTCACACATGACATTTGCTTTTTTGCAGCAGCAGCAGTACAATGCAATACATAAAATTACTATGGTACTGTACAGAAGTCAAGGACATCCTAGCTCTATATATATATACACATAAAATTTTTGCACAGTACTGTATGTATTTAAAAATTAAATTAGTGCAAAAAACCCCCAGCAAAAATATATCGTGCTCATGGGTTGATTGTCCATTTAGAAATCTGTTGGCAGAGGGGGAGAAGTTGTTGCTAAAGTATTGCGTGTGCACCTTCAGGCTCCTGTATCTCCTCTCTGATGATAGCAATGAAAAGGGGTGACCTCATTGAATCCTATCGAATGGCGAAAGGCCTTGATAGAGTGGACGTGGAGAGGATGCTTCCTATAGTAGGAGTCTAAGACCAGAGGACACAGCCTTAGAATAGTGTCCTTTTAGAATGGAGATGAGGAAGAATTTCTCTTGTCAGAGTGGTGAATCTGTGGAATTCGTTGCCACAGGCAGCTGTGGAGGACAAGTCCTTATGTATATTTAAGGCAGATGTTGTTAGATTCTTGATTGGTCAGGGCACAAAAGGATACGGGGAGAAGTCAGGAGACTGGGATTGAGAGGAAAATTTGACCAGCCGTGATGAAGTGGCAGAGCAGACTCAATGGGCAAAATAGTCTAATTCTGTTCCTATATCTTATAATCTTACGTCCTAGGTGGAGGGAGTCCTTAATGATGGATGTTGTCTTTTTGGGGCATTGCCTTTTGAAGATCTCCTTAATGGTGGGAAGCTGGTGCCCATAATAGAGTTGGCTGAGTTTACAACCTTTTGCAGCTTTTTCTGATTTTGTGTAGAAGCCCCTCAATACCAGATGGTGATAACACTCCACCATGTATCTGCAGAACAAAGCTGGAATCTTTCATGACATACCAAATCTCCTCAAACTCCTGATAAAATATAGCCGTTGGTGTGCGGATCAATCAGTCCTGGGCCCAACATGCTATTTCTATGGTCCCATCAATAACAGGAGTGACTTCAATATTAGCGAAGGATTAGCTCCATGACCAAGGAGTGGGAAGGGAACATTTGCACTGCACATACTTAAATCTTTCCTAAGTTTATTATCAAACTGAATTATATAATGTAAGGGCGATATTCAATTCTCCACTTCCATCACCCACTCAATTTGCCTTCTCCTACCACAACTCTGCCGGAGCTATTTAACCATAGACTAGACAAAAAAAACCTCAGTGTTCTCTTGAACAGGAAGTTGGAGCATCAAATGCATCACTTTGACCAGTTCAGAAACTTACAGTCAACAATCACTGAGTGAGACGTTATTGTTTTAGTACCACTCAACCAGGAGACCTACCTCATTCTTGTAAACTGACTCATCTATGACTATGATCAACTGACTATGATTCATCTAGCAACAATCATGTATTGGCAAATTTGAAGGTAGCGTTGGAGCTGTGGTTAGCCACTCAGTCATGTGTATATAGAGCAATCTTTCTCAACCTTTTTGCTCTGGAGGAACACTTCAAATAATTTTTAGGTCTCAGGGAACCCATGCATAAAAATTATTCTATCTAGAGCTCACATTATGTTAGCATGATCAGTAAGTTGTAGATATAATAATCCAAAAACAATCATCAAAGCTCTCAAGTAGAGAATGAACTTTTAGCCAACTTTTCTTGAAAAAAATGGATAGTCAAGCTTAGCTCACTTTTCTTGAAATTATTCTCTTTCATAAATTTTAAAAACTCATAAGGAAAACAATAAATTTTTCATTTCTGGGTTGAACGAGATAAGCACACACAGATTTCAACTGAAATGTGATGACTTCTATCGTTGCTCTTCATGCTTGTCAAAGAAGAAAAAGCTTGCTCATACATGTAAGAAATTAAAAACTACAGCAAAATGTTCATTGCTTTCCTATGAATGACAGGATATTCTCTTTCACAGAAATCCTGAATTTATCCACGGGCAGGTCAGTAAATCTCATCTTGAGTGCACAATCAGATTGCAGCTCACAAAGTCCTTCCTCTTCTCTCAAAGTCAAGTTCTCAGGCCGAGTAGAAAATTCAGAGAAAGGATCCCTCACTCAGTCATATACTTGTGTTGAAAGGGAGAAAAAATGTTGTTCAGTTTTGTTCTGCAATTCTTCCAGGTGGTTTTCAATAAGGCCCGAGACTTTCTGATATCCTTCCTCACTCTCGAGCCCAATCAGCAGTGGAAACATCTCATGATTTTCTTTTGCAACATGATTTTCCAATGTTTGTTTCCTTTTAAATCCAAGAATTTTGCCACTTGAAGTCAAAACATTTTCTCTAGAGCCTTGCAGAGATGTATTCAACTGGTTCATATAATGAAAAATGCCTGTTAAGTAGGCTAGTTTCTGCAGACGTTCTTCATCTTCAAAGCACTTAGCAAAATCTGGCCTAGTATTTTCTTGAAAGTACTCCTGTAATTCAACTTTCAGCTCGAACACCCTGTTGAGAACTCTTCCTCTGCTAAAACACTGGATTTCTGTATGTAGCAGAGATTGGTGTGCTCTTTGTCCTGGTTTTCAACGGTTTTTAAACATTCTTGAGTGAGCTGGTCTTAAACCTACTAAATCCTTAGTTTCAATATAATTATGGAGAAGGATAGGACTGGACCCATGGTTGAGATTTTTGATTGGAGAAAGACTAACTTTGAGGAGATGCGAAAGGATTTAGAAGGAGTGGACTGGGACAATTTGTTTTATGAGAAGGATGTAATAGAGAAATGGCGGTCATTTAAAGGTGTAATTTTGAGGGTACAGAATCTTTATGTTCCTTTTAGGTGAAAGGAAAGGTTAAAAGTTTGAGAGAGCCATGGTTTTCAAGGGATATTGGAAACTTGGTTTGGAAAAAGAGAGATATCTACAATAAATATAGGCAGCATGGAGTAAATGAGGCGCTCAAGGAATATAAAGAATGTAAAAAGAATCTTAAGAAGGAAATTAGAAAAGCTAAAAGAAGATACGAGTTTCCTTTGGCAAGTAAGGTGAAAATAAATATTAATAGCAAAAGGATAGTGAGGGATAAAATTGGTCCCTTAGAGAATCAGAGTGGACAGCTATGTGTGGAGCCAAAAGAGATGGGGGAGATTTTGGACAATTTCTTTTCTTCGGTATTCACGAAGGAGAAGGATATTGAATTGTGTATGGTAAGGGAAACAAGTAGGGAAGTTATGGAAACCATGATGATTAAAGAGGAAGAGGTACTGGCGCTTTTAAGGAATATAAAAGTGGATAAATCTCCAGGTCCTGACAGGATCTTCTCTAGGACCTTGAGGGAAGTTAGTGTAGAAATAGCAGGGGCTCTGACAGAAATATTTCAAATGACATTAGAAACGGGGATGGTGCCAGAGGATTGGCGTATTGCACGTTGTTCCATTGTTTAAAAAGGGTTCCAACAGTAAACCTAGCAATTAGAGGCCTGTAAGTTTGACATCAGTGGTGGGTAAGTTAATGGAAAATATTCTTTGAGATGGTATATATATTTATCTGGATAGACAGGGTCTGATTAGGAACAGTCAACATGGATTTGTGCGTGGAAAGTCATGTTTGACAAATCTTACCGAATTGTTTGAAGAGGTTACCAGGAAAGTTAATGAGGGTAAAGCAGTGGATGTTGTCTATATGGACTTCAGTAAGGCCTTTGACAAGGTTCTGCACAGAAGGTGAGTTAGGAAGGTTCAATTGTTAGGTATTGATATTGAAGTAGTAAAATGGATTCAACAGTGGCTGGATAGGAGATGCTAGAGAGTAGTGGTGGATAACTGCTCGTCAGGTTGGAGGCCGGTGACTAGTGGTGTACCTCAGGGATCTGTACTGGGTCCCATGTTGTTTGTCATATGCATTAATGATCTGGATAATGGGGTGCTAAATTGGATTAGTAAGTATGCAGATGATACTAAGATAGGTGGCGTTGTGGATAATGAAGTAGGTTTTCAAAGCTTACATAGAGATTTAGGCCAGTTAAAAGAGTGGGCTGAAAGATGGCAGATGGAGTTTAATGCTGATAACTGTGAGGTGCTACATTTTGGTAGGAATAATCAAAATAGGACATACATGGTAAATGGTAGAATGCAGTAGAACAGAGTGATCTAGGAATAATGGTGCATAGTTCCCTGAAGGTAGAATCTCATGTGGATAGGGTGGTGAAGAAAGCTTTTGGTATGCTGGCCTTTATAAATCAGAGCATTGAGTATAGGAGTTGGGATGTAATGTTAAAATTGTAAAGCTGAATGGTAAGGCCAAATTTGGAGTATTGTGTACAGTTCTGGTCACCGAATTATAGGAAAGATGTCAACAAAATAAAGAGATTACAGAGAGGATTTACTAGAAAGTTACCTGGGTTTCAGCACTTAAGTTACAGAGAAAGGTTGAACAAGTTAGGTCTTTATTCTTTGGAGCATAGAAGGTTGAGCGGGGACTTGATAGAGGTAATTAAAATTATGAGTGGGACAGATAGAGTTGATGTGGATAGGCTTTTTCCTTTGAGAGTAGGGGAGATTCAAACAAAAGGACATGAGTTGAGAGGGGGCAAAAGTTTAGGGCTAACACAATTTCTGGTAGCTTGTGGAACGAGCTTCCTGTAGAAGTGGTAGAGGCAGGTTCAATATTGTCTTTTAAAGTAAATTTGGATAGGTATATGGACAGGAAAGGAATGGAGGGTTATGGGCTGAATGCAGGTCGGTGGGACTAGGTGAGAGTAAGCGTTCGGCAAGGACTAGAAGGGCCAAGATGGCCTGTTTCCATGCTGTAATTGTTATATGGTTATAAATAACTTATTTCCTGAGTCCTTTTGCTGATTGTGACTTTATTTTCAAAAGCTTTAATCTGTTTGTATTGAGGTTCTAAGTCATTTAAAACCGTCAACATTTTTACGTATCATATAGCTGTGATTTGTAGTCAAGTGTCTTTTCAATTTTGCGGGAGCCATTGCTACATGTGTAAGTTGTTTGCCATAGACTAGGCACAGTGGAACAGGAATACTTAATGTTTGTGTATTTGTTGTGAAAATAAACTCTTTTAGTTTTGTAAAAGAAAGATGGACATTTTTATATCCAAACAACACAAAAAACAACAACACTGCAGGCCAGGCAGCATCTATAGGGAGAAGCATTGTCGACGTTTCGGGCTGAGACCCTTCGTCAGGACTAACTGAAAGGAAAGATAGTAAGAGATTTGAAAGTAGTGGGGGGGGGATTCCCTTCAAACCTCCTCCCTCTCTCCTTAAGCCCGTGTCATCTAGTTTTAGACATGGAAAATAGACGGTGTCAATCTATGTCTCTCATAATTTTATAAACATTTGTTCTGTTACCCCTCAGCCTCCAAGGAATTGGGTGCAGGTTGTCAACATGTAATTATAAGTAGTAGTTCTTCAGCCATGAATGAGACTCAGGCACAAAGGCAATAATAGCTCCACAACACAATAAAAAGTGGCTGATAATGCAATAATCATATATTATTTAACTGTAATTTTAATGTGTGACAGAAGGGAAGGAATCACTCATGATTTTGCTATTCTTTTTAGTGGAGACATTGGTCTACCTTACTAGTATGGATGAACTCTCAGATGTTCTAACATGCACATTCCAACTAAATGCTGGCAAACTGCCACTAGAGTAACTAATAATCCAGCGAACTTGAAATGCCATTATAAATACAGCACTTATTTTTTACTCAGGTCAAATTGACCACAAACTTCCCACTCAGATTCTGATAAAAGTCCAGTTTTAACCAGTTCCACCAGTCAAGGTCTCTGGAACTTTACATTTATGGAGTATTGTAAATATCTCATAAATCTCACATGCTGACATCACTCAGTTCTGTTCATCAGCTACCACAAGCCACACACAGTTGTTGTCAAGCAAACATACACATGAAAACAAAGGGAGGTGAGGACACCAGAAATATTCTAGTTTGAGCTGAGAAGCCTGAAAGTGCATATCTCCATTAACACAATATTCTAAAAGACATCAACGGATGTTAAACTCTTTCCTTCAGGTGCTGGTTCTCAAGGGCCTCAACCTCACCTTTGTACCTGTCATTAATCAAATGCAGCTGCTTCAGGATCTGGACTTATCTGATAATAAGATCGATAGAGTATTATCACAGTACTTTTATAATCTCACCAAACTCCAGATGCTGCAATTGGCAGGTAATGCAGACAAAAGCTGTGTCTTACATTTGCTTCTTGCTTAAGTATTTTGGTGCTTTTAACATACCAATTGATTGATACCATGGATTCCTATTATTTGGGCATATAGTCATTAGCATGACATGTAAAAAAAACAATACAAAAGAAATATGGAACACATTGCAGGTACTTAAAGACCCTAGTTTTCTTTCAAATTAAGGGCTCATATCTGAAAGCAAAACAAAATTTTGATGCTCTTTTGCCACTGCTGAAGGTTCCTGTCAGTGTGACACACGACTCTTTCCATCTCTGGGATGAATGGACAAGGGAGTCGCGTAGGGACGTATAATCCTCCGTAACTTCCGCCACCTCCTACGGGATCCCACCACCAGCCACATCTTCCCCTCCCCCCACTTTCAGCTTTCCGCAGGGATCGCTCCCTATGTGACTCCCTTGTCCACTCATCCCCCCCATCCCTCCCCACTGACATTCCTCCAGAAACTTATCCCTGCAAACGGAAGAAGTGCTACACCTGCCCCCACACTTCTTCCCTCACCACCATCCCAGGCCCCAGACAGTCCTTTCAGGTGAGGCACCACTTCACCTGCGAGTCAACAGGGGTGATATACTGTATCCGGTGCTCCTGATGTGGCCATTTATACATTGGGGAGACCCGCCGCAGACTGGGAAACCGTTTCGCCAAACACCGGCGCTTGATCCTCCAGCAGTGGCGAGATCTCCCTGTGGCCACACACATCAATTCCACAGACCACTCCCACTCCGATATGTCTGTCCATGGATCTCCTCTACCATCAAGATGAAGCCACACACAGGTCGATGGAGCAATACCTTATCTCCCGCCTAGGTAGCCTTCTACCTGCCGGCATGAACATTCAACTCACAGACCTCCGTTGATACCCCTGCCCCCCCCCCCCTTACCCCATCCCTATCTATAATTTTAGTCTGGTTCTCTTTCTTTCTCTTTTTCCCCCTCACTATAATCTTCCCCCAGCCCTACCTTTCTTTCTCTTTTATTTCCCATAATTCTCCACCTTCCCCAAGCCCATTTCCCTCCAGCCTATCACTTCCCAGCTCTCAACTTCATCCCTCACCCCACTTCTTATCCCCCCTCGACCAACCCATGTTACTTCACTCCTTATGAAGGGTTTCAGCCTGAAACGTTGTCACTACCTCCTCCCATAGATGCTGTCTGGCCTGCTGAGTTCTGCCAGCATTTTGTGTTTTTACCTTCATATTTCATTTTTTTTCCTCCTTATGGCTTTTGCAGTTGCCTTTTGTTGGTTTCTGAAAACTTCCAAGTCCTCAAACTTCGCACTGATTTTTACTATATTATATGCCCTTTCTTACTTTTATGTTGGCTTTGACTTCCCTTCTGAGCTACAGTCCTATCATCCTGCCTTTACTATACTTCTTCTTTGGGATGTATCTATCCAATGCCTTCCGAATTGCTACCAGGAACTCCAGCTACTGCTGCTCTGACATCATCCCTCTTGCTGTCCCCTTCCAACCAACTTTGGTCAGCTCCTCACACGTCTCTGTAATTCCCTTTACACCACTGTAATACTGATACATTTAACTTCAGCTTCTCCCTCTCAAATTGTAGGGTGAGTTCTATTATATTATCATTGCTGCTTCCTAAGAGTTCATTTACCTTGAGATTCCTAATCAAATCTGGTTCATTGCACAACCTCCAACCCAGAATAATTGAAACCCCTAGTGGCCTCAACCACAAGCAGCTCTAAAACGCCATCTCATATGCATTCAACAAACACTTTCTCTTGGTATCCACCACCAACCTGATTTTCCTAATCTATTTGCATATTGAAGTCCCTCATGATTATTGTAACATTGCCCTTTTGGCATGCCTTTTGTATCTCACATCCTGGCTGCTGTTCGGATGCCTGCATATAACTCCCATCAGGATATTTTCACCCTTGCAGTTTTTTTCATTCTACCTACCAAGGTTCTAAATCTTCTGTTCCTATGTCACCACTTCCTAATGATCTGATTTCATCATTCACCAACAGAACCATTCCACCCTCTCTGCCTGCCTGTCCTTTTGATACAATGTGTATCCTTGGATATTAAGCTCCCAACTATAATCTCCTTTCACCCACATCTCAGTGATGCTCATAATGTCATAACTATCACTTACTAACTGCACAAGATCATCTACCTTCAGTCCTTTTGATTTTGTCCCGTTACACTTCAATTTTGCTCCATCATCTGCCACTCTTTCCTGAGTCTCACTACAAACTGGTTCCGCTTGTATTCCAACGCCCCTTCCTCAGCCCCATCACTTTCCTATACCCTGCCAAATTAATTTAAACCCTCCCAAACAGCTCTAGCAAACCTGCCTGGTCCCTGTCAGGTTCAGGTACAATCTGTTCCTTTTGTACAGGTCCTATCTTCCCCAGAAGAGATCCCAATGATCCAGAAACTTGAAATGCTTCTCCCTGCACCACTTTCTCAGCCACACATTCATTTGCCAAAGCATCCTATCATTACCCTCACTGGTACATGGCACAGGCAACAAATTGCTATCCTGGAGGTTCTGCTTTTTAGCTTTCTACCTCGATCCACAAATCCTCTATTCAGGACCTCTTTGTTTTTCCTATCTATGTCATTGGTACCAATATGTACACAGACTTCTGGGTGCTCGCCCTCCCCTTTAGAATAGTGTGGCCCAATCCAAAACACCCATGACCCCGGCACCTAGGAGAGAACATACCATCTGGGTGTCTATATCATGTCCACAGAATCTCGTGTCTACTCCTCTAACTATGGAATCTCCTATCACAGGAAATGGGGACAAGGCAGGAACCGGGTATTGATAGTAGATGATCAGCCATGATCTCAAAATGGCAGTGCAGGCTCAAAGGGCTGAATGGTCTACTTCTGCACCTATTGGCACTACTGCAGTCCTCCCCCAACCCCAACCCTTCTTACCCACAGCACCAGACCCAGTAGTTTCCTCCCGGTAGGTCGTTGCCCTCAACAGTATCCATAGCGATATACTTATTATTAAGGGGAATGGCCACAGGGGTACTCTATACTGGATGTCCATTTCCATTTCCTCTCCTAACAGTCACACAGGTACCTGCCACCTGCAACTTAGAGGTGACTACCTCCCTGGTGCTCCTATTGATTACTTCTTCTGTTGGGTTAAAGGTCATGGAGCAGCAGCTTCAGTTCCTTAACGCATACTCTGAGGAGCTGCAGCTCGGTGAGCCTGGTGCAGATGTAGTATCTGGGAGCCTGGAGGTCTTCCAGAGTTCCCACATCTCACAGAACGAATATAAAACAGCTCTTGGAGCCATTCTCACTGCTCTAACTATGCACTAACAGACAAAGAATGAAGACTGAAGGAAGAAGAAACTCTTCAGATACTTACCTTACTCAAGCCTGTTGAACCAAAGCCTCCCCACTCTAACACTGGTCCACTCACACAACGGCTGTGTCCCTGCCTTATTTTTATTTGCCCTTGCTAATGAATCGTGACTGTGCCACCGAAAAAACCATATCTCTCGCTCCCAGACTTGTATCTGGCCTTCTCCACTGACTTGACTTCTCTGCCGTAAAAAAGCCAGGTAATTATATTTCACTACCTAACTCAGTCTCTCCTCTCCTCGCCACCTTATATCAGAAATAAGCTGTTCCCTCTAGACTACTTCATACTTCAAGTTATACTTGCCTTTCCATTTTCCAACAGTAGCTGCTACTGGAACCATATTCACCCCTTGCTACAACACTGTCTAGTTATTCAGCACCTGTTCACAGGAGCCAAACTTTATTATTATTGGGCAGGAAACTGACACAGCTAGATAACCACCAATTTCACATCACCAAAATTCTCTTTTCCATTCACTAATTCATACTCTGTTCTTTCATTGACCTCCAGACAGAAGCAATCAACAGAGATTGTCAAAATATTCTGCTTTAGCACCAGAGATTTATATTATAACTTAACCATAGGCCAGGTGTACAATTGCCAATCTGTGTCTCTGGTTAATGGGAGGGTTAAGAAAAATTTCTCCCAAGGTTCCTGTCTAACCCACTAACTTTCCATTTCAGTAGGTAATTACATTCTTTCTCTTGTTTCTTTTTCTCTATATTTGTAAGTTGAGAGATTTGTGAAGTAGAACCATTGTTTTGAAGAAATGGTAGTTTATTATTGTAACAGGTACTGAGATAAGAAGTAAAGTTTTATGTTGCATGCCATCTCGACAGATCATTCCATACACAAGTAAGTCACGGTAGTATAAAAGGGAAAAAAAGACAATGTAGAATACAAAGTTTAAAGTAAATTTATTATCAAAGTATGTATACGTCACCATTTACAACCCTGGGACTCACTTTCTTGTGGCCATACTCAGTAAATCAAATAGCCATCAATAGAAAACCAGTGTGCAAAAGACAACAGACTGTGCAAATGCAAAAGAAAAAATAAATAATAATAAATAAACAATAAATATTGAGAACCTGAGATTAAAGGTCCTTGAAAGTGAGTCCACTGGTTGTAGGAACAGTTTGGTGATGGGGCGAGTGAAGTTCTAGAGCCTGATGGTTGAGGGGTAATAACGGTTCCTGAACCTGGTGGTGGTGAGTCCTGAGGGTCCTGCACCTTCTTCTTGATGGCAGCAAATAAGACAGCATGACCTGAGTGGTGAGGGTCCCTGATGATAGATACTGCTTGCCTGCGACAACGCTCAGCATAGATGTGCTCAATGGTGGGAAAGACTCTACTCATGAGTGGCTGGGCCATATCCACTACTTTTTGTAGGATTCAATGTCAGTTACAGAGAAAGTGGAGTGCGGGTAGACAGATGAAGTGCAGAGGCCATGGCAAGGTAGAGTGAAAGATCCACCTTGAGAGGAGATCTTAACGAAATCCACAAAGTTCTGGCAGGTTTTGTCCAGCTGGATACTGGGAGGATTTGGCCACTGGCTGCAAGTGGGAAGGTGTAAAACCAGAGGTCCGGTCTCAAGTTATGGGATGAAACATTTAGGATAGTAGCGAAGTATAAGTTTTTCACTCAAGAGATGATGCTGTTGAATTCTCTTCCACTTACAGTAGGCCAATGCAGGTCAAATTGCTGAATATATTAAGGAGATACATAAATTTGCAGACACAAGTGGCACCAAGGTACCAGGAAGGAGAGCAGAACTATGACATCGGGACAGAGGATCAGCTATGGGTGTACGAATATTTTGTTACCCACAAAATGCAGGGTTCATTATATAATCTTAACATGTAGAAATACAGAGAAAATATAACTTGTCTGTTGTGTATTTGCACGTTTTAACTGATAGTGGAGTTTTGAAACCAATCCTATGTTTGTTAATGTAGAAATAAAATCATGCAAGCTGTTTGCTTAGTAACATGACACCATTCAACCTTTGATTATCTCCTAGCAAGTAAGAGTTACATTTACACACACAAAATGCTGGAGGAACTTTGTATGTCAGGCAGCATCTATGGAAAGAAATAGAGTCAACTTTTCAGGCTGAAACCCGTCGTCAGAAAGATTAACTCTTTATTCCTTTCCATAGATATTATCTGCCCTACTAAGATCCTCCAGCATTTTGTGTGTGTTGCTCTGGATATCCAGCATCTGCAGAATCTCATGTTTAAACTTTTATATTTGTACACACTAATATTTGTAGTTAACCAAACATACTTAAGATTCTACATTACTGTTTGCCTCAAGTTAAGACATGAAACCCTTCCTTTCCTTCCATGTATAATATTGAGTTTACTCACTTCAATACTTTGAATTGTTTTTGCAGGCTGTAGGATCACATTTATAAGTAAATCAGCTTTCAGTTCTCAGAAGAACCTAAGGCTGTTGGACCTATCCAGGAATGGCCTCATAACCCTATCCAAAGAAACACTCAGTCCTGTTATTCAGTCAGCAGGTGGTGCTGTGGTCATACTATTGGCCCAGAACCCATTTCACTGTGACGCCAGCATGTGCCCGATGAAGAAGTGGTTGGATACTGTAAAGGTACAAGCTTGGTTCCAGTTATTCTGAAGAAAATTTCCATTTGAAGCCACTTTTTTTCTTTCAAAATAATAAGGCACTTAAAATTTTCAAGCAAGTATGCATGTTAAAAACTGCACTCCTTCCCCTTGTTCAAGTATAAGCTGCACACATTAAAGAGGTGAAAGGGAGAGATGAGGCAGGTAATGAGATATTTAATGAGTACTTTGCTTCAATATTTACCAAGGAACAGTATATGGAGGACCACAAGATTAGTGCTCAGTGTATAAATACGTTAGGGCATTTAGAGGTCAAAGAGTAGGAAGTGTTGAGTCTCCTAATGAGTATTAAGGTGGTTAAGTCCCCAGAGCCTGACGGGATTTGCCCCAGCTTATTTTTGGAGGCAGGAGACAAGATTGCTAGGGCCTTGACCAGTATCTTCATGTCCTCTCTAGCCACAGGCAAGGTTCCAGAGGACTGGTGAATGGATAATGTTGTACTTTTATTTAAGAAGGGAACAAGGGAAAATCCTGGGAACTATAGACTGGTGAGTCTTCCATTCAGTTGTAGGGAAAAAGCTGGAGAAGATTCTTAGGGACAGGATGTATGAGCATTTGGAAAACGTTGGTCTAATTAGGGAGAACCAATGTGGCTTGTGAGGGCAGGTCATGTCTTACCAACTTGACTGAGTTTTTTTGACAAGATGAAAATACAGATTGATGAAGGTAGGGCAGTGGATGTTGTCTACGTGGATTTTAGTAAGGTGTTTGACAAAGTCCCTCATGGGAGGCTAATCCAAAAGACTGGGGTCCGCATGGGGTCCACAGCAAAATGGCTGTCCGGATTCTGAACTGGCTTGCACATAGCAGACAGAGGTTAGTGTTTGAAGGGTCCTATTTAAGCTGGACATCTGTAATTAGCGGTGTTCCGTTGGGATTTGTGCTAGCTGAGATGTACATAAATGACCAGAATGGGTGGGTTAGGCAGTTTCAGGATGATACCAAGATTGGAGTTGAAGACTGACAAAAAATAGTGTGATATTGATCATTTGTTGATAAGGGCAGAGAAATGGCAGATGGTATTTAACCAAGATAAATGTGAGGTGTTGCACCTTGGTAGGGCAAATGCAAGGAGACAATACACTGTTATGGGCAAGATTCTTAACAGTTTTGCTGAGAAAAGAGATCTTGGAATCTAAGTTCATACCTCCTTGAAAATGACTACACAGGTCGATAAGGTGGTTAAGAAGGCTTATGGAATTCTTGCTCTTATTAGTCAAGGCAATGAGTTCAAAAGTCAGGTTATGTAGCAACTTTATAAAATCCATTTCACAACATAAGGGAATAAAAATGTCTCCATTACAATGTACAAGCAATAAAAAAGGGAAATGTGGGAGAATATTGCCCGAACACCAAG
Source organism: Hypanus sabinus (assembly GCF_030144855.1). NCBI lineage: Eukaryota > Metazoa > Chordata > Chondrichthyes > Myliobatiformes > Dasyatidae > Hypanus > Hypanus sabinus. The sequence continues at coordinate 34,141,267 of NC_082719.1, read as the reverse complement.
ACTGTATACATAATTGTTTTGTCTATATGTGTGTAAAAAGTCAGATATGCAACCAGATCAATGTGTATTGATCAATGTGATGACCTGGTGAAAGAAGCTGTCCGGGAGATTGTTGATCCTGGTCTTCATGCTGAAGAGTGTTAAGTGGCTTTGGTCCTGTACTCACTAGAATTTAGAAGAATGAGGGATGACCCCATTGAAACCTATTGAATGGTGAAAGGCCCTGATAGAGTGGATGTGGAGAGGATGTTTCCTAAGGTGGTAGAGTCTAAGACCAGAGGATACAGCCTCAGAATAGAGGGTGTCCTTTTAGAATGGAGATGAGGAATTCTTTTAGCCAGAGGGTGGTGAATCTATGGAATTATTTGCCACAGGCAGCTGTGGAGGTCAAGTCTTTATATATATTTAAGGCAGAGGTTGATAGGTTCTTGATTTGTCAGGGCATGAAGGGATATTGGAAGAAGGCAGATGACTGGGGCTGAGAGGAAAGTTGGATCAGCCATGATGAAATGGTGAGGCACACTTGATGGGCCAAATGGCCTAATTCTGCCCTACATGTTATGGCCTGACTCTAGTTAGGCTACGTCTGGAGTATTGCATACAGTTCTAGTGGGAGGATATTGAGGCTTTGAAGAGAATGCAGAAGAGCTTAACCAGGATGCTGCCTGATTTAGAAGGCATGTGCTATCACAAGAGACTGGATAAACTCGGGTTGTTTTCTCTGGAGCAGAGGGGGCTGAGGAGAGCTCTGGCAGAAGTTTATAAGATTATGAGCGGCATAATTAATAGCAGACAGGAAAGTTCTATGTCCCAGGATTGAAATGTCTGATACCGGAGGGCATACGTTGAATGTGAGGGGGAAATAGGTTCACGGGGGATGTGAGGGGTAAATTTTTTACCTAGCAAGTGGTGGATGCCTGGAATGCGCTGCCTGGTACGGTGGTAGAGGCAAATACAACAGAGAATTTAAAGAGATGTTTGAATAGGCACATGGATGTAAGGAAGGTACATTGAGTAGGAAGGAGGGGTTCATGTTTGGGTGTTCTTAATCTGCTTTTTAGCTGGTTCGGCCACAACACTGTGTGCCAAATGGCCCGTTCCTGTGCTGAAAATAAATAGATAGATAAAATGAAGTAAGCACGGGCCCCAGAATCCTTCCCTTTAACCTCCATGAGAACTTACTTTCACTCTCACCAACCCAGCATTATTTCCCATCAGCTCCCCTCCCCCACCTCAAGCCCAAGCATCTCATTCAGCACCAAAAACCAGCCAAGTTGCTGAAAAAAGATTTATGAGTATCTCTGAATTGTGAGCATAATACAGAATCAGAACATTTCACTGAATGCAAAGATGTGGGGAAATGATCATTTGCTAAATGACCATTCGTACATAGAATTTTAAAGCAAACTTTCAATATTACTTGATGTGCAATAGTGAAGTTAGTATATTTCATATCTTACAGGAACTAGTGCTGACCTCCCTGAGACAGGCAGTCAACTCCATTGGAGAGGTTAGGCATGGTTGATTCTATTTTCTCCTGCTCAGCATCCCACTGTAGCAATTTGTTCAGCTCAATGACTTAACTTTCAAGCTTGATTGAGGAGACACAGAGGAGAGATTAGTGCTGTGAGAGAATGAACAAAGAGGAATAACAAAGAAAGTATGCTGGAGACAAAGAACTTTAATCATTTTAATTGGATAACAAAGTTATTCTCTGATGAGGATCATATAACCAGTTTACTGTAAACTTGTGTATTTTTCAGATTTAACACAGGGTGTAATCTTTGATTCTCGTTCTTCATAGTTGCACATACAGCTGGACATGATGTGTAGTAGCCCTGAGTCTCTCAGAGGACACTGGATGACCCAACTACCACTTACAAAATTTAATTGTGTAAAAGAGCCTAATTTTGCACTTCTACCCAAAGCTTCACACGTAAACAAAACTGCTATAGCACAATCATTTCTCGGGAAAGGTAACATTCAGAAGTTATTCAGTATTCTAATTATTAAGGTATGGAATTTTATTCTATCATATCAGTTTTTATTTCAATTGATTTTCTTTTTGCATTTTACCAGGAACCACTGGCATCGTAATAGTTTCTGCAGCTGTAACTTCCCTACTCCTCATCTCCATAATATACATAGCTTCAGCAAAATTAATTCAATGGTCATTTCTCATGAAGCACTGTGCTTGTCGCAGTGCAGAATCCACTCCGCAAGGTAAAGAAGAGACTGCCACAAACAGCATTCGTTCATAAGCCTGATGCAATTAATTGAACACCTACTGATGCAAGTCCAATCTACCATTACAAAAAAAAAGGCAAATGATCGCAATGCTTAGTGATTTTTGACTCTTGTTCACACAACTGCATCCAACAGTGAATAAAGATTTGGAAGTGGAAAAACTTACATCATATATGCCCATTGGCAAAAACATCCAATTGCTTTTCTCCAGTAAGAAATTTTTACCCCTTTCGTCACCCAGCGGATCGACTGATTACCTGAAAAATTCTTCCCATTGATTTCCATTGCTTCAAAACATAAGGAAACTATTCAAATTGAAGAACTTTCAAACTTGGTACACAGATTTTAGATCCATTTTCAGAAATATTTTTACTTCTAAAATGCCTTCAGCAATCTGGGTTATGACAGTTAATAGAACATAAAACATAGAATAGTACAGCACACTACAGGCCCTTTGGCCCACAATGTTGTGCCGACCCTCAAACC